>NW_004524637.1:306786-361621 GCF_000260255.1 Octodon degus
GTCTTTCCAGGTGATTGATACCTATTTAGAATATCAATCCCAGGTGCTACTCGTTTAGCATTTGTTTGGCCTTTAGGTCTTTAGGTCTGGTTCACAGCAGGAGCATCCGCCCCGCCCACAGGTGTAAGGCATCTCATCTTCTGTGCTGTCTCCTTCGAGGGCAGCCTAATATTTTTTAAATAAAGTTTTGTTGGAACCCTCCCAAATAAAATTGGCATGGCAGTATATACCAGGGGTGATCAACATGCTTAAATAAATTAAAAAATACAGTGAGTGATACATTGCCATTGAGTCACCTCAAAATACTTCCTCTCCCTTTGATCACACTTATCCCACCATTCTTCTTTTTGAAGCAGTTCTAGAAGTCCTTTTTTGGAAGTTTCTTTATGAAATATAATAAAATTATGGTGAACTGCTGCCATTTCCATCTAATGCAAAAGAAAATTCGTAAAAATATTACAACGTGTCATCGTCTGCATTAGTCACCTGATCTGGCACAGTGCCAGATCTGGATCTTCCCCACAGTCCATCTGACTACAAAAAATAAAAATTTTGAATCGATTTAGGACATGGAAGCAGCCACAATAATGCAGCTAGACACACGGAGAAGGCCTGCAGAACTGCTTCAGAAGATGGCAAGAACAATGGTCTAAGTGTGTTGAAAGTAAGAGGGAATAGTTTGAGGAGGATTAAGGACAATGTGTCTTAAATTTTTTTAAAAAAATTTAAATATTCACTGTATTTGGCAATTACACCTGGTGTCCACCTAAATGCTCTTTTCACACATAAGAATGGTGCAGCTGTTTTCTTTGCTACAGCACTGGAGTCTGAAGTGCGTATGCTCTACTGATGGCACAGAGCTAGCTCAGAGCTTTCATTGTGCTTATACTATCAAGTCACTCCCAAACTTTGTAGCATAAAACACTCATCAGGAATAACTCTTCCATTAGACTAAAGCAGGTTTAAATTTTATCTCTGCCGTTTCCTGGCTGGGAGATGTTGAGAAAATTACTTTGTGCCATGATTTCTACAAATGCACAATGAGAGAGAGAACACCTGTCTTACAGAGTGGTTGTTCAGATTAAATGAGATATGAAAGTGTAGCCAAGTGCCTGGCACAGACAGGAAGGATGGCATTTGGTTTTGTAGATGCTCATTCACCAGGCACAAATTCTTGCCTACAGAAGACCCAAGAAAAGACCTCCAGAGAAAGAAGTCTTTTTATTTATGTAAGTTTTGGAGATACCTTGCACAAGTCACTCTGCATATTCCACAATATGGCTGCTGGTTACATTTTACACAGTCCAATGGCTGTGAAAGAAGTTCAAAAAATTCTGAGAGGTGGGGGACATCCTTCACAGAAGCAGCACAAGGAATCATCAGCAATCTGCAGGGGAAGGAAACAGATCAGTTGAAATTTCCTTCTTCATGTTTCTATACGTTGTGGGTCATCAGCCCTCTTGTGTCCCAGCTCTCCCAGGGACTGAGTAGAAAGGGACAGACACAGGGTTAGGACAGGGCCTAGAAGGAGTTCAGGTGGGCCCTTGGGACCTGTGTTTCTGGCATCTGGAAAACATCCCAGAGTCAAGCAACATTCCTCCACTTGCATGCCAGTGAACTGTGACTTATTTCTCCTGATCTCTATGAAGCTTCAGATGACCATGCTCCTCTATCTCTTATGTCTAAGAGGCATCTCCAATTAGCTTGCCCCAAGCTATGATGGGTAGCTCCTCAGCCTCGAATGACCCCCAGTATCTGATAGCAATGTCTTTCTGCATAGCAGGGTCATGAATAGTGCTTCCCCTTGCACGTGGACTGGGCCTGCCTTCTACTATGAAGGATGAGAACATGTGATAGAATAAGTGATGGAGGTCACTTCCACAAGTTGGTTATATGAAACTGACTTGCACCTGCTAGTCTCTCTCTCTCTCTCTCTCTCTCTCTCTCCCTCTCTCTCTCTCTCTCATTATCCTCATGGAAAGGGCTATTTGCAAGGATTTAAGGATGTCCTGAAGCTAACAAGGAGGTTCCTGTCCATCTTGGGCCTTGCAATGATTGTGGCCCTGGTCAACACTCCCCAGGCAGCATTATGGCAGACCAAGGGCCAGCATCTTGGTGGTAGTCTCATGACAGGCCCCCTCATAAACTATAAAATTCTCAACTCCAAGAAACTGAGATAAAAAGTGTGAAGTTCTGAAGACACTGAATTTTAGGGTAATTTGTTACTCAGTATCAGATAAGTAATAATATTATGACTTGGGGCTTTCAATAAATGACTCCACCTCAGGTATTTTGACTTAGTAGCAAAAAATGAAAAAGGACAAAGGTCTTTGGGAAGTAATTAAGACATGAGTGTTTCTCCGATAAATGGGATTCTGTTGTAAAAGGGCCCAGGAGAGTTAGCTATGCCCTTTTGCCTTTCTATCTTTTCTGCCACAGGAGGTGTGTTAGCTTTTTATTGGTAGGACAAAAATATCTGAGATTAACAAAAGAAGAAAGATTTATTCTTGCTCATGGTTTCAGAGGCTTCAATCCATTGTCAGGGTCAACTGGCTCCAAAAGAGAAACATCACCGCTGAGGGTTTTGTGGAGCAAGACTGTTCATCTCTTCTTGCAGCAAAAGCAGGAAGGCAATCAGAGGAAGCAAGGGGAGGGGAAATCGAGTCAGACCCTTTGAAGGCCAGCCCCACCTCCTAACAACCCACTTAGCTATGGACTTATCAATGGATTTATCTAATGAAGGCATTAATACCCTCTTGATCAACTGGCTTTCAAGAGCCCCACCTCTGAACACATGAGACTTGGGGTGATATTTTAGATCCAGACTATACCAGGAGGAAGTAGCATTTGTCACTCTGCCATGTGAGGATGTAGCAGGAGGGCCCTCATTAGACATTAAATGTGTAGGCACCTTGACTTGGACTTAACCTCCAAAACTATGAGAAAATGAATTTATGTTTTTTATAAATTACCCAAACTCAGGTATTATAGTGGCAGGAATGAACTAGGCACCTGACAGCCCATTTGTCACTCTGGTCCTGAGTGCCACTCCCAGGTGGCCCTGCATGGGGTCTAAAGTTCTTCCCCAGGCCGTGAAGCTGTGTGCTGAGAAACTGCTGCTCTTTTCACCAGAGTTGGGTGTTGTGTGTCCAGCCATCAATCCTGCCTCCCCAACAGAGCAAATAGGGGGTGATTTAAGTGGGTGACAGAGCAAGAGGTTGGCATGGTGCAAGGACGAAGCCATGTGCCAAACAAGACAGCGTCCTCTAGCTGCTGAAAAGGGCGAGGAGACATTCTCCCAGGAGCAAGGCTACAGCCTTCATGATCCCTGGATTTTTTTCCCTTTCTTTGAATTAGGTTTTTTTTACTACATACCTTTTCTCTATAGTAATCACAATTTTTATTATACTTTGTTTTATAATGAGATTTTTAAGTTAACTTTATTTGATATAAATACACAATATACACATATGGAACACACACAAAACTTATTCTTCTCTCACAAAGAAACCTGTTCTTTTCCATTTTCTTGAAATATATCTACAAGTCTAGGTTTCATTCTCCACTTTGAATAAAGATTAGAGTCTCACAGCTATCTTATTTTCTCTTACATCTGCTGTAAGAAACAAATATATGACAATCTGACCCTCAGGATATGGAATCAAAGGAGGAATTGTAGAGACTGTGACAAACAAGGGCACACACCCCATGTCTAAAGGTGGCAACTGCTACTTAGTTCCACTGGTTGCTGTTTTGTATTTTCAGCCTTATTTATTTATTTATTTATTTAGAGAAACTAGAAAAACCTAGTATTTTCGTAAACTATTCCTTTATTTTTAGATTGCCCACCTTGGAAACCATAAGAATTAAGGCACTACATTTATGATAATTTCTTATGCAGTGAAATAAAAGCACTTTATATTGTTTTGTGCATCTATGTTAATTTCTTATAGTAGCAGTAGGAAACAAACACATCTTTTTTATCTTTCTCATAGAACTTAACACCACCGGAAGGGATTTAATTTATTTATATATTTACTGACTAGTTCCTTTCCCTAAGCCATGTGATAGGTGGTGTTGAGTTGGCTCTGCAGATCAACTTCTCTCTAGCTGTGCAGACATGCCTGGTACATCTGAGGCTTGGAGGCACTCTTTGTTTCTTTCCTTTAGTTTTTAGTGGAACCACCTGGGATTGAACTCAGGCCCTTGCGCTTGCCAGAGAAGCGCTTATTCCACTGAGCCATCTCCCCAGCTCCTTGCAGGCACTCTTTGAATGGGTAGTGAATGAAACATTGCAATCTTACAAGAGTTGACCTATGACATTATCTTCCACTTTCACTACTTCAAATAGTTATGGGAAAACTGACGTTAAAAATAATAATACTTGATTTTGCATATTGTATAGCAATGCTTTGTACCAAGAATGCCCTGTCCATTTTTTACTGGTATAAGCTTACAACAGATATTTATATTTGTTTTGATTAATTTATA
This sequence comes from Octodon degus, assembly GCF_000260255.1. Taxonomy (NCBI): domain Eukaryota; kingdom Metazoa; phylum Chordata; class Mammalia; order Rodentia; family Octodontidae; genus Octodon; species Octodon degus. Next base: position 311,278 of record NW_004524637.1, read on the forward strand.
TTATATATATATATAGATGTATTAAATACCTTTCCTCCTTATCCTCTCCTTCTATTCCCTGATTCCCACCTCCTAGTCTAAAGAGTGTTTTTATTTTACTTCTTAATTTACAATTGGATTTCTCACATAAGAGAAAGCATGCAATACTTAACTTTCTGATTTATTTAGCTTAACACTGGGGTCTCAAGATCCATCCATTTTGTTACAATGACTCAAACCCACTCTTCTTTATGGTTGAACAAAATACTATTGTGTATATATATCAAAACTTTACTTTTCATATTCTACAACAGTGATTTATACCAAGGATACTGTTCTTAAAAAAATTATCTGGCTTCATAGCTGTATCTTTTGCAAAACTGCTTAGCAAGGAACTTATTAAGATATATTCATACATGCGTTCATTAAGAAGTAGACAAGAAATCAGTGTTTATGCCTGAAGCATAAAATGCAGGGACATTTAGGAGAGAACAAGTCATCAGTGCCGAAGTCCCAGGGCTCACAGGGCACATAGCTGCCCCTGAAGTGCAGGCCTTGGGCTGACCTTTTGTCCAGTGACTATGGAGAGGTCATGCCTCCTTTTGATGCCACCCTTCTCTATCAGTCTTCTGTTGTTGCATAACTAATAACACAAATTTATCATTTTATAGTTTCTGTGGGTCAAAAGTTCAGGTTTGGATTGGCCAGTTCCTTTCTTCAGGGTTTCTTCAGACTGAATTTAAGGTGGCAGCCAGAGCTGCCGTCTCATCTGAGGTGTAAGGTCTCCTTTCAAAATCCTGTCATCATTAGCAGAATTCACTTCCTCACGGTGGGAGGACCAAGGTGGCTGTCTCATGGTGGCTGGACTGTTCTTGGCTCCTAGAGGCTGCCCCCAGGTCCCTGGTATGCCTCCCCCACTGGCTCTTGTAGTGGTTTGCTTCTTTGGCCAGTAGGGAGCACCACTGCTGCTTCTGGTAACCTTCAAGGCTGTGCTTGACCAGGGCAGGCCCACCCAGGATTATCTTTCTTTCAAATATTAATTAGGCATGAAAATCCAATTTACCATATTAAATCACATAATCCCAGGAGTATTATCCCATACTAGCTGGAATCTTGCCCACTCCCAAAGGGAAGACGTATACAGGGCCTGTCTGCCTGGGCATGGGATGCTCTTAGCATTCTGCCCCACACAAGCCAGCAGCCCAAACTTACAGCACCATTCCTGCCAGTCCTGTCCCCTCCAACCTGGGGGCCCAGCATAGCTAGGCCTCTTGTTGCCACTTCCTCACCACTCTACCTCAGCAGAACAGCTTGCCACAGCCGGGTAGGGTACTGCTGCTCTGGAGTTGTGTATGAAGCTCACCTCATCTCAGCCCATGGTCAGCTTCCTGAGTTCTAGCATTCTTGGAGCTAGTAGGACCAGGCAATGCAAAGAGAGAGCCATGCTCTGTCTGAGGTGTTCTGTCCATGTGTGGTGTATGTTGTGTGACCATTAACCATGATATATCGACTCAAATGGGTTAAGAAATATCTGTGGGGGCTGGGGAGATGGCTTAGTAGAACAAGCGCTTCTGCCAAAAAAAAAAAAAAAGAAAAAGAAAAGAAAAAAGAAACATTTAAATTATGAGTAAAGCACAATCCTGGGCTTGTCTATGGATGACTGATATATAGGGTAGCAAACTGAGGGAAGAAGACTTACCCTGGAAGTGAGTGACACCAATGGGCTTGTGGCTTGGATAGAATTAAAAAGGGAAGAAGGATATGTACCAGTGTGTGAAGAACTCCAGTCTATCATCATGTTTGGAAATGAGTCTCATTTTCTTCAGTCTTCCAGAGTTTACTTTCACCAGTGACTATGGTGTGCTTCATGGGCATTGACCTCAGACTTGTGCTGTGTCCTTGATCTCTCTTATCCGGTGGCTTCCATCTTCCTGGGCTGAGCAGCCACTGCACTTCCAGTTTGCCAGCACATGGCCACTGTGGACCCTTCTGATTCTGATCCTGCAGGCCTAGCTAATAAACCTCATTTCATAATTATACATATATTTTCTGATTCAATTTGTTGGAACATTAGTTTTCAAAATAATTTCTGGATTTCTATGGTGTCTATTGTCATTTTGCCTGTCATCATTTAATCTTATTAATTTTGATTTGTCTCATTCTAATGGTAAATTTGGCTAAGAGTCTGTTTTTCTTATCTTTTCAAAGAACCACTTATTTGATCCACTGAATTTTTTGGTTTTAGTTTGAATTTCATTTTCACTCTGATCATTATCATTTCTTTTGTTCTACTGGTATTTGTATTGTTTTGACTTATTTGAAGACCTACTGATGTATCATTTTTGTCCTTGCCATATTCCTGGAGGGCCTTCAGGACCAGAGAGGACAACTTTTCATGGTGGGTCTATCATTGTGGCATTGTGCAACTCCACCTTCAGCTCAGCCCAAGTGTTGTTGCTCCAAGAGACTGTGTATTTTCCTGCAGCCATGTACGCACTAGTTAGAGTAGTAGGAGGTCCCCAAGATCTGAGATCTGTAGGTCATGTTTGCCTCTGTTTCCCTGAGAACCAATAATTACTCTAGAAGCTTTCAGCAATGTGTCACAGTCAAGATCTTAATGCCTTGTTTTTGGGAGGAAGATTTATTTCCAGCAAGTACTCTAAACTTTTGGTAATTTGTGATTTACATCATTGGCCAAGCTCCCCCGACCAAACCCCAGTCTAAGAGGTTTGACCAGCCTAGGCCACAGGTGTCATCTCGTGCCCTGGGTGTCTGGCAACATCTGTCTGTGCTGTAATCCCCTTCTGGAGAACAGTAGTTTTGAGAATTCAGAGCCCAAAGCCAAAACCTATAGATCACCATCTATGCTTCTTTTAGTATTTTCTACGCATTTGTCCATGTTCTCAAAGACACGGAGCATTTGGTTTTGGACATAATAGAAAACTAGTCATATATTAAATAATAAGGAAGTAAATATGATTCAATTATTTTTAAATTTAATAAACCCTTGGGTTGGGGATATTTTATTTAATAAATTCTGGTAGTGGGCTTGTCTAGCATGTGTAAGGCCTGAGATTGGATCCCTTAGCACTGAAAAAAAAAGTCCTTTGCCCAACTTTTGCCCATTGTCCAAGATTAAAATTTCTCCCTGATTTTAGAAATGTCTATTTTATGCAGATATTTTGATAAACAGACACATGTATACAGTTGTATTATTATTACTGTGTAGTTATTGCTGCTACTACTGTGTAGACTGATCCAGGTACAGAACATTCCTCATGGGAAAGTTGTTTCTTGACCCTTCCCAGTCATCTACTTTCTAGACATTCACACTTTGGGGAAGAAAAATTTAAAAACAAGTTTGTTTCCTCCTATCTCAAACAGAATCATCTTTCTTTGTCCTTTTTTCTCTTGTAGTTCCAGCAGCCTGACAATTTGTTGTATTAAATCACTGAGCCGTTGATTTTGGATCTACTCACTATAAATAGAAACTTGCCTCATTACATTTCTATTTTTTCTCAGCATCAGCTTAGTCTTCTGCTCCCCAAAATTCCCATTTTTCCTCCCACACACCCTTTTCATCCTACCTACCCACCCACCTACCCATCCCTCCATAAATCCACCCATCCATCCATCCATCCATCCATCCATCCATCCATCCATCCATCCATACATCCATCCATCTAGGACATTGAAAGTCCATTGTGCACTATCAGCTGCATACCAGAAATCCTGCTTCACTGAACTTATGTTCTAACAGGAAACACAATTTAAAATTATGCTGAAAAGATGTTACATATTATGATAGAAAGAGAATAGGGCATGATGGGAGATTCAGCAGGAGTAGCTAGCAATGATTCTCAGGAGGAAGAGACATTCATAATGGAGATTTGCATGGCAAATAGTCAGTTAATTATTTTGGGAATATTTACTGAACACTGTGGGCTAGACATAGTGGTAAGTGCTGATGAATCAGACGGTAGGCAGGACAGACCTAGATTCGTTCTCATGGGGCACAGATCATGGTGCGTGAGCTAGGCTAGACTGGGACAGTGAGGTCATTTCTAGGCAAGGGGAACAGGAATATTGATGTACAGGAAAAAGAAAACGTTAACCCTAACCTTAACCCTAACCCTGACTCTAATCCTGAGGCTGAGGCAGGAGGTTTACAAGTTTGAGCCCAGCCTGGGAAATTTAGTGACTTAGCAAGATCTGTCTCAAATAAGAAATAAAAAAGGGCTAGGGATGTAACTGAGTGGGAAGGCTCTGGGTTGAAGCCCCAGTGCTGCCCCAAGTAAGGCATAGTGATTCCAGCACTCCTGAGCACTCATTGTCCATGTAGAACGGTCATCAAAGCCCCAGTCAGAGTCCTGGAAAGGGAAAGAAATGCTAGGTGTGGGAACCACATTGATCACTTGCAAATACTGTCTGTGTCTCCCATAAATGTACCCAGGATTAACATGACCTTTCACAAAGAGCAGGGAAGGGCCACTTAAGAAAAGCAGGTATGTAATAATGAAATCTATCTTACTGCCACTCAGCTTTTCAGTGAGTCACAGAGTAAGAAATTTTAAATGTCCATTAAATGCCAAGAATGGTGACATACTTAAAAAAAAAAAAAAGCAACCTCTCCATGCCCTACTTTAGTCAGGATTCCAGAGAAACGAGCAAAGAAGAGTATTTGTTACTTGTAGTTGACCTTCTTCTGGGGAAATTTCAGGTAAATTATTTAAGCAGCTTCCATCTGAAAAGGTGACCAGGGGGTGGTACTGAGTATACCTTGCTATGTCGGGGCAAATATTCCAGAGTCCTGCCAGCCCTGTGAAGTATGACATACTCAGGCTGCCCTCTCATCTACGGTCCTGCCACCCCACACAGTGCATTTAATCCTCTCCAATTTAAATGCCAAGATAAAATCTATTTACTCCCCCCTCCCCCCCGTATTTAGTACAGGGTCTACAGTGTTCACAGGGTCTCACTATGTAGATCGGACTCATAGTGATCCTCCTGTTTTCCGCCTCCCAAGTGCTGGGATTACAGATGAGCACCACTACGCCCAATCTTAGCGCCCCCCTGTGGTCAGAGCCGGCATGGCACGCTGGGGATCGAACCGCAGCTGCTGTGCTCCGCCTAAGCAGGCGCTTTAGTCTGCTGAGCCATCAGGCCAGTCCTGAATGTATTTACTTTGCACTAAGTTCTGTACATTTCACCTGAAATCAAAACTCTAAAAATCTAAATGTCCTGTGGGCAGTAATTCACATCCCATTCTGCAAATGTGAATGCTTACTGAGGGCAAATCAGCATTTACAGCCCAGGATTAAGAGCTGCTTGAAATGCCAGGCTCCTCTTACGCTCCCCACCCTTCATTTGCATTTAGCATATATTTTGAGGGGTTTTCTTTCCCTTCATGTCTCCCAGTTATTTCTCATAAGATCTATAATACGTTCTACCAAAATTTATTTAAGAAATACATTAGTGACAAGGAGTGATCCTGCTTGTTTTGTCATTTTGCATTTTCTTTTTAAAAAAAAAATGTATTTAGTACAGGGTGTATAGGGTCTCCTATGTAGATCGGACTCGTAGTGATCCTCCTGTTTTCAGCCTCTCAAGTGCTGGGATTACAGGCGCGCGCCACCACGCCCAGTCTCAATCGCCCTGTCCGTGCACCCTGGGGGCGGGACACGGGACGCTGGGTATCAAACCCGGCCGCTGCGCTCTGCCTAAGCATGTGCTTTAGTCTGCTGAGCTATCTGGCAGGCCCTTATTTTGCATTCTCTAAACCCCTCTCACACAAAGGAATGTGGGAGTCTTGGGCGTATTCTAATCCGGGGCCCTTCTCATTCAGCGGCCAGGTAACCAATGACCTAGTGGACGATGTACTGGTTTCAGAACTGCCAACTGCATCTGCCCAAGAAGTACTCAAAAGAGCATCTAGGCTGAGCACGCTGGTGACTTCTGATCGCTGTTCTACAGTCTGTCGGTGTTAGGGCTTGGTTCTTACATTTCACTAACTGATGACATTATTGAAATAGGGTAAATAACTGATAACATTATTGAGATAGGGCCTAAATGGAAGAAGTACACTAAAACCTCGGAGACCATGAGCCAATATGAATCTTTACTCCTTTATGCTGATTTTCTCAGGCGTTTTGTTACAGTAAAGGGATTCTGAGTTACAGAGTCACTTTCACTGTCAGTGTAACTACCAATCTTGTGAGCCCAGATTATGCAAGGGACCTCTGTAAATCTGAGATAAGTGATAGCACATTTCCCCCAGGGCTATTTATGAATGAGAATCCTGAATCAGCACACTGCCCGACAGCTCCTACTCATTTGATGAGAAATGCAGCTCCACCCTGTATTTGTATTTGCAAGAATTTCCTTGCTACTTGCTTTGTCAGTGAATCTGCTAAGTCACCAGATTTTACGAGCTGGAATAAGATGTTGATTTTCCAACATGTTTAAAATTTGATCTTATACAGCTTTAAAAAGTGCGTTTTGAGAAAATGACAAAATGGTATACTTTATTAAAAAAAAGCAACATTCCAGTTTTCACAAGGAAACACCTTATGTTAATCTTGATCAAGATTAATGTCATTTCAAACTTTTCATAAATATGTACTGAGTTGTTGAGGCCCTTGTGGGCTAGGCAGGAAGCCCAACACTTTATGCAGTAAGAGTTCAGAAAAAAGGCTGCTGAAATTTCAAACAAAAGACTTAGATAGATCTAAACACAATTGGCCTTTAGAACTTAGAATCTTCAGTGGATAGTCTTCTTAACAGAAAATAAAACTCTTCAAAATAATAATCAAAAACATTGGAGGGCCTGCAAGATAGCTCAGCGGAATAAGTGCCTGCTTAGGCAAGCACAGGGACCTATCCCAGCACCATGATTCACCAGCCCTACCCTTGGATGCACTGAGCTGGCCACGGAGACTGGGCATGATGGTGCACTCCTGTAATCCCAGCACCTGGGAGGCTGAAACAGGAGGATCACCAAAAGTCCGAGCTACATAGTGAGACCCTGTACCAAATACATAAAAAAAAAAAAAAAAAATTATTGGGAGTTGGGGTGTTGTTCGTTTAACATGCATGAGGCCCCAGTTCTATTCCCCAGCACTGGAAAAAAAAAAAGTTCAGTGGAGGTGGAGGTACTGGCGAAGAGGGTTTTCATCAGTGTCATCTACTTGTCCAAAGAACTGTGATTTAGGTTTTATTTCAGTTTTGTCATCACATATCCTTCCTCAGTGGTGCACTACTAGTGCGGTATGGCAAATGCTCTGAGCCATGGCGCAGAACTGGGTGGGAAAGTTTACAGTGCCACAGGGATGTGTCCTCCTGAGGCTGCAGGATTCTAAGGGTCCGCAGATGAGTCCTCAAAAGAAGATGACAAACAGGTAACTTTTCCGTAAAGAGCATATTGTGCCGATTTATTATAGAATGCAGTTAAAAAAAATATTTTGAGTTTAGCCTCTCCAGTTTAAAAGCACGTAACTAGAAACACTTGAATAGCTATGCAATGGTCTCTCCTTCCTACCAAGTACTGTAAACAGGTTGTGAGAACATTGGATCAATTTCTCTTTATGAACAATTGAAGAATTTAATGCAAATTATCTGCTTCCCAAAGAAAATCATCTTCCAAATTTCCAAAGCATGCATTGTGAGTTGGTATTAGGCATTTCAAAATGACAAACTTTGTTATGGTATTATTGTAAGGCCAAAATATAATACCTATTTACCAGACATACACATTACAACTAGAAAAAATTACAAATGTTCACTTAGTGTAACAATTCCATCAGGAATTAATGGGGAAAGGCACTGCATCCCTCTCATGAACACACGGCTACTACTCATTTTACATGCTTGGAATTCAATCCTGTTAAACATGGGAACAGCATTTTCTACAACATACAATTCATAGGAAGGTTATTACATCTTACACTATTTTTCCACTGCTGTATTTTTTCACCCGAGTGTATAACAGGTATGAATATATGCTATCGGCTTTATTTACACGCTTATCTTGATGTTGCCATGGGGTGAAAAACCAACTATTTCAACCAACAGTTCCCCCAAAGAAAGGTTTTTGGCTATGACTCCTATATAGAAACCACTACAGAAAAGAGACAATGAAAACCAATGTCTGACCCCAAACATCTAAACTAAAATCTCTCACCCATTACAAGTTGGCAGTGAAACTGCTGTTCTCTGAACTGTGTAAGCTAAACTCTACATAGACATTTCAGATCAACTTTGTCCGCAGAAGCACAAAGCACACATTGCACTGGGTCAGGGGCCAAGTGCCCATGTTCCAGATGGAATTCCTCTCGAGGGTGCTGCTGCAAAGAGCCGGCCATCTGCTAAGGTCATACTGTTTTCCAACACTTCCCTAGTTCCCAAAAGACAAGAAATGGCAACGGCATAATTTCATACATGAACAGAGGTTAGGGTTAGTCTCGGAAATCAGTAATATACATGCACAGACATTAGGACACAAGGAAGGAGGGAAACACTATGATGTCCACGTGGCACTGTGGTTGTTGTCACCACCTTCCTGCACTAGACACTCCGTGGCTTTGTGTGGTACCTCTTTCTACCAGTTGGGGCTGGTAGCCCCTGTACATTGGTTAGAAATAGAAAGCTCGCCCTGGGTCCCTGGATCAACCTGTCCTTGGCAAAAACAGAACCTACCAGAAAAGAACAAGTACAAAATACTATTGTTTCTCAAGACGTCCCAAATGTCCTTGTGTGATCACCATGAGCTCAGTGCTTAGCCCAAGACATTGCTGGGTGCTGCAGACATGGACTGAAGTGCAGCAGCAGAACAAGGACACAGAGCCTTGATTCTTTTCTGAGCAACATGAACTGAAATTTCTGCCACAGCGGTCACGGCTGCCACCTCCAAAGTTGTGACTAGCCACTTCCACAGTAAAAGATTCCTCCCCATGAGTATGACTTGAACTGTTTCTTCGTCTGCGAGCCGGCTCAGCTTAGGTGGATAGGTGTGTACTCCGGCCTTCTTGTCTGGATAATTTTTGGTTTGGGTCTCTTCATTCTTTCCATGTCCTCCTCTTCCTCATTCTCCTGATCGCTCTCACACACGTGGACCACCACACTGGGCGTGGTGTCGGTGGCTGCATGCAACTCGTACTTCTCTCCTAGGAGAAGGAAACAATTGCAGGGTAACTTGGACAAGTCACTGGAGGGCCAGGAGCAAAGAATAAATGGAATGAGGCCTAGGGGTCTGCTTGGCCACCTCCTACCTACGTTCGATGTGGTGGAGAGACACAGCCACACATATTTTGCAGTTATATTTTTTTAGTGGCTCACTCAGAAAGAAGTATTCCCACTGAATATGCTTCTGCTTTTGATGAGTGAATTCAGGCATGTGAAAGGAGTAAGGAAACGCATATTTTTAGTGAGCACATCTACTGTCCAGTGGCAGCTTACATTAACTTAACTACCCAAAGGTCTCCCCCTTTCTCATTTTCCCCATGTGTGCTGCGAGGATTCATCAATCCAGGAAAAGACGGACACATAAACTCGGATGCAAGTAGACATCCCAAGGCTCCTGTGTCCACCAGGGACCCGGACACGGGAGGAGGCTCTGGGTGTGGATGCAGGCACTGCTCTATTTTGTGCCAGCCTTGCTCTGACCAGGCTCGGCCAAGTTCAGCCTGCTGGCCCATCAAGGGTTGGGGAAACCTTTTGTAACTGAGAAAGAGGGCCATGGAGATGAAGTGGGGAACCCCTGAAGGGCCTCACCTTGCTGCAGGGGTTCCCTGCTTGCGTGTGTTAGAAGTTGGCACGCAATTAGGACTGGGGGCTCTAGAGCAGGATATTCCACCTCTCTACATGCCCACGCAGCTTTTCCTCTGTAAAACAGGGACAGCAAAGGCATCTGCCTCATGGAGCCAACTGCAGATGAGCAGGTCCACCTGGACCACTTGGCCCTGGCTCTTGATTCACGGGCCTAACAAAGGGTTACCTAGAAAGGAAAGGTCTGGGGATGGAGCTCAGTGCAAAGCACTTGCCCAGCATGTGTGTAAAGTCCCAGGCTTGATGTCTAGGCACCACAAAAGAAAAGAAAATAATATAAAGGAGGCTAATTGCTGGTAGGCTCTGAGGACCACAGAAATGCTAAGGATTTGAATTGGATTGGAGGGTTGGACTCAGCTGGTCCCACCCCACAGTGGTTAGGGATGAATCCACCATCAAAGCTTTGTGGACAGAAGTTTTTAAGCTCCATGTGAGGGAAGAGGCTAATTATCGGCTTCTCTTTTCTTTTCTTCCCCTCTCTTTTCTTTCTTTGTGGCTAGCTCAGTCTGTCCTGGGGGTGGGACTGGCATGGCATATGGTGCCAGGGATTGAACCGTGATCCCTGCACTTAGCCTAAGCTTGCCTATGCAGGCACTTTAAACCACTGAGCTATCACGCTGGCCCCTTTTATGTGGTTTTTAAGCTGTTTGCATGGCTGGTTTCCATGCACAGGAGCAGCCAGGGGCAGCCCCTAACTATGCAGCATGACTCTCGCTCACAGAAAAGGTGGCTACTCTCTCCCTACCCACCAGTGAGAATGGGATGTTATTCTTGCTGCATTTTAAAAGGTGAAAAAGTCTGGGCTCTGTGCTAGGAAGGGAGAGGTCAGACAGGTCATCGAAAACACTGAAAATGTTAGTGTCTGTCTGTCTGTCTGTCTGTCTGTCTCTCTCTCTGTTTTCACTATCAGGACTTGAACTCAGAGCTTTCATGCTAAGCCACACCCCTAGCCCTTTTTTATTTTGAAACAGAGTCTCATTCAGTCACTAAGTTGCCCACGTTGAGCTCAAACTTCAGATACTCCTGATTGCGCCTCCCAAAATACTGATATTATAGGTGTGTGGCACCATGCTCAGCTAAACAATGGCTTCTTCACACAACCTTATGTATTTACCAGTCAGCCTAAATCCAGAAAATTTGGGGCTTAGGACTATATCTGCAAGATCTCTGGATCCCGCAAGTTTAAGGTATGATTCAAGTTCAGTGCTAAGTAAATCCAAAATAAGTTGATTTTATGGAATCCGTTTTCTAGAAGGGCTTCTCCACAGCCTTCTGTAAAGCAGTAGCAGATTCTGGGGTGTGAAGATTTTAAAATCACAGACTTTCTTGCCTCTCTCCGCAGTGGAGAGAAAACCTCTTGATTCTCACCGCTAATGCGCTAGAGACCTGAATGCTCAGCGTGGCTGCTGCCACACCTTGCCAGGGGCTGCAGTGGAGGGCCACACGCTTCCTCTCACTGGCCACTTCTGACCTTGACAGTACGTAAGCAGTAAGTAATGTGAGTCCTGCCTTACGCTGTGAGGGTTATTTCTGCTTGGGCACTGTTTTCAGAAATGTAATCTTTTCAGCATGAAACTGCTGATGGCCCATGAAAATTAAATCCGTAACCCAATGGGACATCAGATTGCTGGTCAAGGAGAAAGGAGGAGCTGATGGTCTCAGCATTTATTCAATTGACTCTTTGGTGGGGCAAGAAGGGTCTCATACCTCTTCACCCAAGATCTTCCCTCCCTTCTGCTCCTTCTACCAAACCACAGCACCTAAGCCAGGAATCACCAATATTTTATGGATTTCAAAAATCATACACTGTGCCCTGACTGGGGCTAGATGCAGTGCCACTCATGAGAACCATTTTGTGGACAAGGAACTTGAAGCTCTTTCTTCACTATGATCTGTGATCCTGTCCCCTGTACCCATTAAAAATGTTAGATGATAATCAGATCAATGAGCAAAATTACCCTGATAAAAATACAATTTCTGGGGCCGGGGAGATGGCTCAGTAGGATAAGTGCTTGACTGGCAAACTCAAGGATCTGAGTTCAATCCCCGGTTCCGCAAAAATAAATAAAATAAAAATACAATTTCTAAAAGCAAGATCTGTTTTTCCTTTCCCAAGTCACATTGCTCACCTCTACCTGGAGCTGTAGGACCTGGGCTTGTGCCTGAGCCATACAGGCTATGCCTGTGGGTGAAGGGACTGATCTGTGAGCCACCTGTGGGAAGGGCCATAAGCCCATGGCAGCTGTGGTGACAGTGCTCCGCACAGGAGACAGTGATACGGAAAAATGCAGGAGGAGACAGTCTGTAAGACACTCACACTGGGCCGTCGGAGAGCAATGGGAGAGAAAAGGCTAAGGGAATGCCCTCCTCTGCACAGGTCAGTGCCATGTGCCCAGCCTCTACCACACTCTACCCAGGTGTCCCAGCCCCTGCTGCTTACCTGGCCCCAGCTTGGAGATAGCATATAAAAGATCATAATTTATGACTGGAGTAGCATCTTCCACTTGTTTCCAACCAACTGGCGGGGAAGCAGGAGGGGAAATCAGAAACTGCTTGTCTGGATTGGGTGGAGCCAGGTGTGAGCTTCCGATGTGTAGGGTCTGAAGAGAGAGAGATCAGCACTGGTCATGGCACTGGAAGGGCAGAGCTGCAGCAAGGCTACATGGCCTCAGCACCCTCTGGAAGGCAGGGCTGCAGGGCCAGGTGGTGGCCGGGCAGAGCAGGTGCCACCATGGGGTTCATGTTCAGTTGTCTGTCATGTGACTGAACTTAGGTTAGGTTGCAAATACAGTGAGGACCTGTGGGCACAGAAGCTGTCACTAATGATTCAGGCAGCAACTGAACAGTGTTTAGTGTAGATGGAAAAAATACACCCACTGTCATTGAGGCCAGAAGGATCCTGGAGTCAGTTTCAACTGATTTCTCATACCACAAATGTGGAGGACCACCTGAGCAGCTCTCGACTGTCTCCATTTTGTCTGAGCCTGACCCTATTTCCTCGTATTGTTCTGTACAGAGCTGGCCAGGACTTCTGTTTATCCTTCAATTGGCCTTAAGCAATGTGTATTGGTCTAGCTGAGGTGCTGGTGATAGTCTTTGAAGGTGGCGTGCGTGTTTCCCTGGTAACCTATAACTGCTGCTCTTTAATGTGAGCCGGGTTGAGACAGGACGGTAGAGCTAATGCTCTGTGCCTGCCAACTGGGATCGAGCCTTGAGATAGAGGCTATGACTTCCTGGGGCTTGAAAGACTACACCAAAGCTGAAGCACCAGACTTACCAAACCATTAGATACTATATAATGCGGATTGTGCTCTCGGCATATCCTCTCTGCATATCAGGAGAGGTAAATGTAGGCCACACACCTAGCTCAGCTCATAGTAGTCTCTTTCCCACAGTTCTCAGTCAATCCTCAAGCCGCTCCCCCACTGAATAAAACTGGGTGAGGCCCTGGGTCGCTCTCTTGGTTCCAGAAAGCCAGCTTCATGGCTGGACTTAGAGCCCCTTGACTCCCTGATGATTGAAGATATAATTTAGTGTCTTTATTTTCGCCGTGGGTTGCATTGTAAGTGGTAGATTGGAATCAACTTGATGGGATTCCAATAACGTAACTTTGGGATTACAAATATTGGCTTCTTGGATGAGACGAGGACCTGGAAGTGTCTCCTACACACAAAGGCAGAAGGCTATGTAACATCTCTGTCTGAAATGAAACATTTTCAGGGGGCTGAGGCAGGGACCAGAGCCAGGTTCCTACTCAGCAGCACCCCTCTGTTCCTGGCCCTCTTTCCAGGGCTCTTAGCAGAAGCTCAATGTCAAGAACAACCACAAAGCCACCTTGCAAGAGACTAATCATCATCATAACAACAACAACAATAATAATGAAAGGAACAACAACCGATGGTCTGAGTTGGTCTTAAAAACTATACTAGTGACTAGAGCGCTATCCAGGCAGATTTGTATTAAAAGCTTGCTAGTTTAAGTTTTATTTATGCTTTAAGGATCTTTCCCACATTTTTACAACAGACAGGTACTATTTTCACAATTAGAAAGTCATAGCCTCATTCAATGCAGAAAGGAGTGTATTCCTAGAGGAAGCCTAGGTGCCCCAGGTCAAAGCCCTGCCCAAGACCTTCCCAAGTGGTGCAGAGGTAGAGGGCAGGGTGCTTATTTTGAGTCAGAAGAGCTTCCTCCTCCTGCCAGGAAGCTTGTGGACAGGGTCAATTCTATCTCAGCTGGTGGGAAGGCTCAGAGCCTGCCAGGAACTAGCATTACCTGGGAAGTAGTATTTCTCTTCCCCTGCTAATGGGAGCTGCTTAGGCACCAATCACCTAAGGTCCCTGGGCGGGAGCAAGGTAGGAGTGTGATGGGCAGGAGGAAACACAAACCCATTCCAGCCTCCTCCCTCTGCATCATGGATGCTCTGCCTCTGGACCCCAATTAACAGGAGGCTTTCTTACCATCTGCCACCTGTCTGGTCAGTCCACATTTTCTCTAGCAAGCCAGGCCTGGCAGCATTGTGCAGAGCTGTGGCACATTTGCAGACTCCTGGTTCTCCAGAGTGAGGGTGTTGCTAAGAGCTCGAGAACCTATTCAAGCTGGGAAGTACCTTGGGCTGCTTGGTCTGCATGCCCAGCAGCTGAGACCATCAGCAAATGCCTGGAAAGGGACTGCACAAACCCTAGAGTGGCGGAGCAGCCTGCAAGCCCCCTGTGTGCACAGGGAGGCCCGCTTTCTCCAGCAATACTGGCCTCCTGAAGGTCAGGGCTATTTATATGGTTCTTCTCAAGTTCACCTCCATGTCTTCTTCACATAGGGAAGACCCGGTAGAGTATTCAGAGCGTGAACTCTACCTTTCTCAAAATGAATTCTTTGGGGCTGTTAGTACAATACAACCCACAGATAAACTGCTATAAAGGAGGGTGAGAGAGAACAGGGAGAAGCATACCTAGCAAGGGCCCCCAACTCACCTGAGCAAAATATAACTTCATTTCCTTCCCTAGAAACTCAGTCTTATGCAGCTGCAGTCTGGCATCTGCTGCAGATAAGGGGTTGCTGAAGTTTATTCGGACGCGCTTGAAGCTCTTAAAATACTGAAAGGTGATATCCTTGTCATATGTCCTAAAGAGGGATTCAAATTTGGCCTGAAACACAATGAAAGCGAACAGCGTTAACACTTACATGAACATGAACCTTGATTGTAGGACTTTGTTACTTTTTTATTAAAGAAGTGAATTATTAATAATTTCAGGGACTCCTGATTTCCTTCTTAGAGGAGAAAAGCCTGTCCCTTCTGAAGAGGAGCGGACTGCGATGGACTGACTTTGGTGCCAGGAGGTCAGCGCCCCGGGGGAGGGGGGTTGTGCTCTCCCACTGAGTGGCACCTCCGCCCAGCACACTGCTCTTTCTAAGCCTGATACAGATGATTTTAAAAGAACATTTAAAAAAAAATTAGACTCACTAAACTCATTCAATCAAAACAATGAATACTACTTAAAACTTCTTATGACAAAATTCTTTCTAAAGTGAAATGCGTGTTTCGCAAGGAGGTCCAGCTTGGTCATTCCTCCTCCCCAACTGAACAACTTTCGCCAGCTCTAATCCATCACCTAGGCTCAGGGCTGGGTTGTCTATGTTAAATATTTCTTTAGGACTTAAAAGCACAACAGCTAATTTGGAAGAAAAAAATGCTTTTGTTTAAGTAGGAAAACAATGAACTTAAGGAAAGAATCTTGGAGTTCTTAAAAGGAAATAGTTTTAAAAAATTCCCACAATTGTTTTTTATCTCAGTCTGTTACTTTTTAACTCTTGAAAATAATACTGGTTTAAAAATTAACATACTGCACATGGGTCATTTCTGCAAACTTGCTTTCGTGCAAGTACGTGTCTCACTCCAGTGGTATATGTGAGTGAGGGCTAGAAAGCACCAACTCTGGGACTTTACACATAGATGCAGGACACAGCCCATTGGCCTTCTGGAAAGTGCTCTGGTAGGGACCCCCCACTCCCTAGCCTGGGGGGGTGACAGAGGCAGGCTAAGAGAGCCCCAAGACTCCTCAGGATTCCAACTAGGGAGGAGGAGGTGGTGACCAGTGGGCGCTAAGAGGCAGCCCGGCAGACTGCAGGGCTTTCAGATACAATGGTTTTCCAAGCTAAATCCGCAGGACTGGCTGTGGGACTCTGTGAGGGGCAGCCAGCGGGGCGAGGGTGGCAGCAGAGAACTTGTGTCTTGAGCAGCAGCGAGCCCTCTAGCACCCACGCAGGCAGGCAGGCAGATGGTGTGGAGCTCCTGTATTCCCCTAGACATCTAGGGAGGGCAACTAACGTCAGGAATCCTCCCTACTCGAAGAGCAGAAGTATGGGAGGCCTGGGTGGCTCTTTGTCTCTACCCATGTGCTGCAGGTAGGAAAGCAGCATCCTCGGGCTCAGTGGTGGTGGACATAAGGCACGCGTGATGTGGTGGGCTCTTTGTATTACTAAAAGCTCTAAAACTTTTGCCAACACTGCTCTAGCTACTGTACTAGGTAGGTGGCTGGGGGAGTGGAAGCAACTCCTAGTTTGTTCTCTAAAGTTTCTTCAGCCTGGGAACATTTCTGTGAGTTTCTCATGAGGGTTTCTGCAGAGGCACCTGTGGAGGGGCACAGAGCACATGCCTGGCAGCAGATCCTACCCACGTGCCCTCTACAGTCAGTCTTCCCACCTCTCTCGGGCATGGGGAAGGTGCTGGCATAGGTGTCTTGGCAAATTTGGAATTTCGCATGACCTCATCAGTAGGCACTGTAACCAACTGTGCAGTTTTGAAGTTATGATTCAGAATTTGGGAGAGATGACATTAATAAATATTTTTAGAATACAAGTCAGGGTGTGTAACAACAGAGAACTCAGTATCTGCTAAGTCTGGATTACTACTTTATCATTCTCTTGTAAAGTAATCTTATTTGTTCTAATAAATGACATGTACTTGTGTCATGGCTTACTTACAAAATGACAACTCACACAAGGCTCACACAGGCACACTGACTTCACAGTATGCTCTTGCATAGAATGTGATCTACAAGCTAGTTCCAAAATCATGGCCTCAACTCATGCGCTTACACACAATTATGGAGTTAAGTCTATGAAATACAAACTTTCATTCAAAGCCTATGCACTGTATATAAAGCATATAACGTAAATTAAATCCCACCCCATGAACAGAACATATATAACATTCATTCACACACAGTATTACTGAAGATCAGCAAGGAGCTAGTTAGCTGCTGATGAAAAGTATCTTAAATTTCAAACACAAGAAAAAGAAAAGCACAGTGATGAAAGTGATTAATCATGCCAATTCCTTCATTGAGAGCTTCTACCCAGCAGCCACATGTACCGCACACATAAATTATTTATCCAGTTTTACTATTTGCAATGGCTGCATTTCCTTTAGCCAGAGAAATTGTGAAGCTTGAGGTGGACTCTTGTAATACTACAAATACACAATAAACTTACAGTATTTCTTTTCTATGAGGAAGTCAAATTATTTTCAGCCATAGCTGTAAAAGTTTCCACCCACTGTAAGAAGAAGCCTTCTTCCAAAGAGTTTACTTACAAGGTTCACAGAACGAGAAACACAAAACTCCCAGACCTGACTTACTAGTCAGCTGGTCCCGGAACCTGGATGTTTTCAAATATTGAGCTCTTTAAAAATTCCTTCACAGTTAATTCCTCAGGCAACAAAGAGCTTTTGATTTTTCAAAGCTCCAAATACTTTGGACTTATTTCAAAATCTCTAACCCCATACAGTGCCACATACCCACAGGTACTTCAGTTAACAGTTCCCAGTTAGCCTAATGTTTTGAAAACTCAAGAACCACCTCGCAGGAGAAGCCTTACCCTGGTTTCACTTTCGCTGAAGATGTCACTGTTTGCCACACAGGCAATCAGGGAGCTAAAGCTGTAGTTAAAGTTTCTAAAATGCATCCTGCTTTCTTACAGGGAACACTCTAGAGACCCGCGCCGCAGCCAAGCCCCAAGCGAGATCTTTTTCTTTCCAAGAGACTGTGAGTCCCTTCTGGAGTCTGCTCTTATAAAGCGCCAAGGGCCGGCCCCCTGGGGAAAAAAAAAAAGTGCAGCTTCCAGAGCATCCTGTTTGGACAGCAAATTCCTGAGTCAAATCCTTCATGCTCCCAGGCAGACAGGGACAAAGTGTAAGTTTCTACTGGAAAGAGGTGACGTCAACACCTTAGTCATTTTCCCTATGCTAATTAACTCTGCTTGGGGAGGATGGAAAAAACAGCTGAGGTTTGCTTTGCAGCTGCTTCATCCACCCCTCTTGCAGCATAGTTTCCACTGGTAGTAATTCCATTCAGCCACTCAGACAACATGCTCCCAGGCTGAATGGGACGACCCTTCTTAAGATGGAAAATGTTACAGAAGAAAAAGGATGGAGGTCTCAGCAGCAGTAAACAGCAATTAGCCTCGGGGGAGTCTTAAGGCTTTGGGAGACCATGGAAACCAAAAACTTGGTGAGTAGCTCTCCCCCTGTAATTTCCTGAAAGCCTCAATCAATGTTTCATGCGGGAGCATTGAGAAAAACATTTTGAAATCTGTCTTGGTCAATGAGCTGTTTTTAAAAGAAGAAAGTGGGATTAATTTTGAAATATAGTATTTTTCTCCCCTCAATTTGAACTATGGGATGATCCTCCCAATTCTTACTTGGATTCCACAGTGGAATGGTGGGAAGAGATCCCAAAACAATGGTAGCATTTTCATTTGAAAACTTTATTATTGTAATTTGAGAACTAGGGACATGCAACACTTTGGTCATTTTCTGATGGCTACTGAATTCAGGCAATGCCACAAAAAGATTTTAGAAAGCTGGGCATTGGGGGCCAGGGAGATGGCTCAGTGGAATAAGCACTTCCCTGGCAAGTGCAAGGGCCTGAGTTCAATCTCTGGTTCTGCCAAAAAAAAAAAAGAAAGAAAGCTGGGCATGAAGTTCACTGGTAGTGTTTGCCTAGGATGCAGTAGATACGAGGTCCCATGCCCAAACAAAAAACATTTTAGAGACTGTAGCCTCAGCAATCAGGAAAAGAAATATTAAGAGGTCTTGCTTAGAGATTACTGACTAAATATTTATTATTTTTAATAGGAAAGAAAGAAGAAATGGAAAGAATGTACACTGTAACCGAAAAGCTGGTTCAGCAAACCACTTGCTCTAAGATGCCTGGTCTGAGGGAAAGGGACACAAGACTGACTCCGGTTCCTTCAAAGGTCCAGACAATTCCATTTCAGCACGTTGCCAGCTTCCATCCCATGCAGTCTGGTCCTACATCCTTCCACTCTCCCAGGTTAGAAGCAGTCAAGCTATTAAAGCGACTGCTAGGGAAGGTTTCTCTGGGTCACACAGGGAGAGCTTTTAAGCCTCCAAAGACAAACAGAACCCTGTTCCCATTGAAAAAAAAAACTTCAAAGCATCATTAAAGTCAGTGAATAATTAAAAAGAATATACAACAGGAAAAACAAAGCAGTGCATTTACCCTTCCAAAATAAGAAAAAAAAAAAAGAAGAAGAAGAAGAACGGAGGGGGGGGGAACTACCCGCTTGGGCCCCCCCCTTCTGTCCCTGTCTTGGGACAGGACCTTTCTTTCTCTCAATAAATATATTCTGCTCATAACTTCCGTTTTGTTCCTAAAATTCATTCTTCGGTTTTAGAGAACACGAACTTGTGCAGGTCAGGTCCAGAGCCCTATGTCATTTGGAGGTCACCCACCCAAGACCAGTTTTTCTCACTGTATCATCTTGGAGTTTCCCACCGAGATGGGATGGAGATTCAAAGCTGTAATGAAAATGACTGGTGTCTATTGAGGGCCTTTAGATAGAACCTCTGAAGAATATACCTAACTGCTGGTCAACAACTACGACCCATTTCAACTTGAAGAAGCCAGAGCTGTTATCACCCATAGTTCCCTCATAGCAGTTCAGGTTACTTCTTCAGATGGGGGGAATGTTGCAGGCAGCCCAGTTAGACAGAAATATTACAGGCAGTCAGACAGGGTCAGGCCCTCAAGGAGACAAGATGGAAGACAAGGTGACTTTGAACTTGAAGAGACAGACACTCCCATATGGGCCACACCTGAAGATCAAGACAAAAAGAGGAAGCACAGCTACATACTTCCCTAGGGATGGGCATTAGGGATTGATATCCTAAATAGTATCAATCAACTTGAAAGAACCCAAATGAGTCACTAGCCCAGCCCCCAACAGGAAGAGACCCTGTCCTGTATTCATGCCTGCTTGCTACATGACTCGCTTCCCCATTTGGTACTGGATTTAATCAATTCTACCTGAGCAATGGTGCTTGTAATCTCATTGGTTGACCATAGTTTTGTCCCACCTCATGCCCAACTAAGTGAGTTCCCATGTCTTCTCCACCACCTTAGACCCGCCTTACCACATGGTTTTCCTCTATAAAAGTCCCTGCAAGAGACAACTTCCTGGGGGGAACTCCCCACTTGGTTCCCCCCTCCTGTCCCTCTCTTGGGACAGGAGCTTTCTTTCTCTCAATAAATATATTCTGAAAAAAAAAAAAAAAAAAAGAAGAGCAAAGTCTTCCTGGATGAGTGAGTATTGCTTAATTTCAATGCGCTGTGCCTGCTGCCAAATGCAGAGTTATGTAAGAAACCAGTTATGATGTTTGTGTTGCCAAATTATCCAGAACTCTCAAGCTAAGAAGGGTCTGGAACGCTGTGCAGAGCAGGTAAACATCAAATACTTGGGAACAGTGGTCTTGTTAACACTGCATGTGGACAGCACATGCCATGCTGCGCTGCTGAGGCACAGTGGGGTACAGGTCCAGCAGGTGCCTTGGGGGAGCTGAGGGGAGGGGATAGGAGCTGGCGAAAGGGGGCAGAGGACACAGAGTTGTACCTTACTCCTTGAGAAGCCCCCAGAGGAGTTCTGTCCCTCTGGCCCCGCTCCTGGCCACCTCCTTTTGCTTTTCCTGAGTCCAGCCTGGCCATGAGGATTCAAGGGCCATCTCAAGAGGAAGAGGAGGCTGACTCCAAAGTCTTTTTTTTCCCTACTTAAAAATCAAAACAAGGCTCTGGTTCAGTTTTGTAGTTGCATGGGCAAACATGGAACATATCTGTCCATCTGCGGCCACAGGACAGCTCACTGGAATTTATAAGTTTGATTTTATTATATCAAAGAAAATAACAAGGTATGTAAAGATTGTTCAACTTCCTTTGCTCATAGAAAGGCAGATCTTCCACTAGGCTGCCTCCAAAGCCAAAAAAATGAAAATTCAAAGGATCTATGCAAAAGTAATTCTATACCTGCCTGGAATTCTAGGCTCAGCATCATCTGAATTACATCTATGTAACTGGAACACTTTCATTTCTAGGTCAGTGTCAGGGACTGGACAAAACAGAGGCTGCCATTTTCTACGGAGGCTGGAATGGACACTGAGTGGCCAAAACCATCACTGCGTCACAAACTTGTGCCAGAGCGTGAGACTAGGAGGGTGGAGCCCCAGGACCTGCTATCTGAGAGGGCTTTCTAGGCTCCAACAGGAAGGGTGAGGGGCAACTTCACATTCTCAGAGGGCCACGCTGCGCAGGCCGGCTCCCTAGTGGTTCTTCATCATCCATGTGAGGACCATGGGGCAGTGTGATGGGTTTCCTGAGACTCCTGTCTGTGCCTGGAAGTGAGCTGCTCTGCCCCTGCGCCCGTCTGCTTTCCTCCTCATCTGCTGGTTCCTGTTAAGCACTGTCCTGTCTCTG
Source organism: Octodon degus (assembly GCF_000260255.1). Classification (NCBI taxonomy): domain Eukaryota; kingdom Metazoa; phylum Chordata; class Mammalia; order Rodentia; family Octodontidae; genus Octodon; species Octodon degus. The sequence continues at coordinate 332,841 of NW_004524637.1, forward strand.
CAGGGCTACTATACCTGGCCTTGGATCTACTCCAACGGTTACATGCAAAAGAATGCACTTCGTAAACTGTTTTTTTTTCCCCATGAGGAATAAAAATGGAACCGAAACAAGTACTAAAGAAGTGAACTTTCCTACTCATATATTCCCTGTAGTTTGGGAGACAAGTACATTCTGGATTCTTGTCACTAGTCAAATGGGAGTGATTTAGACAAAGAAGTACCCACTGCATAGTCTCTTTAAAACTTGAAATACATGGTAAAATTGTAGTCAGAATGATAAAACAATAAAACTGAAAACAGAAGCTAAAAAAGAAAGAAGAAAGAAGAAAAAATGAAATGCTTTCTGTCAACTCCACACTTCAGGTGCTTCACATTTCTTCCATCTACACATAAAAATCGTAAAGGATCTTGTAAACATGCACCATTCTCCTCTGGCTCTGAGCAGTTAGCATATATTTGCTCTTTTCCGTGAGGAAAAATTGAGGTTTACAGTGAATTCCATCCTGCCCACGACAGTGTTCCTACAGCACAGTCAGGATGACCTCACATGTCCATTCTAAACCCCAAGCAGCTGACACCCAGGCCAGGAATGCGCCCCCGAGAAGCTTGGGACCAAACCAAGGGAGCAGAGAAAGTGAGTTCTGACTCGGCCGCAGCGGGCGATGCGGAACGAACACTGAAGCAATCAGCAAAGGGGTCTCCCGCGAAGGAAAATGGCAACAGACTGAAGAGGTATCAGCCCATTTCTCCTGAAGCCTAATGAAACTGAACATTTTATTCAAGCTCTTAGCTTCCATAAGGAATACTTTTTTGAAGTGCTATTATTATTTGATATTTACAGCCTTTGTTCCTCTAATGGAAAACACATGGGGTCCTTTTACTTATCTTTACCATATCTCATTTATCTTTTCTTTCTAATATATTTGGTACAGGGTCTCAACTACACAGCTCAGACTTGTAGTGAGCCTCCTGTCTCAGCCTCCCCAGTCCTGAGATTACAGGTGTGCACCACCATGCCCAGTTTAGGTGGCCAGCTCAGCGTGCCCAGGGCAGGGCTGGTGTGGCATATAGTGCCAGGGATCTATTATATCCCAGTCTAAAAGGCATTATTAATTAGCTGCAGAGAGAATTCATGTGCTCAACCTGTAAAACTCCTTTTCATCCTTCAAAAGATACTCTTTAAAGGCCATCCACCATAAGGGCTACTCTTCCTCTACCTCTGATGATCCTTGGGGTTTTAATTATAGTCTATCTGGAATCATTATTGTGTTCTAACCCAGAAATCTCACAAGCACAGCAAATGGTTTGGGAGGTCAATACTACTCCTTGGAGATACAGGCAAATGCTCGGGGAAGTCGATGACACTGACATTCTAAGAACTGCACCAGGGAGGGCCTATCCAGCACTGGACTCACCAGGAAATCAAAGGGCTATGGCCATCTGTGTTACACAGATGGGACATACACTGGCGAAGGCTCCTGCCTTGTGACAAGTGTGGTGCCCAAGTGCTAGGCACATTCTCAGATGTGTTTCTGTGTCCTTGATGTGTGGGAGTTTGCAGGATGCCCATAATCTGGATAGCAGCTATCCACTGGAGACTCTGGGGTCCCCCACAGGACCTGCTCCTGGTCTCCAGCTTGCGCCTTTGTATGAGTGAAGGATATATCCATGCTGATGTCCCCTCATCCTGTCTCTCCCTCAGTGTCTATTTTTATGGTGTAGATGTCCAGTATAAAGTAGGATATGCTGGCATTTATGAATGAAATTCACAGTTGGCAGAGGTTCTCACAAATGTTTATCACTGAGGTTCATGATCAAAAACAGTTGGAGACCATCTGTCTACGCAGTTGTGACTTACTCCCCCACTCTCTGTAGGTTTCTTCATAATACAAGTTAAGAAACAGAATAAGAGAAACAACCTACTTCTTGGTTCCATTAAGAGCCAAAAATCAGGTTATGGGCACAGGAAGGTCACACTTGTCTCAGGGATTTATCACTTCTAGAGTTGCCTTACTACTGATCAGTTCTGCTATGCTGCAAGGAAGAGCCATGGTTTCAAAGACAATGCAAAGCAGAAGAGCTCTACTCTCCTTTCTGGTGGGCTTTGGGGGCCCTGACAGGAATGGGTCAGAGACAAGAGGGAGGTATTGGCTGGACAACCACAGGAGATGACAATTAAGAATTCTACATCTGAAATTAAAAAGGCCACTGTTAAGTGTAATAAGCAAGTTCTTTTTTGGGGAAACAGAAGAAGTAACAATAATAACCTTCAACCTGGTACATTTCTGACAGTCTGAAACACATAGAGAAGCCTGAAATACCCCTTGATACCTTCTTCAGGAGTTAGAACAAGAAGATGTGGATGTAATTTATGTTTGAGAGATAACCCAGAACTTACACGAATGGATTATTTATGCCAGTGCCCAAGAATGATTATTAAAGACTGAAAAGACTAAAACACTAAAAAATAGGAAAAATGCAATCAAGGTTAAAGTTTATGATGGTAGGGGGCCAGGGAGATAGCTCAGTAGAATAACCGCTTGTCTGGCAAGCACAAGGGCCTGAGTTCAATCCCTGGTTCCGAGCTCAGTAGAATAACCGCTTGCCTGGCAAGCACAAGGGCCTGAGTTCAATCCCTGGTTCCGCAAAAAAACAAAAAAAAAAAACCCTAAAAAAACAAACAAACAAAAAAAATAAATAAATAAAGTTTATGATGGACATAATGAAAAACTGTAATCACTCAAAAACAAAAGCAAAAACAGAAACAAAAAACCCCTTCCAAGTGTGGTGGTGCATACACTATAAACCCAGCACTTGGAGGCTGAGGCAGGAGGATTTTGAGTTGGAGGCCAGGCTGGATTTTATACTGAGCTCAAGGCCAGCCTGGAATACAGGATGACAGCCTATCTCAAAGAAGAAAACCAGCAATCTCAAAGTGGGAAGAATGTGCATAAAAACATGTTTCCAGAGACGGAGGTCACAGCATATCTCATCTTGTTTGTTAAACTCCTCACGTGCTATTAGCTCTTGTTTCCTTATTACCTCAGTCTTTCCTTAGTACAGAAAGATTAGCCACCCTCTAAAACTTCTTGGAAGTTTGCAATGTTTACAGTGAAGAAGTAGCCATACGCAAATCAAAACTACACCTAATCACTTGGAGGCCAGTAGATGAGGATTAATGGAGGTAACATTTATATAGAGATTACGGGGGTCCAAGCCACCCTAATTAATCATTCCTTCTGACTTCTCTTTGGTCTGTTTCTTTCTAGACCCACCTTGCTTTGATTACTGATTTTGACTTTTGTGCTTTGATGCTGTGCTCGGCAGGGGCACAATACCACAGGGACAAATCCTGGGCAAGAGCTGCGGCCGGGAGTGGGCTGGCAAAGCTCTACCATGGCCCGTATCTCAGCAGTCATCAGCGCTGGGTCATCTGTATTCTAGTACTGAATGGCTTTCACGGTGTAGTGTCTTTACGTCCTGGAATGGATGCTGACAGAAAAACCCTGCTCCTTCCCAGTAGTGCTTCATACTTAGCTCAAAAGGACTGAGACAACTACCCAGGCCAGAAGCCCAGGGCTCATTCTAGTAGCTTCTCCCAGGCAGCCTGGCACAAGACCGGGAGTGCACCAGGATGGCACCAATACCTGGCAGGCAACTGGCTACACTTAAGTAGAAGATCAAAAGCTGAGAAGTTCCTGGGAGAAAGTAAAAAGAACAGGCAGGAAGCGTAGGAATTTATAAATCCTCAATACCAGATATAAAATACAGCTCTCTACAACTTTGTAAGAGCTCATATTCACACCCTGCTTTAAAAACCAGGAGTCAGCTCAGAAATATTTTTTTTTCCTCAAGTGCTGGGAGAATGTGTCATGTGTCTACCTAGTATTTCCATTACCAGATACATGCGCCATTTCCACATCTGGGGCTGAGGGACAACCGACAGGGCCTGGAATGGTCTTCTCTATTCACTCATGTCGCCTTTGCTGGCTCTTTAGCAGTGGGACAGTCCTGTGAGGAAGTTTTTGGCAGGTCAGGCAGTGATTGAAAACGTCCTTAGGAGACCATACGCTATGGTCACACAAGACCACACCATCACCTGGGTATTCCCAGTCCCCATCACAGAAGCGTACAACTGAGCCAAGCTTGCTCACTGGGAAAATTTAAGGTTCACGTTAAGGACCTCAGACTTGGGACATAAACCTATCTACGCACACACACACACACACACACACGCACAATCTTCTTAAGTTTATTTATAAGCACTACACATTCCCCTGGGGTGACTCCCTGGGCATTGATGGAATGCTCTTTCACTTCTGAAATTATACTGTAAATGCCAGGGAATAGTGAGACATGGTTAAAGGAAGGACCTGAGCTCTGTTCATCTAGATGGATTCCACAGTTGGCTTCTACAGTGCCTGGGGCCATTTGACGGGGGTAGTCAGTGCGGCTGAGAATGAGGGCACTCATATATTTTCAGATCTCTATGGAATTAACCCATGATGAATGGAGGCAGAAAGGGTCTTGTTACAACCAGCGTCAGAATACCTGGGAAGACGTTCTAGACATATGTGCAGGGTGAGAGTATGGAGATTAGTTTTCAAAGGCTAGGTTAAAAAGATAGCAGTTAGGCCTTGTAAAAGTGTGTGACATAGTTTGGCCAGTCACCTAATACTGAAAATAATGGGAAATCAGAAGGCTAAAAAGTAGCCCTAGTCAGGGCTACTCCGGGCTCCTTGATTCTGAGAAAAGTTACAGTGGTGTTACTGCTATGGTAATACAACGGTCAGCTGAATCAACCAAGCCAACCCACCAGCCTTTGCTGATTCCAGGCTCTGAAACAGTGGTTCTTGTATCAGTCATTTACCCAGGAATGGGGAGTGAAGGTGAGACAGCAGGCCTGGGCAGAGGAGCAAGGGCCTGGATGGAGGCCACACTGACCCTGCCGGGCATTCTGAGAATGGGACGACTGTCACTGGATCAGGAGGGATGTGACATTCCCACACTCCACACCACTGGTTAACAGTGGGATAGGAGCTACCCTGAGACGAGGATGGGATGGGGTGGGGAGTCCCCTTCAGCTGCAGTAATATCCAAAGGGCATGGTGGCCACAGGCAGAGGACAAATCTTTTTTCCTGAATGGGCCTGGGGCATGTCAGTATCTACTGAACCAACCAACTGACCAAGTGCATCAGATGGAAAGACACAAGTTTAAGGAATTAGAAGGCTCCAAAGACTTATATCTAATGTTAATCCTCTAACCCTCTCACAAGTTGGATAGCTTTTAAGTCACAAAAATATTGCTGCTTCCATTCTGAATTACTAGCTCATCTATCCCTCTAAAGAACTTTTAAAAAATACAGGTAAAATGAATAGTAAACTTTACATTCTAAGTGTTCATTATAAACCATGACATCTAAAAATCCTGCCTACTGACCCAACAATTTCATTCCTAGAAACTTATTCTAAAGAAATTCTCACAGCTGTGTGCAAAGATTTAGACGCAGCACGTCTCTGCATGGTTGTCTATGTAACTGAAATATCCCACTGTGACCACATAATAAACAGGCTAAGAAGGTGAAAACAATCTCATGACCAATAATAATAATAACAAATTAAAAAGGGAAGAGAAGGGTGGGGAAGGAGGGACAGAAGGATGGAGAAAGAGAGACTTTTCCTTTTAAGAGGAAGAAGCAGGTTAATAAACAGCAGGTTACTAAAAAGCAGGTTGTGTACTTTGGTGAAAAGAATATATAAGTACAATAAAAAGACTGTAATATTTTTCCTTTTGCTAATTTGGATTTACTGGATTTCTACAGTGAAGACTGATCACTTTTGCAATGAAAAGGCTTTTCTTTCCTTCTCTCTTCCCAGTAAGTGCTGCATTTCAATGTTGAAAGTGAACACGTTAATATACACTATGTAAGGTTAAAGGTTAGTCATAGATAAACTCGCCCTCCCTCTTTTTTTGAACAGTAGCTTGGTGTCATGGCCTTTAAGTTGTTTGCACTGTATTTCATTGGTACCATGGCCTTTGTACTGTGTCTATTATGTACAATCTCTAAGCTGGTATTTTTAAACCTATTAATCTATTAATATCTTGGTGTGCCAGTTGTTGAAGAAATCCTATTTCTTGCCAAAATACCTTTGTAAAAAAAGGGGATTACTTTGTAAAAAAAGGGATACTTCATTTGTTTTTCTTTGATAATTCCTCCTGCTAACCGTCTTTGTGCAGTAAAATCCCTAGTTAGTCAGTTGTGCTGGCTGGGCTGTTCACACTAGAGTGAAAACTATACAGGAGTTAGCTAAGGGTCACGCGATTCTGTCCTAGATGTACCACAGGTGGCAGGGCCATGCTCTGCATATGCATGAGCAGACTCACAAGGCACAAAGCCCATTCTGCAGACTCCGAAGGGGGACCAATGGAGAACAGCCAACGTTCCACTGCTTGGCCTTGCAAGACCTCCAGTGAGCATGCCTTTTCTCCATGAAACCACCCTGTTCTCTGTTGCCACTGCCATGTCCCTATATCTAATCGCCTCATCCGCATGACCCTCCATACTTCTTTCTGTACAGGATCACACCCCAGCCTTTTTCCTTTCTTCCTGCATGGCCCTTTCTTGGAATTTCCCTTCTAATAAGACTGGAATGTTAGCCAATAAACTTTTCCCCATTATAGCATTAATGATGACAGCTGTTTAATGTATAAGGCTTTCCAAGAGAATTTGTATTTAATCAGTAAATTCTGGCGATCAAAGTCCCAACCCCAAAGGAATGCATTGCTAAGGGGAAAATTCCAGGCAGCAAGTCAGTCACAGGGGAAAATTCCCCCAGACAGGTGGGCTCTTCTGGGGCCGGGTTCTGCTTACAGAGGTGAAACATGTATTTTTCAAGTACCTAAACTCAACAGACTTCTAATTCTTGATGGAAATCATGAACTTATTCATTCCTGCAAGTACTATTTACTTAAGGATCTGCTGTGCACCAATTTGAATCTATGGCTGGGTCAAAGTACCCCTATTACAATTTCTTATGACACAAGCAACCTCTAGTTCTTAGCATTTACTGCACTTTTATTGGTTTCCTGTACTAAATTAAGGGCAGAGCAAGCCACGGACCCTGGAACACTTAAAAACTTTCATAACCATTTGCTGAATGATGTATGCAGCTAAGCACTTGACTACTCACTAGAGATAGAGGACTACAAGGCCATTCCTTCAAAATGCTCAAAATAAACTCAAATAACTCAAGAAATACTGAACCCTTACTAGGACCTTAGTGTAATATCTAATATTCTATGAAGGTGCTCTGAAAAGCCTATGAGACAATTCTTGTCCACATAGGGTCTTAAAACTACAGCTTGAGAGAGAATAGCAATTCAGATGACAGATGATGGAAGTGATCTCTCTTGTGTGTCACAGATGCTCAGAGCTCAGGGCATCAGGGGTGAAGAGTGGGGACTACGAAGACTAGTCTTACAGTAATATCTCATCTCAATATCCAACTGGTCCAGATATAAAAAGTCCTGTGAATAAGAACTCAAGAATGGATTTTGAAAGGATAGGAAAGCACGCATTCTTGCATTTTCTCATTCCTACCGGAAAAAAGTTCAGAAAATTAACATTGCATGTAGAATCAAATAAGGAACTGTACTTTATTAAAAGACATATCTACTTTATTAATTTCAAACAAATTCCTTTGATATCTGACTGCCTGTATTTTTGGATGATGTCAGTTAAGTAGTACAAGCTATTAACTTATGGTTTGGATTTCTTAGGAAATCCTTTATTTTCATTTTATTTTATTTTATTTTTTCCTGTATTTAGGACAGGGTGGCCAGGGCGGACAGGGTCGACAGGGTCGACAGGGTCTCACTATGTAGATTAGACTCATAGTAATTCTCCTGTTTTCAGCTTCCTACGCACTGGGATTACAGGCGCATGCCACCATGCGCAGTCTCAATCACCATTTCAGGGTGCCCAGGGGTTGGGGCTGGCATAGCATGTTGGGTACTGAACCCTAGCTGCTGCACTCTGCCTAAGCAGGTGCTTTAGTCTGCTGAGCTAGGAAATGCTTTGTTTTTAAAAGATCAATACACACAAGTGGTACATGTGGCTACATTCAGTATATTTTGGTTAGAGCATCAAAATAAGTATGTTGGACAAAATCTTGTATTAGATCAAATTTGGGCTTGAAGAATGCTTTATGTGAAACAGAGGATCAGGAGAACACTGTGTGTGGTACCCTGGGGTGGCATGTTGCAGGCAGCTGTGGCAGACAATTCAGGCAGGCTCAATTTTCCAGAGATAACTGCACCGCCACCTCCTATAGGCCCCACATGCTCTGGCATAACCTTGCTGTTCTCCTCCCACCAAGAGGTAGAAGGCACCACCCCTGTTCTTGATCACAGAGGGCCCTTGTGAGCTCCTCAGTTGATATGGTATGGTAGAAAAGACACCATGCGCCTTCCAGGGGGAAATCATAAAAATTCCTAGCTGGGCAGGGTGGTAGACCTTATCCCAGGGCTCTGGGAGCCTGAGGCAGATGGATCACAGTTGGAGTCCTACCTGGGAGCCACTCAGTGACTTAGCAAGACCCTATCTCAAAAAAAGAAAGGAAGAAAAGGGCCAGTCAGATAGCTCAGCGGACTAAAGTGCCTGCTTAGGCGGAGCACAGTGGCCAGGATTTGATCCCTTGTGTGTCAGCCAGCCTTGCCCTCGGGGCACACTGGGCTGGCCATTGAGATGGCATGGTGGTGTGTGCCTGTAATCCTAGTGCTTGGGAGGCTGAAAACAGGAGAATCACTATGAGCCCGATCTATGTAGTGACACACTGTAGACCCTGTACTAAATAAATAAAAAAAAAAGAAAAAGAAAAAAAAAAGTGGCTAGGGATGTGGCTCCACACAAAGGCTCTGAGGAGGTTCAATGTCCAGTATCACCACCTCCACCAAAACAACACCCCCCAAAAACCCCAAAACACAACAAAGTCCTGCATAGCTTCTTTGTTCCCTCCTTCTCCCGAGACACTTCTCCATGAACAGGTGGATGCTCCACTGCCTAGTCATGTGACCTTGGGCAAGGTTCGCAGTGCTCTGCACTTCAGGCTCTTCACCTATCAAGATAATCATAGTACCTCCCTCAGCAGCGGCTGCCACACTGCCAGCCTGCTTGCCCTGGGAGGCCATAGGCAAGTATTTGCTGCTAGGACCCACACAACGAGGACCTCAGATTGTGAGGGAGGCTAAATAATGGTCGCTCAGTAATGACCATATTCTAATTTCCAGAACCTCTATGTTACTGCGGTCCTAGAAGGAGCCTTAGAGGTACAATTAGGCTGAGGAGTTTGACTGGGAGATGACGGGTTGTCAGAGTGGGCCCAGTATAACGATAAGGGTCTTTATGAGAGGGAGAAAGGAGGCTCAGGGTCACAGACAGGATGATAAGAGCAGAGTTTGGAGGGATGTGCGGTCTGGAGCCAAGGAATGTGGCTGCCTCTGGACCTGAGGGAGGGGCAAACAGGGACTCTCCCCAGAGGAGATAGTAGTCGCCAAGACACTCAGCACTTAACTATAAAGATGTTCAACTTTTGACCTTTAGAACTGTAAGATAATAAGCCTGTGTAGTTTTCAGCCACGAAAACAGTTTCGGTAACTTGTTGCATTAGCAATGGGAAACTAACACAGATTTTTAACCTTGAGAAAGGTGGCTTTATAGGGAGTCCAGGTTCAAAAGAAGGTAGATTTTATAATCAATGAACTGACATCACTTCTTTTTCTTTTGACTTAGGTTAGGGAGAGGTAGGCATGGTATTTGCATTTTAATTTTAGCATATGGAGTGTCCAAATCCCAGGCAGAGGTGTCAAGTGGACCAGGACATAAACAATAGCTGTAGCCTATACTTGCTTGAAGACCTTCAGTCAACTGATGCTTCCCAGGGTGATGATCATGGTGGTATTCACAGCAGAACCTGTACTGACTGGCTCGATAGCCATTCTGAGAAGCCAGTGCCCAAAGTGGTATTACTTGCTATATATTTTGATTATTACTTCTGCCCTGAACACTGTTGAGTTTCAGTTTCCTCTGCAAAGTAGGAATAACCTAAGTCAAACGTAGAATTGTGACTCCCAAAGTGGCAGCATCCGTGTTACCAGAGCACTTACTGGAAATGCAAATTCCTGCCCATGTACTGTGGTAGGCAGAATCCCAAAGTGGCCTCAAAGATCTTGGCCCTGTGACATATGCGTCCTGCCCCACCCTGGGACTCCGCCTAGGATGGATTCTATTCCCACGATTAGCTGATGTTGCACACAGTGCTTACACTGGGCGAGTCTTTCAAAGGGACCAGGCTCTTTTTGAAGTTAGAGACATGATGTACAACATTTTCCATTGATGCCTTTGAAGATAAAGGGGCTAACTTGCAAGGAACTTGAGTGCCCCGAGGAGCAAGAACGGTCCCAGGAAGCAAACAGGGATCTGAACATGCTTGGAAGTGCATTCTCCTCCAGACAGCAATGCATCCTGGCCAAGAACCTGGCTCCAGCCTCACCACACCCTGAGCCTAGAACACAGTCATTCATGTCTAAGCCAGACATGCACGCATTCATTTTCCAGCCCTTGCAGAGTCTCATGAATTCTGAACCAGACAGACTGGGAATAATATTGTTGCAAGCCACTGATTTGTCCCAAAGTGCTGCACAGCAAAATAAAACTACTACATATATTTTACAGAATCAGAACTATAACTGTTTAGCAAGCCCTCCAGGTGGCCATGATACATGTACAAGTACTGCCGTGATACATGTGCTCTACCACCGTGTCTACCCAGCAGTGTGAGGGGGTGGGAGCGGCCAACTCCATGAATTGCATATAAGATATCTCGAGATCTTCATTCAGTCTTCTCTGATGCATTTAAAACAAGTTTCAAAAGCACAAAAGAGAACCACCTTCTAGATCTGCCTTTTCATTTATTAACACTGGACTGCTGACTAGGCATCCTATAAACACAGGGCAGGCTCTTCTTTTGGACATTCCCAAAGGGCACAGGGACATTACAAGTCTACCTTCTGGCTTCACATGCTTTCAGGAAAATCCAGCCCTTGGCCCTTGAGCTGCTCCAGCTATCTCTCAGCTCAAGTCCTGCTTCTCCTATGTCCAGCTCAATGACACTATCCTGGTTCATGGACTTCAGTTCCTGGGAGTCCACACAAGCTACTTCCTGGAGTATCTCCCACATCTTTTGGCTCAGTCCTACTTTTGCAGCAATGTAAGTATGACTCATCAGACAGAGTATCTCTTAATCCTCAAGGTGGGCTTAGTGTTCTTCCTTCCTGCACAGACAGCAAGTATAGTGGAACTCAGGAGATAGCTTGGGACTACCTGTTGCTTGAATGAACTAGTAATGGTTGAGCCATCTATCAACTTCTAAAATATAGACCTAAAAAGAGGTGGTTGGGGCAAAATAAATTAGTGCGTACCAGTGAACTCCTTAAAAAATGGTTAAGATGGTAATTTTCATGTTATATGCATATTTTACCACAATTTAACAATTGGGAAGGAAAAGAAAGCTCAACCTTTTAAAATGACCTGGGGAAAATCTGATTTTTGGAAAAAGTTACTGAGCAAACTTTTCATTAAGCATTTCCCAAGCTCTGTCCTTGGCTGGCTGATCCCAGAGATAGAGAGTAAAGGGGACACGGACTCGCTCTCAGAAGCACCCCTGCAGGTCCTTGCAACAGTGGTGCAAGGAAAAAGCATCTATGGGCAAAGCTCGGGTGTGCCCTCCTATAAGGGTGTGAACTTCAAGATCTGTCTTGGAAAGGGTCAGGGAGTAGCTACACTAGATGCACGGAGACTATAATGTGACTTGGTGTCCCAGGACTTGACATTTTCATGTACCAGCAACATTCTTCTCTTCAGTCAGTGGGATCACCTCTCCTGATCGCTTGACCATGACTAGGGTACAGGCTAGAGAGATGCTTCTCTGTGGGTGGTGTTGCCTCAGGCACAATAGACCAGAAGCCAGTCAGAAGCTGGGTGAGTCTTCCCCACCACTTCCAGTGTCACCTCAAGTCTATTTCTTCTCTGGGGCGATGACAGCACTACACTGTGAGTCCTGTGGTCAACAGCTGTGTTGCTCACACTCCTGGCCCGTGGGAAACGCTCTGACATCTGCTAAAGAAAGACTGTGCTGTGGACACGTGAGTGCTGCCCCCATGGAAAGCTGAGTGGAACTGGAACTAGGAAGGTCATTTTAGAAATGAGGAAGCATGCTGAAGGCTCCTTGTGATTTCTGATGAAAGCGCAGCCTGGTGGGGTGTGGGTGACAGGAGACAAGTGTGCTTGCTCAGTGTGTGCCCTGGGGGGAGGGAGCCAAACAGTCCCCCCAGTGTTCCACCACGTTTTTCACCAGAGGGATGTGTGGGACACAGCGGTTGCTCCTTGTGTGCTCTGTGCTGTACCTTCGAGACTGTTTTCCCTGCTGGTTCTCTCCTCCTCTCCAGCCAGTGCCAGCTGGTCTCCCCATTCACGGCTGCAGCCCAAAATCTCCAGGGATTTTTAAACTTCCCTGAAGGAGACACTGGGAGAATAATAACTCTGGGATCTAAAATTAAGCAGGTTGTTCTAACGTCCTAAGAATAGCCCAGCACACCAAATGCACTCATTTAATTTCTTGTCCAACAGGAAGGAATGACCTCTTTCAATACAGAGCTCCTTTGAAACTCTCATTTCAAATAGATCCAGAGGACATACTGATACTGTCAGCATCTCAAAGGCGGAAACACACATGCAGGCAAGTTGAAAGATTTAGTCAATCTTATATAAAAAGAACTTGAGTTGAAATGCTCTGACGGCCACTAAACAAATAATTTATTCAAATTAAATGAATATGAACAAACCTTTCAGTCACTTAGAAAATAGCTAGAAATCACATCAAGAAAAATTTTACTTTTTCACCTGAAAAAACTTATGAAATAACAACTTCTTACCTCCCCCCATTTCTTGTGAACAGGTCAAAAAGTTGCCGAATCCTGGCTACAAGGTGACAGGACATTAAGATGTTAATTATCATAATGCTTGCCAGTTCCTTTACCATTGAGGTTTTTTGGAAAATGTAGAAATAATTTTTTTTGTTTAAAACTAAATGGTTGTAACAAATAATCATTAACTGATATAATTATATTATTAGAAAAATTCCAATAATTCTAACATATGGTCACAGGTGTCCAGCTCCTATTCATTTCAGAATGCTTACATTAGGATTATAATACAAATAGGAGCAAGAAAGAACAATCACTGTACCTAAAAAGGAAGATTGTCTCTGTGGTTTGAAAATAAACATTGTATTCTTTCATACTATTAAGCAAATAACTACAGCTCTCCAAATCAGAAAGTAGTGGTCCTAAGCCCTAAATAACACCCAGGATACCAGGAATTCAAAACTAAGAGGAAGCAAGTTTAGAATAGCAATGGGTTTTTCCCCCGATATGTATATTTTACAAGAAATGTTCAATTCCATTTCAGATGTGGAAAGATAGCATGTTTTTCCCATTCAAAAGGGAAACAGGAAAGGTCTAAGGAGCTTGACCCATTATTATGTCCTATTCAGAAAAAAAAAAAAAAATGAATAAAGTGGAGAAAAGGATTAGTCACAAGTGCATGACTTATTAAAAATGACTGGATGACAAGAACATACCTATAGGAATAAATATGGCCACAGAGCCTACTTTCAAAGGTCCATACAGTGAACACAATGGTGATTTTATGGGTAGTGCTTTCTTTGCCACCCAAAGGCCACAAACTCCCAGAAGGCTATAGCCACTGCCACATGGAACTGAGTTGCTGAGGACTCAGTAAAGGGCCTGTGTTCCCATCACTCAGGGGACCCAGAAGCGCTGTACAGGGACCCTCCCACAAGCACAAGGGATTGGGGCATGGCCACCGGAGCCATGTGCAGGCCTTTCCTGGAGGCAGGTCCACACTCCGGCCTAGAGCTCCTGCCATATCACAGGCTCCCTCACCCTCTTCCCACACCTTTACCTGCTTTCTGCTCTGTAAGCAAATATACCCTAGCAGGTCATAACAGAAAAGGGCAAAACCTGTCCCGGAGGAGTCAGGTGAATGTGGTACCTTAGGTGTCTTGCCCACTGCAATAGACTGAATTGTTACCCTGAAATTCTTATGGTGATCCCCGAACTAACTCCCATGATGGTAATATAGGTGGGGTTCTGAGAAGGGGCTTGGGGTTAGGTGAGGTAGTGAGGATGGGGCTCTTGTGATAGGAGTAGTATTCTTACAAGAAGACCACATCCCTGCCCTTCTCTCCTTTTGCCCTGTGAGCACACAGCAAGAAGGCAACTGCCTGCTAACTAGGATGAGGAGAGGTCTCATCAGGATCCAACCAGGCTGGACCCTGGACTCTAGCACTGTGAGAAAAAAATGTTGGCTATTTAAGCTACCTGGCCTGTGGTACTTGGTCACAGCAGCCTGAGAGGACTAAGATGACCATGATCACTCAGTTCTGGAACAAGATTTTGAGCAGTCTATGGAGTCCAAACCCATGATCTTGATAACTGTATGATGCCGCTTTCGGAGAAGCTCTCAGAGCTGTATGGAATTTGCTCCGCATGGCTAGATATGTGCTGGATAATTAAAAATTCTTGGGGCCAGGGAGATGGCTCAGTAGGATAAGCACTTGACTGGCAAACGCAAGGATCTGAGTTGAATCCTTGGTTCCGCAAAAAAAAAAAAAAAAAAATCTTGAAATAACATATCAAAAATCGAATCAATTCTAATAAAATAGAGTGTCTCTGATTTCTGCACATGTTCCTTACTGTACTCTTCACCTGGGAAAGGTGTAACAGTGGAGCTGAACCACGGGCAAGTGTGCTACGAATGCTGCGATGGTACACACTCGAACTGAAATTCTCTGCAGCACTAACATTCTAAAAATAAGTATAATTCCACACAAAAGTTTTATTGAGGAAACATTATATGTACTTTATAATCTTAAAAATCTTTTATCTTTATATCTATATAAATTAATATATTGCTTAATGATTATTTTAAATGGAAAATATTATCCATGAAAATTTAAAACCCTGCTAATTTCTGTACCTATTAGTAAATCTTCTAATGTCTAGTGCAGAAGAATGCTAAGTTCCTAACACCACTTAAATAAAACTATTTTTCTAAGTTCACACTGTGAATTCAAGCAAAAATCTATACCAGTGTATGAAGCAACTACAAAGCAACACATGCTTTCCCTGTGCATTTTGTGTATTTGCCTCTTATTTGGTGCAGGCTTCAGTTTCGCAGGCGATGAACTGGCCAGTGCTGATCAGACATCAGGGAAGAAACATGGGGTCTGGGTCCTGGTTTGATCCGGCTTTCAAGTGCTGGGTGCAGGGCTGCAAGGAAGGAATTACACCTGAAGCCTCTGCTTGCCTTCTAGTACTCACGGGCCTCACAGTCTCCATCCTACCTGATGGAAGAAAGATGGTCTTTGGCCCATGATTAAAGTGCTGTGCCCATGCATGTTTGGCTTGGGTGCTGGTGCGTCCTGACTCATGTCCTTGGGGGCCCCAAAAGGGTGCAAGGAGAGAGTCAGCAGTAGCCACATGGTGGTAGTTCCTGTCAAGAATGTGAACTCCACCTTGCAGGCATTTTCTAGAATGTCACCTGTGACTATTTATTTATTTATTTATTTATTTGGTACAGGGCTCTCTAGGCAGCTAAGACTCCTAGTGATCTTCCTGTTTCAGCTTCCCTAGTGCTCGGATTACAGGTATGCACCACCACACCTTGTTTGGGGGCCAGCATGGCTTGTGGTACTCTGGATTGAACCTGGATCCTTGTGCTTGCCAGGCATGAGCTTAGACTGCCGGGCAACCTCTCCAGCCCCTTATATATATTTTTATTTCTTTTATAGCAAGGTTCATTTTCGAACCTGGTGGTTCAGGTGAAGTCCTAGACTTATCTAGAGCTTGAAAAGGCATCTACCAGGTGACTCACTGTGGCTGCTCTAATCAGTATTTGTGCAAGTACCTATGTCCCCAAACTAACAAATTACGCTGGGAAACTTAGAAAATCAATTCTGTCTCACAGCAGGGTGGTGCTAGTAACCTGTCAGTCCAGGTCAAATGGGACCGCACAGATACCTGTCTTGTTTTTAATATATGTGAAGCGAAACAGTTAATCCCACCGGTGGCCCCCCACAGGAGCTGTCCCTGAGGAGACGCAAAGGTTGAAGAGGACAATGATGGTGACCAGGAGGAAGACCCCCAATGACTGACATTCTTCTGAAATGTCTGTGAGGGAGAGGCAGCAAGTGATTCACCAGTGTTCTCAATTTAGCTACTTATTCACTGAATACCTACTGTGGGCCAAATATTTAGTAAGCCAGCTGCTGGGGCCCAATGACAACGATGCCATGGCTCCCTGAGGGGTCAATGATCCCACAGGGTGCACTCACCACCCACGCTGATGCCAGGAGCTACTGAGTTCAGATGCAGAGGTGATCTGAGGCCCTCTACTCCCCGCCCCAGATGTTCTTATGGGAGGTAGAACATCTGGGGAGGACTGCAACCCAGGCTCCTAACTGGCAAAGATCCTCCCTATTCTCTCAATATATTTTTCAAGACAACTTCTCAAGTACACACCTTCTCCCAGGGTCTAAGACATCACTTAGAGAATGTTATTGTTCCAGTTCTTATTTTCACAGCACAATTCCACATCTGCCATCTGCCTAAGAACCACACTCAAAAAAGAAAAAGTAGCACACAATTACCTGAGCCAAACCTGAGAAAAGTTTTGCAGTGTCAAAGCTGTTTCTACAGATTTTGTCCTGCGCTGAACTGCAACCACCCCTGATGTTCATATGCCCAGGCTTTAACCCCAGTACCTCAGAGAGGTATTGAATTTCGGGACGGGGCCTTTAAAGAGGTGACTCAAGTAAAATGAATCTGTTAGGGTGGGCCTGGTGGGCCAGCTGCTTGGTGTCATCATAAGAAAAGGAGATCTGGACACAGACAAGGACACCAAAGAGAGTACATGAAGACACAATAAGCAGCTGTCACCCACAAGCCAGGGAGAGATGCCTCAGGAGAAACCAATGGTGCCCACATCTTGATCCTGAAACTCCAGCGTCCGGAATAGGAGTGAAGTGTGTTGCATGACACCAAATCTGTGCCATGTACGTGGGGGCCTTAATCGACTAACACAGCCTCCACTGTAACAGGCATGCGACAATATACAATGTGCTCATCTGAGCTGCCACCCTTATCCATATAGAAGGGCTGTCCAGAAACCCCATGATTCTGTCCACAATCTAGTGTCTTTCAGGAGAAGTCTCTGGAAGAAACAAAGAGACAGGAATGTAATTATGGCTCCAGTCCATTCCTACTTGAGCTACCATTAGCAATGTACTGGTCCACACAGAGCTTTATCATAGATCTGGTGAAGTTCATATCTTCCTATCATCGAATACTAAGCCGTAAGTTACTCCAATATATATACAAAACCTCAAACTCAATGATGTTGATCAAGTAAGACAAGCAATTTTGCAACAGTAATTAAATGTGTCTTTTCAAATGCCACACTGTTGGGGATCATCTGGAATGGGCCTCTTTTTTTTTTTTCCATACTGAAGATCCAAGTAAAATGGTAAAAGGGTTTCAAAAGCACCCATCAAACCAAGAAAAGAGCACCAGAAATAGACACATGCCAACAGCAACTATTTTTACTCTATGTCCTGAACACTGTTCCTTTTCAGATGCCGTGTGTGAAGGTCTTCTGGCTGCTTCTAACTGAAAAAGTCACTGCAATGTACACTTGCGGAAAACGTCTATAATCGTTTCTTCCTTGGAAAAAATAATGACAAACCCTGAATCATGTTTCCTAGGATTTGAAAATAATGATGCTGATTTGCTATTTTATTTGAAAATTCCATGGTAATAAAATAAGCAATTGAAGATTTAACCTATTTCTACTGGAGCAATGAAGAGGAACAGGAGGAGCAATGAACAGCTCTGACACACTGGCTTAGCAATTTCTACAGCTAATCCAAAACCCACGTTCTGTCAATTGGTAATTCTGAAATCCACAGCTGGGAGCTGTTAGACTGGTGAACACTCTTTCTCAATTCTTCCTTTAACTCGAGTTTAAAGAAAATTATATCTCATGAAACATTCATCTTTGAACTCCTACCATCTTGCCCATTGCCATAAAGGTAAAATTTTTTCTTGTTCCTCTCAACTTGCTGCATCCTTCTCTGCATGTTGGAGGAAGAGAGTAAGTGGGCAAACACTGGGCAATAAAGACTTGAGGGCCAGACTCTTTTCTCTCATGAGAAGACTTAGAGGACCCATAGTTGTAGAAATCTGCACTAAGGAGGAATCCAGTTCACAGAGAAGGGAATTACCAGCTCTTTACTAGACTTTTGGAGTTTGGGACAGACAGCTGGAAGCACAGAAGCACTTTAGGGTACAAGGTGAAAACTCTCCTCATCCAGCTAAGGGCTCACACTATGTCCCTAACGCTCTCTATCCTAGACAGGTAGGATCCAGCTGCAGAAAGTGGAAATATGATATCAGGAAAACTGAGGTCTTAAACAGAAAAGAGAATTGTATTGATATGAGGCCCTGGGACCTTTGAGGGCTGGCCACTTGCTAGCTCTCCAGACTCAGTTCATAGTATGGAGTCACTGACTTAGCAAACAGGTACTGTCTATGAGCTGTCTAGAGATGCACAACCTTGGGGCTTCCTGAGAGCTACTGAAGTGGTGTCTGCATTTTACAAGGTTCTGGGGATCTATGCACAAGAGGTCTGAGAAGCACTGGGATGGAGTAGAGGCACAGGAAGATGTGATTATTACAAGCTGATTGCCGAATGACATCGTGTGATGGGAACATGAAAACATCCTCAGTTAACTTCTGAACCAATAATTCCCCCATCAACCCTTGCCAGATTATCACGAATGCCACTTAGTTTACAGTATATTTTCCAGAGAAAATGTTTATCAGGTTGCCAAGGGTGTTAGAATCAACAGGGATTCCACTGATGTTCAACAGGAATGAACCATTCACACATTGGCTTCATTCTTAATTATTATATTAAATGTGCTGGTTAAAACAAAGGAATTGTACACATATATGAAGCTATGATTGCTGAAGGTACTGTGTAGCTATCCATCATAAGAGAGAGGAAAGAGGCTGACTTGATCATATGTAAACTGACAAGTTACAATCAAGTAATAAACTTATTTCCCTTCATAAGCAATTTTAGCAGTTGACTGTATTTCCAGCATTTTCCTCTAGAGATGAGTTTTATGAACTTCAAATGACTCAAACTTTTAATGCACCCCTTTTCCATATGCTTATCTCTGTAACAGAATGAGAAGATGGTTACACAATCACCTTTTCCTGAGTTCTGGACTACCTTTCTAGAACATGCATGATATATGGAGAAGCAATTCTCTTCCAGACCACAAATGGCACAGCCTTGCAAGAGACCAGGTTTATGAGAAAATTACATACCAAAGAAACAAACAGATGCCACTCCCTCTGTGGCAGCAACTCCACTGAAGCCAGCTCCTCACACTTGACCTAACAGCCTCAACAGTCTTTCAGCTAAACAGTGCTGTGCCAGCACAGTGAGAACTAGAAACTGGCTGCAGGGGGCAACTACTGAAGGCCTTTGGCAGCTTCTACCCCATTGGCCCCTGTCAATTTTATCTTAAAAAAAAAAAAAAAAGACTCTAGGTGTCTGGAGCATGATGCCACATGATTTACAGTACATAAAATCATGGGAAGTCACACCACTTCCTGAGAGCTCACAGCTCAGGCTGGCCACCGAAACACTTCTCCTGACTAATTCGTTCCATGCTGTAGTTTTCCACAGCTGACTCACAACCATATCCTACTTTTCTCATTTCCTGAAATGATTCTGATGAAGGTTATTCCACATAAAAAAGTGGAGTGGAATGATATATAAAACCCAGAAACCTAGGTACAATTTTAAAATCTTTACACAAAGTCCCAAATAAATGCCTACAAATTCCTAAGATGAATCAATATTCCTGGGTTTTAAAGGGCATCACCACATATTCCAGTAGACGGGCCTGCAGCATACCGCTAGGACCATGATTAAAACTACCGAATTCAATTCCAGAACCAGATGTTTGTTTGTAATGAAACAAACAAAAAGCAAGAATCTTTCAGAATAAAGAGGCCTGAAATTGACAAGAAGCATGACTAAGCTGTGAAGGGAGTAAGAGTCAGCCTCGGCACCTTGCTCTGTAAGACAACACAGAGACACGCTTTCCTTAAAGGGGTATTTCAGTGTAGAGTCATAGATACGTTTACACTGTCACCAAAAGGAACATGAATTGCTTCACTTTTTCTAGATTTGTTAGTCCTTTAGGCAAGATAAGTGCTTTAAAATTACATGTGATTAAAAAAATGAAACCCTCTAGAACCCCTTGGACAAAGGTGTGGTGGTGCACATCTGTAATTCCAGCTGCCTAGAAGTCTGAGGGAGAATTCTAAAGTAAAATTTGAAAGGGGCAGGGGCTGCCAGAGCACCCAAGGTCCAGAGTAAAATCCCCAGTACTATAAGAAACAAAACTAACATCTAAAACAACTCACTAACTTTTAGAAATAGGGCAAAATCTTTTAGTCAGAGTCAAAGACAATAAACAAGCTAACTCTTTACCAATTCTCATACTCATCTTCTGCAAGATTTTTTATTTTTCTAGTTAATATCCCTATATATCACATAGGAGTATGTATTCCTATATGAAAATGTCAAAAACATTTGGAATTATAGAATAACTTTCACTTAAAAATTACTATTATTAACTATCCATGAATATTTTAAATAAATCTTTCAGACTGAGTTACATATTGGGTACTGAAGGTTGGGTTGTGGGTGCTTAAACCCTGCTGCACTGATAAACTGTGGGGCCAGGGTCAGAGATGGTTGCTAAAGACAACCAGGCAAAGGCTTATGGGGCATTTTCTAAGCTGGATCAGGCATGGCCACATCTTAACATCCTAGAAGAGACAAGCAGTCATTGCAAGGCTCTCGATGAGAGCAAATCAGTATAAGGCATGTCATGCGAGGCAGTTTTGTTCAAATAAAAAAGGGACTGTCACCTTGGCCAAGCTTCAAAACCAGGGTTTTATGGTAAATAAAGGAATATACTAAATGGTGCTAATAGGATGCCACTGTTGTTTCTGGATATTGGGACACTCTATCAGACACATGAAAGGGATTTTTAAACTAAAATGATGGAGGATGGAGGACCCTGGCATTCAGAAGAGACCATTCAGCCAAATGCAATGGGTGTATCTTTTTGTATTCTATTTTGTGTGCTTTTTTTTTTTTTTTTTTTAATGGCACAACTGGGGATTGAACTCAGGCCCTTGCGCTTGCCAGGCAAGAGCTTATTCGAGTGTGCTAATTATTAAAAAAAAAAAAAAATTCACAAGCCAATTGGGGAAATTTGAGTACAATGGATATGCAAAGAAAACACATTTATATTATTTTTTTAAAGAAGAATTCTTATCTCTTAGAGATACATACACATGAAATAATATGCCGCCTCAGGCACGATTAAAATTACCCCACAGAGCCAGCCAGATAGCTCAGAAGATTAAAGCACCTGCTTAGGCAGATGCAGCAGAAGGGGTTCGATCCTCTGTGTGCTGTGCTGGCCCAGCCCCTGGGGCACACTGAGAGGGCAATGAGACTGGACGTGGTGGCGTGCATCTGTAATCCTAGCGCGTGGGAGGATCACTATGAGTCCAATCTGTGTAGTGAAATCTTATAGATACTGTAGACCCTGTACTAAATAAAAAAAAAAAAATGGTATTAAAATTACCCCGCTCTATGAAGGTGGGGACAGGGGCTCCACATGCTTTTAACTGTTGAGGGTGGGTGATGAGATGAACATGTGGGGTTTGCTTCTAAATTAAAAATTCACTTTAAACATTAAAAACAGAATATAGACTTAATAAGGGATATAAAATAACGTCATTCCTACCCATACTAATTCTAAATAGATGTGGTACAAGATGGTTTTCATAATAAAATATATAATTCACATAAACTGAAATACATAATGTGATTTTGATAATTTTTGAAGACAGCAAAGTCTCTAGTGAAAACTCTCATACTCTGACACAAAAAGTATACAACGGAACTCCTTTGGGAAGTTTCTTCACACAATCACTGAAATACAGTCCATGGCTAAAACACTGAGATTATTTTTATAGTCACTGTACTTTAGTCATATTATGGTTTGTGTCTAGGTGTCCCCCCAAAAGCATGCAGTCTTGGGGTGGCTTCTGGAGTTTGTGACTGATTACTGTGGGTGTGGTTGCTACCCCTCCCTTTTGCTCTTGCTCTTTGCCGCCACCATGAAAGGTTGCCCTCTGCCATGTGCTGCTCTGCCATGCAGCCAGCTGAGTGTGGATTGAAACCTCCAGTAACTGTGAGCTAAACAAACCTTTCCTTCCTTCATTTTGAGTGTCGGATATTTGTCCCAGCAACAAGAGAAGAGTAACTAAGACAAGTCAATAGCGGAAATGCTTAGCACAGCTGCCAAAAAGCTGGGGAAAGACAGCAGAGGGACATCTGGAGCATCACACCTATGTCAAGACAGTCCCATCTAATGCTGAAAGGTCTAAGGCCCATGTATGTAGAGAAAGGAGCTCTTACTGCACTGTTGATGAAATGTGAGGACACACTTACTTGGAGAGCCTTGAGAAGCACACCAGAGCCACTGCTCAAGGTGCTATCCATTGCATCAGATACGCCCATCAGGCTGCATGGCTCAGTCCAGCCACTTGTGTCAGAAACATGAACCTAACTCCCACAGCAGCCTAATGAGGCGTGGGGGTGGCGCAGGGGCGGCGTCCTGGGTGTAATCATTCCTCCTGTGAGAGACTGCTGCGGATCATGTGATTGCTCGAGTCAGGGGGTGAGTCAAGAGAAAGGCCAGAAAGCGAGCTCAACCCCACAGTTCCTAGTCCTTGAGGCAGCCTGAACATTCACCACGCAGCTTTTGCCAAGTTTCAGGAAGAGGATATTAGCAAGGGCCATGTGGTGGCTTTTTAAAAATTGAGATAATTTTTAAAAATAGTAAACATGAGAACAACTTTCACATTTAACATACCTGGAAGATGAGAAAGCTGGTGTCAGTTTTTCAAGGTAACATTGGTGGACCTGGTGGCACCTACTGAGGATGATGATGAGATGAGGGGAAAATCAGCTTCCACAGGCTGACAGTTTCACATCTATTATCAGGTAAGTATTCTCCATACATTTTCTAATTTAATCCCTAAACCACTCTGACCCAGGCTCTGTTTCTTTTTTTACAATGATGACTACATCTACATGTGTTATTTAATTCTCTTGGATGTTTAACTTGGAATCAGAATTCGAACCAAAGCAACAATGAAATTGTACCCGACCTAACATAAATTCTTAAAATGGTGAAGAATGATCCATCAACCCTGTGACAAACTCTGCTGACAAGTTCAAGCCATCAAGGAGGTGCCTGTGGTCCCACGTACTATGGATGTAAAAAGTATAATGCTTTTAATGCTGCTGACAATTCACAAGACATTTGGCTGCTCTAGAAAATTCTAGAGAACTCCTGGAGAGAAGCCTGTTTCAAAATTGCCGAGCCACTCAGCACATGGGGGATAGAGCCCTGACCCAGTTAATGAACAAACATGCAAGAAAAGGATGGAAAGGACTGCCCGCCTAACAGCATTCTCCAGGAAAGCAGGCCCCAGGCTCAGGGCTTTCTACCCCATGCCAACTCCACCTATAGCAAAGCACAGTGACTAAGCACAGAGACTCAAGATGACAGACCAGCTGGATTAGTAACGAAATGGCGAAATGGCGTTGCTAGTTACATGGAAGGGAAACAACAAAGAACAAAACTCTCCTCTCTACCTAGGAAGGCAGCACTGGCCTGTATGCTTTAGATATCGATCCCCAAATGATCAAACATTAAAATTTGGACAACCCAAAGATTATGTGCCATTCAGCTCTATGGAAAATCTGCCTCTTCAAAAATGACTTTGTTGGGGCTGGGGTTGTTAGCTCAGTAGAATAAGTGCTTGCCTGGCAAGTGCAAGGGCCTGAGTTAAATCTTCAGTTCCGCAAAAAAAAAAAAAAAAAAAAAAAAAAGAGAGAGAGAAAGAAAGAAAGAAAAAAGAAAAAGACTGTGTATTTCCTAAGAATAGTGGAGAACTTGACTTTTGTTTTTCAAAGAACCATGGCATCCTTTAAAGGACACTGGTCTGAGAAGCTGATGCCTGGTCTCCAGCCCTTACAGGTGTGTGATGCCCCAGCCCGGTCATGCTGCCTCCCGATCTCAGGTGTGGTAAAATCAATGGGGAAGGCTCCTTCAGTGCCCATGCTTGGACTCTAAAGGGATGCCACTGAATAAAAGCATGATTGTGTATAATTCAGCTCATATAACTGAAACAAATGTAGGAAAGCAAAGTGCTAATGGTGTGCTATAAAAAAGTTTCACCTGGATACTAAAAATAGGCTTCTAAGTAATCATAATACTAAAAAAATCATAAACTGCCATCACCCTGGCAGTATGAAATCCCCATCAGGACCACTGGAAATTGTGAGAGTGCACAGATGGATAAATGAGTCTGCTTATTCCAGGGATAGCTGGAAAATTCAGAACATGGCCAGGATAAGAGGAAAAAAAATAGAACAGAACTTGCCTGAGGAATTAGTGTCAGGAAGTTTCATAGAAACTGATTCCCAGCACAGGACTCTTCCTGTCAGAAGGCCCTCATCATACCCGGCTCGCTCTGGACAATGGTTTCTATGCCCAAGAGCAGGTCCAGACAAGTGTGACCTAATGTGCCGCTCGGTGAGCAGACCCATTCCAAGGTGGCTACCAAACCATTTTGTTAACTTTCATAGGCAGTGAGAAGATCAAGAATTTGTTTGAAGGTACACAAATGCCCAGCTGGGAATGGTCTAATAAGCTTTTAAATGCCATGATCTGAAATATTCTCTCGTTCCAAGTGGATTAAGTCAGTTAAAATACTTGGCGCCGGGTCCCACAGAAGGTCCCAACATTCTTTGGAAAGCAGCTCACATTTTCCAGTTGATTTTCTCTCCAGGCTCTGCCTGATAATTCCAAGTTGCACTCAACCTACACTTCACAGATTTCAAAGTTCTTTTACCTGTATTAATGCATTAGATTTACCTAAATGCTTGGGAAGATGGGAAGTGTTCCTGCCCTTACCTTCGTATCTTTGAGGACCTGAAGCTAGGAGAGTTTAGCTTTAGCTCAGTCCAGGCCATGGAGCTGTCACCCACAACTCCAGCACCCACGCTCATGCTCTCGACTCCCTTTCCCAGGACAGTGTGCTCAAATATTTCTTCCCGAAAATCTTTTAGCTAGCCTTGCAAGAGACATAGTTCCAGTTTACTTGCAGGCCCTTAAGAGTCTTGAGGTAAATCAGTAACATCACTTTAAAAAAATGAAGTTGGATGTGGTGGCAGATTCCTGATAATCCCAGCACTTGGGAAGGCTGAGGCAGAAGGAACACACGTTCAAGCCCAGTCTGGGTATCTTAGTGAATCAGCGAGACTCTTTCAAAATGGGAGGTAGGCAGGGCAGGGTCTGGATTAAGAAAGGGATCAGACCATTAAAAAAACTTGTTTCCCCAGTTTTATCTTTTCATTCTAGAAGTTTAGTGTCTAGGCACTTTTGAGCACCCTAATACAAAAGCAAAATCTACCTAAGCTAGTGTCAGAGGACACATGTCTGGGCGAGTCTGAAGGTGTTGCTGCTGATCACAGGCACATACTGGCACAAATCCAACAACCCATGGATGTGCCATTAAGGAAGAACCCACACCAACTGATAGCTTGGAACCATTCTACATCAGGAGACTATCATAGTCCATCTTTTGTGGCTATCAAAAAATACCTGTGACTAGGTAACTTTAAAGGAAAGTTTTTTCAGCTCATGACCCTAGAGGCTGCCTCAAACTACTTCAAGTCAGGGTGAAAGGTGGAAGTTCACCTGGCTGTGTGCTGAAAAAACAGAGCCCAAGGATGGCCCTGCTTTGCAACAACCTGCTCTGCAGGAGACTAATTCATTTGGAATTAAACTGGTCCTGAGAAAAAGCGTTAATCCTTACTGATGACCTAATCACCTCTGGAAGTTCCCACCTCCTTTCAACACCACTGCATGAGGAAGGAAGTCAACTTGACTTCTGATGACCGACATCCAAACAGCAACAGCTGCCAACTTAGGCTTCTGCTAAAATTTGGTTTTCTGGTCAGTTCTCTGCTGTTAGAACAAAGAGGTAATAGGGAGCTAAGAGTAAAGGAGGAAAAAGAGCAGATGCACACGGAGGACGCCCAAGCTGATATTCACCTCGAGCTTGCCAACTTGTGTGAGACAACCATTTCCTGGAAAACATCTTTACAAAAGGAGGTCTATTGCAAAGGTCCACATGATGAAAATAGGGTTTACAATGGAAACTTTTGCAATTCTTTAATACTCTTGATACTTAATAATGTGGGATGTACCAGGAGCAAATTTGGTTGAAGTGACAGCAAAAAGAAAATAATGTGTTCAAAATCGGAAATAGCAACATGATTTCACAAAGGCTTCAGAAGGAAGACACATCTGTTGAGGAAACTCCGAGTGCCTGGGGGAACCAAAGGGAGAATTAGTGGTCAAATAAAGGCACAAGAAAGAGCGCTGTCCAGTAAAGCTATCTGGCTATACTACTTATGAACTAATTTTGTGTCGAAATCATGGCTAGTATCAATACAGGATAAATTTTCCAAGCTATGCAATTTTCTCCAGCACCAGTGAACTTCTTTGTGGCAAAGTGGTTGCTTTAAAACTTTTATTTTTAGTACAAAGACAAATGATCCCAATATTTGTAAACCGTGGCCAGACTTTCTGATGTCAGAAATAATGATGGGTGCATGTGACCTATTGATGTTAAATGACCTTCTAATGTTCTTTACAGAAACACTTGAGATACAGATCACTTCCTCCAAGAGTTAAAAATATTGTCATGAATTCTATGTAGCTGGTTTGAATACTTCACATAGAGTTTTAAGAGCTATGACTTCCTGGAAATTGTCCATCTCTCTCTAAGTTAGTTTACATAAAAGTTCCCTCAGTAATCTGTTCATGGAAAAAAAAAAAAAAGAAGAGGAAAAGATGTCTGTAGCCTTAGCACTTCTGGCGGGCTGACGCAAGAGGGTGGTAAGCTCAAATGCAGCCTGGCAACTGAGCATATTAGGGAGACACCATCTCAAAATAAAAAAGGGCTGAGGATGAAGCTCATCGAGGAAGTGCTGGGTTCAATCCCTAGTGTCAGAGAGAAGGAGTCAGAGACAGAGACAGAGATGGTAACAACCCTCAAATATTCTGTCAACATTGGTGCTACATTAAGGAGCCAAGCAGCCCCACTGTGCATGACAACTGTGTCCTGCTGACAGTCCTTTCCATGGGCACACAAGAGTCAGCAACATGGTGCCTCAAAAGGTTCAAGATCCTCACCCTTCTAATTCAGGATCTGTCCAGAAAATTCTAGGTCACTTATACTCAGTCCAGGCACTAAAGTTACACTCAATTGCTTTCTCATATGTTGCACTGATTTCAGGGAGGCACTCCCAGATTTGCCTCAGGTTTTCTGTGACATCATGCAGATCCCATGGATGCTCTGTGAATTTAATCATGTGGACACACAAAATACACATCTTACACCATTTCTCTCAGGGACAATTTCTTAAACCACATCTTGGCCAAAAATTAACACATGCTTCATGGATTATTGGCTTACTCTGCAATCCCTATGCTCCTGGAAATCAAAACATAAGTACTTGGTTTTCTGTATCCAGGAAGCTTTATATTTAGGGACTCAACCAACCATGGATGGAAAATGTTTGAGAAAAATATTGCATATGTACTAAACAGGTGCAGACTTTTTTCATCATTATTTCCTAAACAATACAACAGCTATTTACATTGGATTAGGCATTGTTAAGAGTCCAGGGATGATGTGAAGCATGCAGGAGGATGGCATTTTGTCTAACACACTCGAGCACCCATGGAATGTGGTGCTCAGTCTGCAGCTAATCTTCCACACACACTAGGAGATGACTGTACTCTATATTCCACTATTTCCTTGAAATATTCAGCTTTATTTGGTTATTAATGAGTGGATGGATGGAACGCCTACGAGTCAGGCGTTCCCAAGACAGCATATTTTCTAGGGGAGCCTCAGGCACATGGATGGCACAGGAAGTAAGCCAAATGACAAGTGCTGCAAGGGAACTGTGCGCAAAGAGTTGCAGGAGGGTAGGATGGGCAGGACTGCATCAGCCATCTTCCGAGGTGTCTTGGTTTAGCTGAAAATCTAGAACACTTTCAAAAGGCTACTTCAATGAAGTCAAGCAGATACAACAGTTAAACATGGCACTGCCACAAGTGTGTCGGGGTTCTGGGTTTCTCAGGAATGAATTATAGGTTCATTTTGTACACAGCACCTTGAGCAACTTACATAATCTCCACGTGCTTCATTTTCTCAGCCATAAAAACTGAACACTACTACCTGGAATCCAGTTCACATGGCCAGTACAACAATATTTATAGAGTCCAGCATCTTGGATTTTCTACTTCTATTTGGTGAAATTAATTCCGATATTTGGAAGATAAAATACATGAAGATGTTTAAGTCAGTCTTACATAAGAGCAAA
>NW_004524637.1:361721-363684 GCF_000260255.1 Octodon degus
TATATATATATCAGGACATGAATGCAAAAAGGAAGCTTGGTTTTCACAAAAGCAAAGAGCTTCTGTTCACTGATCACTGAGTGCTGGTTTATCAATGGCAAGGCAAGGAACTAGGACAAGGCTTCTGGAAGCTTCTAGAGCCTCATGCAGCTCACCATGGCTGAAACACATGAAGCAAAATTCTGAGG
The DNA here is from genome assembly GCF_000260255.1 of Octodon degus. NCBI lineage: Eukaryota > Metazoa > Chordata > Mammalia > Rodentia > Octodontidae > Octodon > Octodon degus. Next base: position 361,910 of record NW_004524637.1, read on the forward strand.
ATTACGGAATAGGAAATGAGTAAGTAGTGAAGCCCAGAGATAAGGAGGGCCCAGCTTAGATGGTGAAGAGAAGCAGACAGCACCCTGTAAGGATTGTGAGACTGCTGCAGGGCAATGACGCTCATCTAAAAGGGGACAGAGAGCAGGGGACAACACGGCAGCAGCTGGGACCCACAGCCGCAGAGCTGAGCTGACCTGAGCCACTGAATAAATGCAGAACAGAAGCACAGTCACTGCTGTGAAGAAGACAGCTTCTTCACTAGAAAAGACTGAAGTAAATTCAATGTAATGTAAATTGCATATGATGTGGGCTTTTATTTTTCTAAAAAGCTCATTAAAATCTCCTATTTGTAAATATGCATATTCACACTGAAAATTCTTGGGCTTGACCTCTATTTGTCATTTAAGATGGTGCTGTCTGTAGACAGAGGCCAGGCTGCCTCTGGGGAAGAACAGAAATGGAGAGTAGGCCTCTGGGAACTTTAAAAGCAATTTATCACAAGAAGTGTCTCTCTGTTGGGGCTAATAATAAAAGCTAAAGCTGACAGCATTATACTTTGCATGTCTTTTTGTTCTACTTCATTCTTTCAGTAATTCATTTTTATTATATAATTATGTTTATCAGTTGACAAGAGACTAGAAATTGAAATAGAAAATGGATCTTTACAGATGGTAAGGGTAGTGCTGATGGAAGGCATTGCAGGGGGGCTCTTAGGAATGGGATGGCTCCTAAAATCTCTTTGTCCCAGTTCCAGTGCTTGCTCAGCAGCAGCAATACCTCCTGCTTATCTTTCACCCCAAGTGGAGCCACGGCCCACCACCACTATGGTTAGGATGGAGCGAGTTCAGAGGCTGGGAAACAGCTGTGTTATAAGCATTATGGGGCCACAGCATCTCCCCTGAACTCTTGGGGAGGGCTGTGTCACAATACAGAACCATCTGTTCCAAGATCAGTAAACACTGCCTACAGAGAAAAGGGTGCCACTCAATAGCCCTAAACCTCTTCTTGAGCGACAGCTCTGTTTTGTTACTTTAGTAAGGAAGTATTGATGAATTCAGTGACCTCTCCATCCCCATTCCCTGCAAAATTTGCAACTTATAATTAATTACTAATCACAAAGAGATGGCAAGTCTTCTGATGTATAGCGCTTCATGGTATTTCTTCACCAACAGCTATGTACTGCCATTTGGGCTCCACAAGGGCAGGTCTCATGCCTGGTTTCTGCACACAGGTGCAAACACATGTGCGTGTGTGTGCACTGAGAGGTGAATGCTCACATCTAGCAGGTACAGATAGCGTTATCTGCTCCTGCACATAGGCTCCTGGATAGTATGAGCTGGCCGTGACACTCATGAAAGAGCACATGCCACCTCGGGCAGAACCTACTGTCTCTCTGGAATGCACTAAGGTAACACCACAGTGCAAATGGGGACACTTTTGACTACTGGGAAGGGGCATTATTTTAGAGCCATATGAAGACAAAATGAGGGCTGGGGATGCAGTTCAGATATAGGGCACTTGCCTAGCACTCCCAAAGTCCTCAATTCAGTCTCCACTACCACCCCTGAAATAAAGGTACAATGGACTCCCTCCAGTTTTTATGGGGGAAAAGGCTGCTGTTTTCTGGTGTATACAGGCTGGAGAACCATATGGTAGTGGGGATGGCAAAGCCACCCAAGACCATGGGCTCTGGAGCAAGGAAGTGACCCTGACCCTGGAAGTTCTCTCTCTCTCTCTCTCTCTCTCTCTCTCTCTCTCTCTCTCTCTCTCTCTC
>NW_004524637.1:363785-365176 GCF_000260255.1 Octodon degus
CTCTCTCTCCCCCTCCCTCCCTCCATCTCTCTGTCTCTCTCTGTCTGTCTCTGACACACACACACACACACACACACACACACACACACACAGAATAATGATCACTAGCTCCCTTCATGTGAAACCAAAGTCAGTCAGAAAATCTGACTGAGGTAGCACATGGGGCCAGTGATAAATTCCACCTGTGGAGGGGGCTGGGGAGGGCAGATTACACTAAACAGTAAATGACTGGAGAGCTCTAAGATAAAATCTCACAGATAGCTTTGCTTTGCCTTCTACTCCTACCCACCAAATTTTATTGTTGGCCCATGTTCTTTTTCAATTTTAAACTTCAAGGGCATGAACCAAGTCCTTCAAAACTAGCAAAATATAGATAGTTTCCATTCAAAATAAATATGAATAGTTAAAAGGTACAGAATACAAGCTCTAAGCTCTAAGGGGCACCCTCTATTAGAAAAAGGTAACTATTCAGGATAATCTCAAATCAACGTTGAAACTTAGAACTTACACCTAGTTAATAGAGAAAATGCTTAGTGGCATCGTTGTAAGATTTAACCTACAGCAGAACAAATCTCCAGCAAATCCAGCTTCATGTGAACTTTGTACTTGTGTCTGTTGCTGATATAATGAATGGTAACAAAAGAGAGGAAACGGTACATGTGCGGGGGGTGGGTGCGGAGCAATGCACCTTCATTTTGCTACTCATATCCAGAGTTCATTCTGCTTCTATGGATAGAATAGAATGAGAGAGAAATAGGTATTTTCCTGGTCAGTCTCACAGTCAGGAACAAACTTCCCTTGATGCACAGAAGCTGCATAAAAGGGGCTGAGCTCTGCAATGTGGAGAGAGCTGGCAGACATGGACGGCAATCCACTCAAAGCAGCCTGCACTGAGATGTCAGTCTCCCAGGGAGGCCCTTAGCTCTGGCTTTGGCTGCATGTCGCGTCCTATGAGAAAGCAGTCAGGCAGGACACTTGAAAGCTGAGCCCCAGCTCCAGCACATGGGCTGCCTGCTGCCTCCAGGGCCGGTGCCTCATTAGCTCCCTTACACTCAGAATGGAGCCTTGAAATCTGCCCGTATTTGTGCTCACTTTAGAAAGGTGAGGTGAAAGCATTCCACACTCCATGCAAGTCCTCCTGCCACCCTACACAGCCCACACAACAGCGAAAGGCTTTGCTGTCCACAGGTAATTAGCTGAACTGTTAGAACTTGACCTCGGCTGTGTTTGAGTTTTTCAGTTACTTTTGAGCACTCTGTTTTCTAAAGTTGCCAGGAAGTGAGGACATGATGGAATCTATAGTCTTTCAGATGAAGGCCAGCAGGGGCCAGGGAGATGGCTCAGTAGGATAAGTGCTTGACTGGCAAACGCAAGGATCTGAGTTCAATCCC
>NW_004524637.1:365276-428257 GCF_000260255.1 Octodon degus
AAACAGTCCTGCAAGGGCCAGCCAAATAGCTCAGCAGATTAAAGCACTTGCAAACAGGCACAGGGGTGAACCACAGTCATGCAGAAGCCTCTGTTATATCCCCAGTTGCTTAAAAAAAAAAAAAAAAAAAAGATGAAGGACAGCAGTACAGACAGGACCCAGTGTGCTAACACCCCTGACACTCTCAGTGAGCCACTGGGCTCCTTCAGAAGGATCCATTCCAGTCAAACGGAGACAGCGCATGCTGAGCATGTATTCTGAGGGCTCCCTGCAGAAAAAAGCCTGTTTCTCCCAGTAACTGCACCCACAAATACAGGGCTGAACCAAGAACATAGGGTGTAGCTTGGCTGCCTTTCCAGTACCCTGCAGAGGGTCCAGAACCATTTTAAGTCTGATATTCCCTCATGACTTTTCCTTTTATCTTTTCCATATCAATTTTCAAGCACACTCCAGGCAGCATTTGGTTTCACTGTGGGTGGCACGTGTGCCTTTGGGCCTGCTGAGGTCTGGAACAGCACGCCATAGGGGCAAATGCTCTCCAAGCACTGCATGATGGGTCTGTGGGCAGACTCTGGCATAAAACTTACTTTTAAAGTTGAAAGAACTACTGTGAGGGAACTTCCATAAATGCCAACAGCCTGGACCTCACGTAAAAGGCTATTTCCTTTATGTTAAAATCAACAGAATAACTAAAAACCCAATGCCACCTCTCTTCTGTCACACTGACTCTTTATGCGCTACCATAGTGCAGGCCAGAGACTCACTTCTGACTGCAATCCCATGGGAGGGAAGAGAGCTTGATCCAGGCTCAGCGAGGCAGCAGGGGCTGCAGCTGAGGACAGGGCCGCGCTCTCTGGGGCTGCTGTCTGCGGTGGGGAAGCCCCTGTGCAGACAACGCGAATGAGGACTGCAGGGCACTAAGCCTGGCTTCTGACCTACATTCAGACTAAACACAAGGCGCATGCTGCCCATGTATCCCACGCGTGGCTCAGAACTCTTCACGCATCATTCTGATGATATGCCTTCTGATGACGCTGACCTTTTTAACTTATTTTTTAATGAACACTTAAAGCCAAAACAGGAGACATAAAAGGCTTGATGAACCCAGGAGTGCCACTATGAGCTAAAAACCAATGTGACTGCAGTTCACATCTCCTTTTCCCTCGTCATACTTGGTGAACTTGCTCCAAACACAGTTTGAAGAGATGCCAATTGGTATTAGCACAGGGCTAGGAAATCTGTTGTTTGCAGGGACACACATGATGCTATATATATATTTTTTATAATACAGGGTCTCACTATGCAGTTCAGAGTCATAATGATCCTCCTGTCTCAGCCTCCCCAGCAACAGGATTACAGGTGTGTGCCACCATGTCTGGTGCTGGGGCCACCACTGCATGCCTGGGTTCTGGGGCTGGGATGGCATGAGATACTGGGGATTGAACTTGGGACCTTGTGCTTGCCAGGCAGGTGCTTATGCCATTGTGCTGTCGCTCCAGCCTATAAGATATCTTTTTAACAAAATGTTCATTTTCCAATCACAGACAAAACAAAGCCGCAGACTTTAACAAAGACTCACACAAATTAATTGTAATGGTAAAAAATAAAAATTCTTTCTTGGGCTGGGGAACTAGCTTGGTAGTCTAAGTGTCTGCTTAGCAAGCACAAGAACCCTGGTTCAATCCCCAGTACTCCATGCTGTGCAAGCCCTATACCAAGCTAGCCACTAAAACTGGGCATGGTAGCGCATTCCTGTAATCCTAGTGCTGGGGAGGCTGACACAGGACGATCACCACAGTCCGAGCTGCATAGTGAGACCCTGTACCAAATAAATAAATAAATAAATAAATAAATAAAAACAAATCTCTTCTCATAGGCAAGTTGCTTCATAAGTATGTGGAACATATTTAAATATGTTAAAATATTTTTTCTGAGTGTGAAATTATTCTGAAAAAAATCACTTACAATTGATTAAATATGTTCCATAAGATTAAACTTACATCTACTTCTTAAAAAGAAATATTATGTTAAAACATGAATATCCTTTTATTTAAAAATTGAATTTCTCTAACATTCTAGTCAATTCATTTTAAATTTGAAGTATGCAGAGAATATCAATAAAATTTTTAAATAATTTTAAAATGAATTACTAAGATAATTTACTTAATTTGATAAATTACAACAAACTGCTTCTACTGGTATGCCTAAGATCTAATTTAATCATCACCGACGTAATTCCAAGAAAAGGAGGAAATTGATCATTTTATGCACAAAAAGCCTTCTTTGTCCCCAGGGAAACACACTGAAGCTGTCCCTTGGCATCTGTGGGCAACCACCAGGAATAAAGAAGCACACCAGGTGAGGGCCTTTACAAAGTATTTCAGAACCTTCAAAGATGAAGACTCTTTTTTTTTTTTTTCTGTATTATAGGGCAGGGCCTACAGCGTGTTCAGTGTCTCACTACTAGATCGGACTCACAGTGATTCTCCTGTTTACAGCCTCCCAAGTGCTAGGATTACAGGCACGCGCCACCACGCCCAGTCTCAATCAATGTCTCAGCGTGCCCCGGGGGGAGGGGGGGTCAGCATGGCAGGCCCAGGGATCTGCTGAGCTATTTGGCCAGCCATTTTTTTATATTCTAGAGACTAAATCCAGATTGCTAAGCTATATCCCCATCCTATGTTGTATTTTATTTTGAGATAGAGTCTCACTAATTTGCCCAGGCCAGCCTCAAATTTGCAATCTTTCTGCCCCAACCCTCTAAGTAGGTGGGATTACAGATGTGCACCACCACTCCTGGTTTAAAGAGAAATGTTTTAAGACAAGAATAAAAAAGCAAAGTAAAATAAAAATATCAATCATTTCAAAGGGAATGCACTGAGCCTTTACCCAAAGTGGACACCAGAAGAAATGAGCCTTCCTGCAATGGTGCCGAGCAAACAACATTCACTGGAGACCCCTATACAGAGATAAACTATCAAATAACTATGTGGGGGAAATACATACAGTCTAAGATATTTCCAAGAAACCAAATGGCTTATTTTGTACCTTCCTTTCTAGGGGTAAGTTCATGTGTGTCTTCGTATGAAGACAAGAGCCACAAAAGAGGAAGCCATGGACCTGGATGCATGAGATCCCTCTCAGGAATAGAGAGGTGAGGTTCCTGGGAAGGTACATGTCAGCCTCAGATCTTGAGCAGAGCCAGACCAGAGAACAACATGAAAAGCAGAATGTTCACCATAACTGAAAAGACACAAAAACTCAAGACTATGACACAGCACACCATGCATACAAGAAGAGAGGTAACAGAAACTCTGAAGTATAAATGCTACTCAAGAAAGTGTCATAAAGCACAGTATGACATGACTTTAAGCAGTTGCGGAGTATAAAAAAGGGGCATCGAACTCTCTTCAAGTGCCTCCCAGGTCAGGTGCTGGGCCTGCTTGGAAGGTCATCCTAACTAGCTGCTCTGCCCAGCAGGGAAGAGCTGTTGGTTTAGCTAGAATCACAGGAACGCTGCTCACTGCTTTTCAGGCCTGAAAGTCAACTCAGGAATAAAACATGGCCACTGGCTACAGCACATAATGGAAATTTTAACACTTTAGTGTGAAAGCCAAGACAAGTAGAAGTGAACTGCAGAGGCAGAAGGGAATTAAGAAGAAATGAGAGGAAAAAGTGGAGCCCAGACTCTTAACATCTGAGGGTTAGCTGTTAAAATCAATTCATTTATACTCAATGAGTTTTTGAACAACATCTTTTAATTAGTCTTCACCAAACCTGGTCCTGGGGCTTCTCTGAGTGTGTGTTTAGCATTAACCTCTCTGGGTAATATCCACCTGGCCGTTCACTGCCGCTGGAGCCAGGGTCTCCACATGGCTTGGCTCGTTCTCAACTCTCAAGCAGTGCTCCACGGGGGAGGATAGTGCTTCCTCTGCAGCCGCTAGGCTCAGTTTGCACAGAGCAGCAACCCTGTACTCACCCCGCCCTGGGGCTGAGATGTCTGGCTCCTGAGGTGAGTCCACCAGAAAGGGCTCAGGCCTCTAGCCTGAGGAAGCAATGCCTGGGCCGAGAGAGAAAAGCACTGTTTCGGCTTTAGCTAGATGTACCCCTAAACCTCAGGCCACCAAAGGTTGGACTCCTGAGAGGTGACAGGATTATGAGGACTTACAGTTGTCTTGCTGGAATGAGGCAGGATCTGATCAGGAGAGGAATACAGAGGTGAGGTGTCCCTGTGGGACACAGCCTGGAAGGGTTTATTTCCCTCTCCCACTCCTCTCTTAAGCACGATTTGTTTCCAACTGTCACGTGAAAAGGAGCTTTCTCCCTTCTCACCCTCTACCATGACAACTTGCCTTGGAGCCAGCCATTTATGGACTGAAACCTTCAAAAACTTCAAGCCAAAATAGCTCTCCTCTTTTAAGTTGTGGGTGTTAGGTACAATGATTCAGTGATGAGAAAATGACTCAGACAGGTGTTATGGTTTGTGTCTAGTTGTTCCCCGAAAGTCTCATGCAATCCTGGGGCAGCTTCTGGAGTTTGTAATTGATTACAGTGGGTGTGGGTGCTGCACCAGCCCTGGAGCAGGTAATCTGTATTACAACCTGAGGAGGGAAGAGGCTGGCTAGCTGAGGGAGCTGCTGGCCCCCCCCTTCTGCTCTTGCTCTTTGCTGCTGCCATGAAAGGCTGCTCTGTGCTATGTGCTGCCCTGCCTTGGAACCGGCTAAGTATGCACTGAAACCTGCACTCACTGTGAGCTAAATAAACCTTTCCTTCATTTTGGGTATCAGGTAGTTTGTCCCAGCAATGAGGAAAAGGTAACTGAGATATTTAAGTTGTGGGTGTTAGGTATAATGATTCAGTGATAAGAAAATAATTAAGACAGGTATGTAAAGTACAATTGTTTTCAAAAGGCCTTTGATGTGAGAAAATGGGGATCAGGACTGTCTGAGCACAACTCCATGGGTAGGCAGGGAACATATGAAGAATCCTCTAACTGACCCACACTGGGACACCAGTACTGAGGGCCACTGTGTGATGCTACGAAGTGTCAAACATGGCATCTCATTTAATCTTCAGGCAACTCTGGGATGGGCCAATGGACAGAGCATAGGATGTAATGTTAAGCAGTGATGGGCTGGAGGAGGCCCACGAGGCCTGGCTAGCTCCAGGGTCTGGCTTCTTTCCACCCCACTGAATGGATCCTTAGCTCTCACTTGCATGGAGGGACTGACCTCACATAGGAGCCAAGTCCTCTGGAATTGTCCTGAATTTCTGGGCCCCAGATGGGATGGCTGGAGAAGACATAGGCAGTACACAGAGAAGCCTGGGGAAGACTGTGAATCAAGTTCAAGAACTTGACATTGTAGTTTACTTAAATGGTCACTAAGGTCCCAAGAGTGATCAAGTATGATCCACAGAAATCTGTCCCCCTAGTTTGTTTCTAGTCCCAGCACAAGGATGGGCTGGCACTGTCTTAGTAAGTAAGTGCAGTAACTAAATCCTGAGCCACTTCAGGTTCACACCTGTATGTAACACTGCACCCTGGAGCCATACCCTCTACTTGAGCCATTCTTTCCAGCAATAAGAATTGGGGCTCTCTAAGAGAGGGCTCTAGCCAGCTTCCAGAGAAGGCTACGACAAGGAAAAATGAATCCCTGGGCACTGTCCAAATCAGACACAAGAGAGGGTGACTGTTACAGATTCCAGGCTTAATGACACTCTGATTCAAGTCATTCTGTGAGTGATCTGCATGCTCCTAAACTCTATGAGGACACAAGAAACAATGATGGATTTTCATTAAAAACAAAACCCACATCTCCAATAAAAACTATCTTTAGAAGAAACAAATTACAACAGGTTAAGACTGAAGCATGGGAGAAGTTGACAAATTTTGGTAAATATGTGAATGCTTTACACAATCAGGGGGACCTAGCAATTGCTCAGCAAAGAACATACTAGAGTCAAATGAATGTTACACTACACATGAACTGGTTGGAGAAGACCCAAAGATACTTAGTGGATTATGCCTTCTTTGGTGCAATTACACGATCTGTAATTGAACTCGCGAGCTTGCTCATTCACTCATTGAACACACTGATAAGTATACCAGGCACCTTTGCTAGAACTAAGAGGTGTAATACTGAGGTTGGAGGCCAGCTGGCAAGAGAGCCCAGGTCTACCAAGAAAAGGCCAATTGAAGGCCAGCAGAGTCAGCTCCGTGCAGAAGGGCATGCGCATCCCAAGTGGAGCCTCTGGCCATTTCCTTCGCTCTGCACCCTGCATTCTGGGCATGCCCTGGTGTTCAGCATCCCTCCACCGAGAGCTGTGTCAGCAGGCAGGGCAGACACAACGCAGAACCAAATAAAAGGCCCTATATGCAGGGCACAGATTTTGAGCTTTAACTAGACAATGGACAATGCTGACGAGTTCTTAAAGGCAATGAGATGATCCCATCAGCTTTTGAAAAAAACACTTGGGTGGCAGGCTGCAGGGCTATGGAGCATCACAGGAAGGAACAAAGGAGCCAGGAGGGGGCTGCTGTGGCCATCCAAGCAAGAAACGCGAAAGACAGGATTACAGCAGTTAAGAGTGTGAAAGCAGGGACAAATTGAAAATGTATCTACAAACTTCTGGCTGAACAAATAAAGGCAGAAAGGATGTCCCTAGCATTGGTCCTGATTCTGGAACAAACAGCAGAGTGGATGGGAGAGGGCAAAGGAGGTGCAGAAAGTTTAGGGACTCAGACAAGGGCTAAGTTTTAGACACACAGCCAAAAATACCTGCAAACTGTCTGCTAGGAAGTGTGTAGGAAGGTGTGGAGTCCCACAGAGAGGTAAGGGACAGTGTGTCCTCAAACAATAAGACCAGGACAAGGAAACTGAGTCCACAGGACAACCACCATGAAAGAAATCATTTAAAAATGTGAAAGAGAGGGGCTGGCAAGATAGTTCAACAGACTAACGCGCCTGCTTAGGCAGCCTTAGGCAAGCACAGGGACCTCAATTCGCACTGTCCCCACCCAAGGGCAGGCTGAGCCAGCCAGAGTCCAAGCACGGTCACACATACCTGGAATCCCAGCAATGCAGAGGCTGAAAGCAAGAGGATCACCAGGAGTTCAAGCTTCCTAGTGAAACCCTGCAACAACCAAATACATTTTTTAAAAAAAAGTGAAAGTACAAGATGTACATTATGGAAATGTACAATTTCTATTTTTCTAGACCCTTGTGCTGCCCTATTGCTTACATGTCATGGTCCTCCCCTAACCCCAGAAACCCTAAAAATGCATTATTTGAATAAACAAATGTGGAAATCATACTGGCTTCCATGTTAAGGAACACTGAGGCTAGGTACAAGTAGTGGGAAAGAAGTTCTCACCTATCTGACTGGGATCTCAGTCAAGAAGGTTAGATTAAGAAGCTTCAGAAAGAGTAAAAATTGAACAAAAACACAGCTGTCCTGCAGGAGGACATAAAGAAATTTATTAGTCCACTGGTTAGTTTCGGTCACTTGCTCCAAGCAGCAATCAGTCACATATCCAGGAATCTCAGACAGAACAGATGACACAATCTCTTCACTTTGCTACTGAGACTGCTGGTCTACAAGCATGATTTCTGGGCACATGGCTGTCACAGGTGGGAGAGTAGAGTGGCCTGAACGATTTTCACCCAGAGTCAAGTCCTGGAACCTGCTCTGGTCTTGGTAGCCCCTCTGTGGGCACTGGAAAGATGGGTCTATGCAGAGAGAAGGCAAGGCTTTGTGAATAACCTGAAAAGAACCCTTGCTAGGGCTTAGGAAAGAACCCTCCTGAAGTTCTAGGTTTTCATCTTGAGAAGGCGAGATGTCCACTCAGGCCAAAGCAAGTGCCCAGGAGCCTTGTGCAAGTTACAAAGTGCTACTGGAAGCAGTGCTGGTGGCTGTGAACACCCTGCCTTGGGGGATCCATTCCTCCTGGCCACCTCATCTGGCTATGTTCACACTGCTATGTGGTAGGCAGAAAGCAAACTGGGTGACCCCAGGCAACATCATTTAGCCTTTGGGCCCTGGTTCCTTAGTCAAATAACAACAAACACAATAAATAAGTTAACAGAAAAATAAAGATACACATTTAGTATTTCTCAAATGTAAGGCCCGTAAGATTTTAGGCTGGCTGGTTAGGATTCCCATGAGGAGCTTGTTAAAAATATAATGTTAGAGATACAGATTCCAGAGCTTTGATCTCAGATCTGAGTTAGGACTAGGGCACCTGATTTTTGAAGGAGCTTTTTTTGTGATCCTGATAAGAAGCTCAGTTTGGGGACTATTGGATTAAATGATTATTGAAGTCTCTTCCAGATTTTGCAATGTATAGATTTTATGTGTATATTTAACAAATGTTCATAACCAAGGCAATAACTGCCCTGGATATGAACAGTGTAGTTACCCAGACATGATTATTGCTTGCAGATGAACAACCCTTACTTTGCGGAACACAAAACCAAGTGTATCAGTCACAGGGCCTAAACAGACCCGCACTTCCCATGCGCCTTCAACAAGTTTTCTAAAACTGAAAGAGTGTCAACTACACGCCCCTGAACTCAGAGGAGGAGATGAGATGGCAGATCTGAGGCCATGGGCTCTGATACCACCTGGGCTGCTGATTTGCAGTTATAACCCTGAGCAGAAGAATCTGTGTTTATTCTCTTAAATTGCCTTTCCACTCTGCAAAACAGAAATAACCATCACCAACCTGTCTCCCAGGGCTGCTGAGAGGAATTCCTATGGAGTCTGTTATCAATCTGCCTGTCTGCTGCTAACACCAGGTGTCGGAGGGGCAAGTGTCACTGTGCATCACTGTCAGGCCCAAAGCGTCTGCACCACAATTACAGCGATGCTCAGAATAAGAGAAATCAACCAAGGACTTGCAAGGAGAAAGAGGGCATCCAACGCACTTTGCTCTCAAGGCAGTAGAGCCGGAGAGATCAAGAGGCATCTTATCTGTCCTCAAGTGTGCTAGAAACAGAGGCGGCTCTGCACAGCTTGGTCAGTGACTTCCTGTGGCTGGACCTGCCGGCATGCAGGACCAACAGTAAGCAGGGTCAGCATGAATGGAAAGAATGACAACGTGTCCTTCTACCTTCTTGAGGCCCCGCTGATATGGAAACCGGCTGGCGCGGGCAGCAGTGGAAAGTATGAATGCATTCTTGCCCCGGGTTGAGTGACTGAAGAATAATCAGATCAGGGCTCGTGCTAAAATATCACTGCAGCTCAGCTGAACAGCTATTATCCAGTCACGTTGCTCCTTCAGGCTTCAAAGGCTCTCCTGCAACCTGGGGCAGCTGGAGACAGTGCTTGCAAAGACAGGCACAGGAACGGTTCCTTGGAACTGAGGCTGGGAGGAGGTAGGGGTGTGTTGCCTCTACATGAACACCTACCCAGTGCCCTGAACGATGCTCTTCCTACAGCTCCTTACCTGGGTACAAAGCTCAGTGCAATTTGAAGAGGTGTCGCATCCGCATTCCACTCCAGGGATGAGAGAATCTCGTCCCAGGGGGTCAAATGCTTTGGTTGAGGTCACACAAAGCAGGAAAAGCTCAGGCTCTGGTAGTCTAACACCAGATGACCTGCAAAGGTCCTGCTGCTCTGGCTGTGCCTCATATATGCACCTGTGCAAATCCAGAAAAGCACAAGAAGACAGGTGCTGCAGGGGACATTCATGAACATGAGCAGGGATGGGTAAAGGAGGAAGCAGAGGATTATAGATCAAAACTTTCAACATGTTCCTCAGAGAAGCACTAAAAGAAGAATTCAGGAAAAGAAAAATATTTTTGATAAGCATCAAGAAGCAAATCAGAGGGCTGGCCAGATAGCTCAGCAGATTAAAGTGTTTGATTAGGCTGGTTCAGAGATCGGGGTTCGATCCCCCACATGCTGTGCAGGGCCCCACCCCAGGGGTGCACTGAGATGGTAATTTGAGACTGGGCATGGTAGAGCATGCCTGTAATCCCAGCACTTGGGAGCCTGAAAACAGGATCACTGAGTCTGATCTATATAGTGAGACCTTGTAGAGTCTGTACTAAATACATTTAAAAAAAGAAAAAAAAAAAAAAGTAAATCAGAGGCTTTTATGACATGTTTAGATGTCCCCTCAAAGTCTCATGCAGTTATAGTTGGGGCTTTTTCAGAGGTGGCTGAATCTAAACTGTGTGACTGACTTATAGTGTAAAGCTAGGATTAAGGTGCTAGGACTAAGGGTGGGTGAACAGTCCACTGGTTAGCTAATCACCGCTTCAATCCCAGTAGCATGGAAACAGTATCAGGGACAGAAAGGGACTGTCTTCTCCCTTCCTTGGCTATTTTCACCATCTTCTGCTTGCCATAAACCGGCTCTCTTCTGTGATACCACTGTGTCAAGCCACCTTGCCTTGGAGCCAGCTGACTATGGACTGAATCCTGTAAAAACTGAGAACTAAATAAACCTTTCCCCCCTTTAATTTTGGGTGTTGGGTGTTTGTCTCAGCAAGTAGAGTAAAGTAACTAAGACACAGGCCCTTCTACAGGTGGAGGAGACGCCTTTGTCTCCACAGGGAGAGCTACTGACAAAGCCTTCCAGGCTGGCAAGTTCGACGGACAACAGATTTGAGCTGCCCTAGCAACTGCCTTTAAAAAAAAAAAAAAGAAAAGAAAAAAAGTCTTAGAATTGAAGACACCTGTCCTAACACCCCAACCAAGTCCAGATACTGCTTCACATGGCCTCTGTTTAAGTTGCCCCAGGACTAGTTGGAATAGAGAAGACCGAAAATCAAGGTTCATGAGAAAACAAAATAAAACAAAACTGCATCTCTCAGATTTTACTGCATTTTGTGGTTGAATTGTTTTTTAGGGGAGGTTTATTTTTTGTTTTTGGTGCCGAGGACCGAACCCAGGGCTTCTGGCTTTCTAGGCAAGCATTCTACAGCGGAGCCAAATCCCCAGCCCCAACCAAATCCCCAGCCCTATAATTGCATCTCTCAGAACACTAAAATATTTTTGATATTTTCCCCTAAAGTTCTTTTTAAGAAAGTATTATGCATACTCCCTTTTTCTTCACACTCTTTCAAATAGAAGATGAGGAATAAGAGGAAGATGAGGAGGAGGAGGAGGAGGCCACAATGGAAGAGGAAATTCCTATCTCCCAAGCACCCTCCTCTCCTCTTTACATTTGCCAAGCTGGTCAGGAAAGTCAAGCAAACCTGAAACGAAGAGAGTTGCCATCCCCAGAGGTCAGTGCCACTGCATACAAGAAAAAAAAAATCACTAAAAGTCAAGTCTAATGCTCATAGACCTTAAAAATATTAGATACAATCAGGGTACTTTGCATTTAATACGACATTAATGAAAAAGATCTAGAAAAACCCAAGATCAGAAAGTGGACAGGAAGCAGGGTGAGAGGGACCTCCAGCAGCCTCTGTGCACTCATACAAAGCTAGGGCCTTTTGTTTGTTGTTGTTTAAGTCAAAACACTGAGAGGTCAGTGACCTCTAATCTCTGAAGCTGTCAGCAAAATGCCGCTGGGCTGCTCTCTTTCGAGCCAGTTTCTCAATGCGTTCTCCAGGGCAAGTTTCACCCTGTGTGGAAGGCAGGGAATGATGCTGGTTCTCCCTTGGTGTCTGTGCACCCAGTGAGAGGTCCGGCTCCTTAGCAAAGGTGGTAGTGTGTCCACTGTAACCTCCAATGCCAACAAAGCACTGGAGTCACAGGTTATTTACCATCCACTATAAATTCATGAAGCAGGTACTGTTCTAGGTGCAGGCTAATTTCTACTTAGTGCTAAAGAAGAACACCACCTTTACAAAGCTGATGTTACAGCAAAAAAAGATGACAAGTAATTATATTATCTGTTGTCCAGAAGTGCCTTGTGTTGCAAAGACAACTAAGAGAAGAGACAGGAAGGGTGGAGGACAGTGTGCTTGATCAGCAGGGGGTGTGGGAAGGAAGACCTCTCTGAGAAAGTGACAGGGACCAAGACGAAGCAAAACCACGCAGGACAGAAGGACCACACTCGGCACCCTAGAGCAACAGCTGGAGGCCAGAATGGGTCCCTCCATGCCAGGAGCAGAGGCAAGGAGGCAGGGATGGAAAGGTGGTGGGGACAGTTCACAGATGACAATATGGGTCTAAGGCAGTCTTTGGGGGTGTCTGTGAATTTGTGGGAGCTTGAGTGATGCTTGAGAGCAGCTTGACTTGACTCATGTTTTAAACATACCACTGACTGCTGTATGGAGCACCAGGATGGCAGGAGGAGAATGCCAATTAGAAGGACACTGGAGTGACTCAAACAGTAGAGAGTGGTGCTTACATGAGGGCAAGGAGCCGGTAAGCTTGGAACTCTTCAGAAGAAACACTTGGAAGCTCACTGCTGGGCTGGAAGTAAGGTGTAGGGAAAGAAGCCAGGTGACGGCTGTACAGAAACTGGTACCATTTTTAAGGGTACGGAAGACAGAACTACTTGCCTCTTGTTTCAGACATGAAAAGGTATCTGCCTCCAGAAAACTTGGGTCACAACAGTGTTGTGGACTGAACTGAGTTCATGTCTTCTCCCTCAGATGTGCATACTGAAGCCCTCATGGCCAGAACCGGGACTGTGACTATATTTACCCAAAGGGCCTGTATGGCAGTGACTAAGTTATAGTGAGGTCATCAGAATTGGTCCTAATTCAGTGAATTTGGTGTCCCCGTGAAAAATGTAGGGCCGCATGAAGGGATGCCAGGTGTGTACACGCAAAGAGGGGTCCTTAGGAGGAAACAGGGAGGAGGCAGCTGTCTCCATGCCAGAGAAAGAGGCCTTGGGGAGGCCAAACCTGCTGGCACTTTGATTTCAAACTTTCAGGCTCCAAATCTGGAAGACAGTAATTTCTGTTGAAACTCCCAGTCTCTCTGGGATTTGTCATGGCAGCCTGAACAGAACAGTATGAACAGCCTCCCTTCGTCTGAATTTCTGAACACTGATAAATTAAGCCATAATTTATGAAGACCCTTGTAGAAATATAGACTTGAGACAAAAACCTGATGTCCCAAGAGAGCAGGGAACAATAGACAGAGCCCTAGGAGAGTTGCTGTCTGTTGGCAAATTGCCGGAAAGCTGGGATTCAAGGCTGTAGACAACAGCCTGTCCTGCAGACGCCCTGTTCTTTGATCCCTTGTTTGGGATGTTATCGGTTAGAATATGTGTGGATCTAGTGTTAGGCAAATGGTGGAAGTCAATAGAGATAGTACTTTGTATTCACTTAAGTAATTGTGCACATTCCTTAGTCTGCCTTTACCCCTCAATAAATGTGAGATGCTTCTGAGGCTCTGGGCTCACTTGGAGAGAGACTAATCTCAGTGAGACCTCTAAAGCTACATCCATCAGGTCTTCTCCTTGTTTCTTTCGGCACCGACCCATAACATACAACAGACCCCATGGTCAGAGCAGCCACCACAGAGACCCAAAGGCTGACTGCTAAAAAAAAGTACATTATTCCTTCAAGCTTCACTTCATGTACTTGCATGCCCCCTGATTCCTCCACTAGTAAGTGTCATCATTCCTAATAATTATGATAATAAAATCTGACCAAGAGTTCCTGTCTGTATTCTCAGTTACCTTGGGACAACTGCCCAGTGGCCTTCTGCTGAGGGACACACTGGCTGCTGCTCTTATCTGGATCTCTGAGGAATAGAGTGGCTTGGAAGGTCCCCCACCTACTAACTGCCCCATGCAGTAATGTGCTCAAACCTTTACCCCATGAGTAATGTGTTCAAATCTTTAGGAAAAAAAATCTCACACCTTACTCCAAGTAATCCGTATTAATAATGCCTCTGCATCCCTCAGAAAATGTTAAAAATCCAAAGGGAAATCAGAAACCCAGTTATGCTAGAAATATCAAAAAATGTCTCATTTCGAATGAACTCACCAAACAACTCCAAAGCCAAATGATGACAAAAAAATCTTTCTGGCTTCTACCAAGCATAAGAAAACAGATATTATCATGGTTTAAAAAAATCTGTGCCGTGTAAAAATAAAACTTTATAATTATAGTCTGTCCCTATGAATAACTCCTAACTACATCCTTATTGCAAAGGTTTTCTCCTGCCGACTCACTCCTCTGCCATCGCTGACTACAGTGGAAAATTGCATTCCACTGTGAAATATAATCCCGTTAATATTCACACCTACTAAGGTTTTCATCAAATTGCTAGATGAGATGGTGTAATTATGGACTGCCAAGGGGAAAATTACAAAGGATACAGAGGATGACAGTCCAAAGGAGGTAAATACGGAAAGACCATGGGTTCCTCTTAATGTTGGGTCAGGCACTTACATACACAAAAGGTTCGCAGAGCGGGTATTTTGGAGCCTATGCACAGCGTGCACCTGCTTGTGCTCACAAAGTGACCATCTTTGGGAACAGAACCTGCACCCAACAGGCTTTTCGAGTGTGGCTTTCAGCAGAGGATTCACATCCAAACAACAAAATGAAATTATACCAACCACTAGCTTTAGGCCAACTGGGGCCCCAAGCAGGCACTCCCAGAATAATGCATTAGCTATGTACATGGCACATGCTAAGACATTATTCCTACATTTTAGATCTTAGTGAACAATGCATACTGTAATCTCCAGAATACCCACTAGAAGAAGAGTAGTACCTAATAGCCAAGTTAGTAAAGGAGCTGAGCGAAATAATTGTTTAAACTACTTAGTTCAAAAGAAGGCAAGAAATGAAGGAATGCACAACAAACAGAAGGCTCAGAAAAGAAGATGACATAAGGCAGTACATTGGCAAAAGATGTTCCATGAACATTAATCAGAAGAGAGAAGGGCAGCTATGCACACACCGTGGAAACAGGCTGTAGGTCAAGCATCACTTACTAGAGGTGCTCTGTAGTACGAGAGGCTATTACAGTTTGGACCTTGAGTATCCCCCAGACCTCATGTGGTGGACATGGTCTTCAGAATGTGCTCTCAGGAGGTGGGGAAACCTTTGGACGGAAGGACTGAACTTTGGCCCCCTCCTCTTCCTTACTATTGCTTCCTGATTTTGCTTTCCCCACCCCCTGCCCCCAAGTTCTCCCACCTAGTATCACAAACAAGGCAAACTCTAAAACCATGAGGTAAAATAAACCTTTTCTCTTTTTAAGTTAATTATTTCTGACCAATAGAAGAGCATTTAATAGGAGAAAAGATTGATTCACCAGAGACATCCAACAGCTCTAAATTTGTATGGATCTAGTAATACAGCCTTGACACTATATAAAGCAGAAGGTGGCAGAACAGAAAGGAGAGTCAAGCAAACCTACATCATGGCAGAAAATTTTAACATGCTTCTCTCAGCAACTGAGAAAATTCAGTAAGGGCAAAGACATTACAGATGACAAATTCCTCCCATTCGCTGTGTTGTTAAGTGAGCACACTCCACAACTGCAATTGCACATTCTTTTGAAGTGTACATGAAATACTTCTCAAAAATGACTTTCATTGAGCCATAAGGCAAGTCTGAAGGAAAGGTCAAAGAACTAAAATAAAGTGGTTTTTGATCACAGTAGAACTACCCTAGGGGTCAATAACATAAAAGACAGCTAGAATACCTCTAAGTAAAAAAGAAGATTTGTATGTGTAAATTAAGCAAAAACAGGTGCAAATAATCCATAGATCAAAACATTACAGTAGAAGTTAGGGAGTATCTTGAAATGAAAGACATGACACATCAAAACTTGCAGAAAATGTCACTTATAGAAGGAAACATATAGCCTTACTGGAATATAAAAGAGAGAAAAAAATCAGCGTTTTATATCTTAATCTCAAAAAACCAAAACAGAATAGCAAATTAATCCTAAAGAAAATAGAAGGAAAAATAAAGAACAATGAGATAAAGAACAAATATACAATAGAAAAATGTGTTGACTCAAAATATAAACACATTCAACAAAAAGGCTAGGACTAATGAAAAGAAAAAGGAAGGAACAAATTTCAATCAGGATTCACAAGGGAGACACAACTATGGATTGTACAGGTATTACAAAGCCGATAAAACATGCCAATATATTTGAAATTTTAAATAAAAAAGCCGGGCAGGGGAGATAGCTTGGCAGCATAAGCACTTTCGTGGCAAGTACAAGGTCTGAGTTTGATCCCCAGTACTGCATGCCATGCCAGCCCCAGAACCCCAGGACCCCAGGCACGCCATGCTGGCCCCACAGTGGTGCACACCCACAATCCCAGTGCTGGGGAGTCTGAGACACGAAGATCACTACGAGTCTGACCTGCATAGCAAGACCCTGTATCAAATAAATAAGAAAGTCAAATTTCTATAAAGATCAATTTAAAAAACATAATGAAAGACTTGAATTTCTACTTTAAAACCTTGTGGAAAGAAAACTCCAGAGCCAGATAGTCCCAGTAGTGAAATCTTAACATCTAAGAAATAATACCAGGTTTCCCCAAAATCTTCGGTAGAGGAAACAAAAGAGGAGAATGTTCCCACTTGTATTTCAGCAAAAGCCCAACCCTAAAACCTGGCAAAGATACTATTAAAAATGTGTCTGTCTGTGTCTCTTACAAACATAACTTTCAGACTAAAAGTAAAAGAAAGAAAACAAAGCCAGAGTTATAAAAAAGAACATGGCATCACAACCAAGGAAATATGAACACAGGTACATTTAGAACACAACAGAACACGAGCACATCGTAACTACATACACACCGTGGAAGACATCCACATGACACTCATGACAGAATGGTAAGTACAGCGTGGTATATATCCCACCATGAGGAAAAACAGTAAAACCAAGCACTATTATGTATGTGATGGTCAGGTTTAAGTGTCATTTTGGCTGGGCCATGGTGCTCAGGAGTGTGGTCCTTGTTCCAGATGTTTCTATGAGCATTTTTGTTGTTGTTGTTTCGTTTTGTTTTTGTTTTCTTTTTGTCTTGATGGGTGAAGGCATTCACATTTAAATCAATCAACTGAATAGAGAAGACTAGAAGGGATTTTGGAGTAAAAGGCCTCTGAACTTGGGTTACAAGGCCGCTGAACCCCTGGACTTGCCTATCCTGTACCCTGCCAAGCCCCATGATTTGAGCTATAAATCTGAACTGATTTCATTCATCTTCTTCCATAGATAATACGCATTCTACTGGTTCAGTTTTTCCAAAAAACCCTGATTAATATAACAAACAACAATAGGGACAGATTTTGTAAAGATAATATTGAACAAAAGCAACCAGACTGACATAATTTTAAAACATGTTCTCATTTATAATTCCAAACAAGCAAAACCAAGCTATGGCCATGGAAGTGAGAACAACCAGTTCTGCAGTAGGGCTATGGTGCTGAGTAGAGAAGAAACACTGGCCTATTTCTTGACCTGATATTAATGTGTTCATTTTGTAAAATGTTGTAAGGTTGTGTTATGGTGTGCTTTCATGTATGTGTACACACACACACACACACACACACACACACACACATTATACTTCAGTTTAGAAAGCATAATTTTTATTGAACAACTCTTACCCTTTAGGATGACTACTATCAGAAAGAAAAAAAAGGGAGGGAGAGTGAGAGAGGCAAAGGGAAAAAAGGACAGGGCAGGATAGAACAAAATAGTGGCAAAAATGTGGAGAAATGAAAACCCTACATGAATGTAAAATGGTGTGAGCACTACTGAAACCACAATCTAACAATTCTATGTCTGGGAACATACTAGCAGAATCCAAGGGGAAGTCCTGAGGAGGTAGTTGTACACTGTGTCTACGATGGCATTCCTAAGAACCACGATGGTAACAACTCTACTGTCTATCAGTGAAACACCAGACAAGCAACACTGGGTCACGGGTCTGCAGCACACAGATGGCAGGCCGTGGTGCTTGTCAGCTTCCATAACGGCACAAGCCACACCCGCAGAACAAAGCTCTCAACACAGCCACCTCCACACTTTCCATCTGTCCTAATGGATCTGCCTTTTGGGACAGCCCAACCCAGAAACCTAGTCAACAATCCTCCATCTCACCCACCTGCCCTGCTCACTGCCCTCAGTTCACACCAGCTGCCTGTGGGAGCCCACCATGCTCTTTCTGCCAGACAGCGGTGCCAGCGACTTCCTGCACTGGCACATCAGTAGGCTCCTTGCAC
This sequence comes from Octodon degus, assembly GCF_000260255.1. NCBI lineage: Eukaryota > Metazoa > Chordata > Mammalia > Rodentia > Octodontidae > Octodon > Octodon degus. Next base: position 383,405 of record NW_004524637.1, read on the forward strand.
TCTGCAGACCTAAGGCTAACTGTCACCTGCTAGAGAGCTTGCGGGTGATGAGATATCTCCATTCACAGTTACTGCAACACCCCAATTGCTTTATTTGTAGCAGTGCCCACTGTGTATAACCAATAGATTCTTAAATACTATCTCTCCCATTAAAATGTACCATGAGGATAAAGCCATGGCTTCATTTTCCCCAGGGTTTAGGGACATTGCCAGGATGATTCAATAAATATTCACTGAATGAATAAGGAAGTGAAGCATGAAAAAAAAAACAAAAAACAAAAAACCTCAGTGCTTCCTGATCCAGAAGGGATTAAGAACTAGTCACCTAGTTAAGAACTAAAAGTATATACCTTTAAGAAAAAAATGCTCTGAATTTCCTAAGTTGCATCTCGTTAGGTGTCATCTCCACAATTTCGTGACACACATATTTTATGTTAACCGCCTCTGCCAACCTCAGCGCCTGCCCTGCACCAGCCAGATTATTAATGATGCCCAAGCATGGAGACACCAAATAAAAGATACGGAAGGACCAGAAGACATGCTCATGCAGTCAACCCTCAGAATCCACAGGACTGCTTCCAGGTTCTCCAGAATACCAGAATTCCTGGGCACTCAAGCCCTTTGTAGAAAACAGTATAGCATCTCATGGAACCTAAGAATACCCTTGTCACCCATATACTGTTTTTTTGTTTTTTTTGCAGTACTGGGGATTGAACTCAGGACCTTGTGCTTGCCTGGCAGGTGTTTATGCTGCTGAACTACTTCCCTGGCCATCATCTCTAGACTGCTTAGAGTATCTAACACAACACCAGAGCTAGTATAAGGTTGTCATACTGTACTATCTAGAAAATGATGATGAGGAAGTCTGCACACATTCATTTAGGACACAACATTTTTCCAGAACAATTCCAATCTGTAGTTGCTTGGCTTTAAGGATGTAGAATTGGTAAATGTACCAGGAAGCTGGGAATCTGAGGGACTCGTAAAACTGGTGTAGTTGAAACATACAGTCTACCTAGACAATTATAGCTGGATACTGGAGCAATCAGTACAATGTGACTTGGATGGTCTAGTTTCTGGGCACACTAACATTCTGAAGTTGTACCTGGGAGGTCAAGATAAGGGTTTGTCCACTGAATAAAGACCCAGATGATCCATGCATTGTGATGCCTTGCAGTGTCAGAAGCGGCCTGCCAGCACACGCCAAGCTGTTCTAGGCTTATGTCCAGTCTGTACTTCCAGAACACTGCCCACCTACGCCTACCATGCACCTACTATGTGCTGGGCCATCTTGGAGCTGGGGTGCAGGCAGGAACAAACTGAAACAAAACCTCTGCCAGTGGGCAGTGCCTATTCTGGCTGAAAGAGGTGGATAATCAAAAATAAGACCAAAATGGCACCAAGAAAAAATAAAGTAGGGCAGGGGCAGACAATGCAGGAGCAGAGGATGCAGCTGAAACTAGGAGGCAGCGGGTAGAGGCTGCCAAGGTGACATTTCAGCGAAGTCCTCGAGGAGGAGAGGCAGCCAGCCACAGCTTTCTAGTGGAGGTTGTTCCACAAGGTGGGAAGAACAAGCAACAGTCTGAGGTGGGAACACGATGCATTCAAGGAACGGCGTGGGGGCTGCTGGTGAGGGGTCCGGGAGCTACTGCAGAGACAAGGACACCCATGGGAGAGGGGTCTAAATAAATTCCAGCTGAGCTTAGGTGCAACTGTTTTAAGGGCAAAGAGAGCTTAACTCTTAAACCTTCCACCAAATTCTAACCCTTATGAATCATTCTGTCTAAATAAAGGGTACTGACAGCCCCAGATGGTGGATCCTGTGGTTAGGGAGCCAACACTCAAGTGGCCATTATTTTATGTGGTGGGTCCACCGAACTTAATCATGGTCTATGGTCACTCATCTTTCATCCCTCACTGGATTCCAACCTACATGGCTCCTGCACGCTGCCACACGATGGTACTCAGGCTGCAAAAAGTGTCACAGAAATGTTAACCAACTTGATTAACAGTAATCATTTCACAACACGTATATGTATTGAATCATATTGAATACCTTTAACCTACACAATTTAATCAGTCAGTTGTTACCCTAATATAGCTATGAGAGAAGATACCATTAACTGTACTGAAAAGCATTTACCCTTGCTGGCACCTGCCAGAATCTCCAATCTCTATCAAACCTCCTTGTGCTTGGGATGGAAGAAAAAATGATAGAGAGCCAGGAAACTTGAGAAAACTATCCAAGTTAATCCAAATACTCAAAGTTTCATTCTGGAGAGGGTCTAAGGAGGGATAGCCAGCCTCCTTGGATCCCTGGGAATCAGGATTACGCTTCCGCCCGTGTTGGCAGATGGCACTCCTACCGGGCCAAGGGGCATTCCCATCATTAGTTCCTCTCATCATTGGTTCCTACCCAACGACACACCTGCACTCCTCTGGCTCAGTCCTCTGATCGACTGGGCTAAAAAAAGGTTTGATAAAACCCTGGATCAGCACTGAGCTGGTGTTCTTTGGGGGTATAAATACTGGTCAGGTGATTAAGCCAAGCAGGACAAAGTCCCTCTGTCCCAGCACTGGAATTATTAGATGCCGAGCTGATGCCGAAATGAAACAGTATGTACCCTGCACAAACCCACCTCCATTTTCCTGTAGCCACCTTCCTGAGACTTCCCAGCACCCACATCAGGACTCTAAGCCTGCAAGATGAGAATCATTTATCAACAAACCCACACTGGTTTGTCCTGCCTTCAAATGCCAGTGAACTCTATCATCTGTCCCCTGTGTTTTCCAATTCTAAGAAAAAACATTTCTTGGCTGAGGCTGAGGCCTGACCAGATTTTTCTATGTAACATCTGTCCTCTAGTTAATTCAGAGCACAGCTACAGTAGAACCTCAATGGCTGGACCTAATGCCAAGGAGATGTGGCAAAGGGTGGCTGCGCTGGCTTTTTTCAGCAGGCTGGAGGGAGTAATGAGGATAAGAAGTGGGTACCGAGTACTCCTGAGGGTTTCAGCACAAGAGGTCCTGGGAAAGTCTCTGTGCACCAGTGATGGCCAGTGCTGGAAATGAACGCGTGCCTGCTGCTTTCACTCTGAAATGAGCCCAGTCTTACCTAACCTGAATTTGCATAAAATGTGGCGCACGGCGTATGCACAGGGATGTCAGATGGTCTTTCCAGTCTTGCTACATTGAAAAGCTCATGATAAGATGGTTTCCTATGGCAAGTCCAAGCAGAGAGAGGCATAATAGTGAACCATCAATATTTTGGGGTCAAAAATGCTCAAATATTGGTGATTTCATGTGTTTCACCATAATACTAAGGGGCCTTTATCCGACAGCCACAGGTGTCCAGGGCACCTGTAATTGCCAGAGAAAACAGAGCTCCTCATCAGTACAAGCACACGCTGGCCAGACCCTCTCAGTGCACTGCTACAATCATTGAGTACTTGAGTTTTCATGAACAAGAAATGGCTGTGCCCTGAGCCGAGGTCTAGCCCTGAGACACAACCTTCCTTCCAGGGAATTTATAGAGTAGCTGCTAGCAAGGCTGATGCATCCACCGCCTTCCCATCTACTAGGTGGACAGGAGAGGGGCACAGAGCAGCCTGGATTAGAATAATTAGGTCTGCTTCCCAGGGGAAGGGATAGCCAGAGATGAGAATCGCCCTCAAGGCATTATAAGCTGGGCCGAGGATGTGCTGCTCAGCATACAGAAAGGACAAGTGTTTCCAGAGGAGGAAACAAAATAGAAGCTGTAGAAAACCACATGGAGACCCCCCCATCTGTCCACAGGAACCAGTGCTTCCTCTACAGGACTGTTTAGTGTCTCCAGGTAACCACTGTCCCAGACAGACCTGGAATTCTACAATAGATGGGAAAATTTGCCAGCGTCCACTGATTTTTTTCAGCTCTGGGGCTGAAGGGGTGAGAGATGATGAAAATGCATTCTTATTTTCTCACTGAGCATCATGGGTAAGGGACTATTTGCAGAGCTGTTGCAAAACAGAAAGGGGGCAAAGATATTCCCTACTGATTGATCGATCGTATCAGAGGAACATTTTTCTGACCTGGGTTGGAAAGTAGACCTCATAAAATAAATAGTCCGACTGCTGAACAGGGGCAGACATAGACCATCAGCCACAGGAGAAAACAGAACCAGGAAATGTACACATGGAAGAAGAGAACAATTGTGTAGTCAGAGACATAATTGAACAGAATGAGTATTCCATGGGGAGGAGCTGCAGTCGCTGGATGTAATATGTGAGCAATGACAGCGAGGCAGCCAGGCACAGGGGTATAGTGCTTGGAATCAGATCCATGGCGTTGCACCTAAGTCCTAGGCAGGTTCTGGCCTGCAGCGAAACTCCCTATGCCTGTCCCCACTATTAAATGGAGTGACAGCAGGTACACACCTTACAGGGAACCTGGGAACCAATATGGGCAAGCAGTCAGGGACCGTGGTTAAGATTAGGGACTCTGGAATGAGATGGCAAGGACTCACGTCCTGCCCCTCCCTCTTCCTAGCTGTGGAACACCAAGCAAGGGACTTCACTTGCAGAGACTTCAGTTACTCCATCTATAAAGCAGGCACCAGCCTGGAAGTCACTTGCTGTACTGCCCAGCACCTCGAAGGTGCTAAATAAATTCACAGTAGCCATCCCCCTTCTGGGGGTGCGTTGGGAGAAGGGAAAAAGGGTTGTCAGAGAGGAAAGGGAAACTGTTTAAATTATGAGCTCTAAGAAAGTACTTCAAGGATTTTCTCTGATGTGAAAACAAAATGGAGCAACACCTGCAGAAAGAATAGAGCCCTGGTGTTTTTGTGTCTGGCCTGCATCCAGCTGTGTGTGACCTTTCAGCAAATCTGCTGTCTCTACACACAGCCCCCCATCTAGTCACCACCAACCTCAGCGTGTGCAGAGTTCAGAGCCCAACTCTGCAGGTGGCTGCTGTTACCTAAGGCACTATGGAAGGCAAATGTGGGATACGAAGACAGGCAGATGTGGGGTTTGCTCAGGCTCCTGGGAGCAAGAACTCATGCCCGCAATAGCAAAGAGACTATAACATGCACATTTCTTTGCTGGCTGCTGGAACAGCCACAGGGCTGGATGGGCTGCCAGGGAGTCCCGGATGTATGCTGTCAGAGGAGCCAGCCACCACTCTGTAGCATCTGGACACACTGTGCTACCACAGCAAGAGGGGACTGGCTAGGGGACTCCAGTGCAGTCCATCTGCCTACACACAAGCAACATCCCCGAAATATACCCACATCAAAGGTTCTCATGGGGTGGGGGGCACGGCTGAACCAGCCTGGGCTCACCTGCCTTTGGGGTAAGGACAGTCGTCACCTCACTGTAATCTGTATCTGACCCTGGGGAGGGTGCCCAACCTTGAGTCATGCATTCTCACTGCACCCTAGGAGGTGCTGAGGTTATGACTCCTCCCCTCCTCCAGTGGGCAAGCTGAGGTTCCCACAACCCCCAAAGTGGCAGCCGCTGAGCTGCTGCTCCTGCTGGAAGGGTATGCTAAGAGAAGAGGGATCTAAGCGGCTGGCAAGAGGACTCCTGGGGAAGAGAAAGAGTGAACAGAAGGAGGAAGAACTCAAGAGACCGTGGACAAGGCTGTGGCTTCTCGTTCCTCAGAATCTCAGGTCCACAAGCAGCCTGGGCTGAGGACCTCTTTACCTTCTCCTTGCCAGCTCCCAGCTCAGGAAGACTCGCCCTCTCTCAGGTGTAGAGAAATCAGAGGGCAGGACCAGCCCCTGGCTGCCGCATGGGAGACCCCAAGGCACAGAGCCAGAGCAAACTTCTTAGTCGATACCAGGTCACATTCATGCTCCCCACAGAGGCCCACGCAGGCCCCAACAAACAGCTGAGTACTTAGGCTCTCTGCCCTTATCTTGTGAGAACTTTGCACTGTGGAGCCAAATGGCTCAGCCAAAAATGCAGTAACCACAGAGGCAGGGGAAGCAGTCTGAGAGGGCAGCGTGCTCTGGGTTGTGACTGTGCTGTGTCCTCCCTGCATGCACTAGACCATGAGAGAAAAGCTGGAGCCTGCTGTCGCATCAGGCGCCTGAGCTTCTTGACTTTGCTGAGTGGTTTGGGGCTCATCTCAATCTCTCTAGGCTCACTGAGGTCCTTCCTGGCAGCATCTCACCCTTCTGTGACATGAGTGAAGATCGTGCTGTGGAGACTGTGCTGTGGAGCTGCCAGCCACTTGTGGCTCTTTCAGTTATAACTGAGTCCCTCAGTAGCATTAGGTAGACTTTTAAGTTCTCCATAGTATGTGGTGATTTAAATTAAAATTTAGTAAAATTCCAAGTTCAGTTCCCCAGTCCAATCTGCTATGTCTCAAATGCTCAAAAGACATACAAAGCTGTGTTCACTGTATTGGACCCATGAGACACGGCTCACTTCCCTCTGGGTTCAGGGCATTCCAGGGGGCAGCCCTGAATCTGCACATGGAGGCATGTGTTTCACAGAACTTTCTGGAAGCCACTTGTTTAAAGAACTATGTGCCAGGTTAGAGCCCACATAAAAGGAAAGAAAGTGACACTTGTTGGCTGTGCAGAACCAGGTCCATAATGAGAGTACTCATCAAAGCGCATGAAGGTCTGTTAAACCACCACACACCGCACCAAGGTGACGGCCAATGGTGAAACACCAGCACATTCCTAAGACCAGGATGTCCACCCACTGCCTCCATGACTTACTGTTGACGTATCTTTTAGACAAAGGACAAAACATGCAAGTACTGTAAAGAAGACAGTTAAGGCCAACGTTAGTGGCAGGTGATATGATTACCTACACAGAAAAGATGAAAACACAAAAACAAAGAAACAAAACAACAGCAACAAAAAACCAACTATAGGTTCAAAATGCCTAATTCAAAATTTCAAAATCCAAAGTGCTTTTAAAATCCCTTCTTCTTGGTGCTGCTGGGGGTTGAACTCAGGGCCACGTGCCTGCTGGGCAAGCAGGCCACCCAGGAGCTACATACTCAGCCCAAACTCACGGAAGTTTTTGAGTGTCAACATGACCCCTGAAGTAGGAAATTTCATACCCGACCACACATGATTAGTTGCAGTCAAAACACAGGTGTGCTAAAATATTTTATAAAATTACCCACAGGGTATATGTATAATGAGGTATAGATTAGACATAAATTAGTTTTGTATTTAGATTTGGTACCATCTCTAAGACTCTCATGCATATGCAAATACTTCAGAATCTGAAAGAAAAGTCTAAAATCCAAAAGCATTAGTCTCAAGCATGTTGAATAAGGGACATTCATACTACATTAGAAAGACTGAAAGGCTTTAGTATTATGGAGCACTGGTCATGAAGTTAATACCTAGAAACACTTTCCTTTACATGAAGCAAAATCAAGTATAATAGAGAAAAATCTCATCTTATTATGTTTCTTAAGTGTACATAATAAACACTTCAACGAATGTAACATATAAAGACAAACAAAAAAGATCTACATAAAGAAAACTTCAAACCTACATGAGTGGCATAAAACATGGCTTAAGTAGACCAACATTATAAGAACATAATTTAATTATCTCCAAGTAACTCTATAAACCTGAAGCAGCCTCACTCAAAATATTATCATGTAGATTGTTTCATTTTTGTTCTTATTCTTTGTAGGAGACAGGAGCACGGTTTGAAGGTGACAAAATAATTCTACAGTTTATAATCAAGGAAGAGCAAATTACACAGAATGAGCAAATGGCCAGGAAAATACTAAAGAAAAGAAGAAGAAGAATCAGATCATCCCTATTGCTTAAAAAGGCTAAGAGTAACCCTACAGTCATGAAAATCGTAGGAAGCTGGTTCAGAATGAACCAAAAAAAAAAAAAAAAGAAAGTATATTTAAATAGTATTTAGGTGGTATTTCAAACCTGCAAAAAACAGTAAATTAGTAGATAACACTGAGACAACTCATGCAATAACATACAAACAAGTAAAACCAAAAATCTAACTCCTTCTACCAAAATAAACTGAATTAAAAGTAGGTGTCAAAACTGGAAAAAAGGGGCCGGGGAGATGGCTCAGTAGAATAAGCGCTTGCCTGGCAAGCCCAAGTGTCTGAGTTCAATCCCCAGTTCCACCAAAAAATAAAAAATAAAAAAAAATAAAAAAAAAAACTGGAAAAAATGTAAAAGTACTAGAAGAAAATATACTCCCATACATCTTGGACTATGCAGAGAAACCCAGAAGACAGGAGGTAAAAATTTAGTTCTTGAACCACAAATAAAAACAGCAACATTTTCTGTGAAGTAAAACACTACAAACCACAGAAAATATTACAATATTTGTAATAAAATACTAACTTCCTTAATATAAAAAAGAACTCTTACAAATTTTTAAATACAGGCCACCCAAAAACTCACCTGAAAGGTAGCAAATGATATAAGCAATGAGTTTAGAGAAAAAAAGCAAATGAGCAATGAACTTATTAAGTCAGCCTAATTAAGGAAAGAGAACTCTAGAAGTATCTCACAAACATATTTGCATGCTGCTTGTGAAAGACCTTCAGGAATCAGGAACAACAGTAGTTGAAGCATGCATCAAAGTAGTGAAGGATGTACAAAAAAGATCAGCACTGTGAATACTGACAAACTTAGGAAGGATTTCTCCCAGACAGAAAAGAAAATGATAGAAACCAGTGGATAAAATAACAATCTGAATATTCAGTTGGAAAAGACCTCTGGTTTATTAAAAGCAATCCAAGCAAAGACATCTCGTTTTAAAAAGAATGTGCTGCTCTTCATGATAGGATAAAGGAGCTATAACAGACTTGAAGATCAACACAACTTGAAAGGAGAAAATGAACAACTGAAAAGAAATGTGATATGACAAAGGGAAAGCTAAAACCTCAAGAACAAGAATATACGAACATCACCAAACTTGCACATGAATTGAAAATCAGAGGATGAACATAAGATTGAAATAAGCAGACTTTATCAAGATATGCAGAAAAAAGTTGAATTAAATGAAGTAAAACACAAAGATCTAATAAAGAAAAAAGGAGAGGGAAATTTCAGAGTTAAATGCAAAGTAACTAGCAAGAGTTTGATGTCACACTAACAGGAGTTCAGACTATATCAAAACGCCATCTAGGTGCTAGTATTTCCCCACAAGGTATCTTCAGAGGTAAGCTTCAACATCTTCAAGAAGAGAAAAGCAAGGAAACTGCCGTTCTTCTCACACCACTTACAACTTGGTGCAGCAGCTTTCTATTGGCAAAGATTCTCACCTTAAGCACAGATGACTTTGAGTATAACAGTAAATTCATTAATTACTATTTACTTTTTTTTTTTAAATTTTATTTATTTGTGTGTGTGCGCGTGTGTCCAGCTCAGCCCACCAGGGGGCGGGGCTGGCTGGCATGTGGTGCTGGGGGATTGAACCGCGGTCCATGTGCTTTGCTTGGCTTAGCTTGTTCTAAGTAGGTGCTTTAGACCACTGAGCCATCTCACCAGCCCCACTATTTACTTTTTTAAGTGCAACTAAAAAATTCACTTTCGTGTCTAACATAAGCCTAAATAATAAAAAAGAGACAGCTGTTAAAAAACAAAACAAAACAATTCTGCTTGCAACACTGGCAAAACAACATAAACATCCATGAGCAGGAAGGCTGGTGTAACTAGGTTTTGTTCTAACTGAAGTATCAGGCAGTCATCAAAAGAAACTCACTGAGTCCATTGGAAAGGTGTCCACAATAAAAAGCAAGTAGCAAAATTATAGTACAGAATCTAACATAACACTATGAAATGCTGTAAACATGTAAGTGCTGCAAATTCAAGAACATTTGTATCTATACACAATATGCGCTGGAGATAGCTAAGATAATTTTACTACTAATTTCTACTGGTTTATTGTAAGGGATAGTTCGTGATTAATTTTTTGACCAATTCTATATGCTTATATCTGGTAATCTAAACAACTACTTTGAAGATAACAATATGCAATATAACAACTATGACTGATTTTATTTTTTTTTATTCTAAATTTTATTTATTTGTGTGTGTGTGTGTGTGTGTGTGTGTGTGGCCAGCTCAGCCCACCAGGGGGCGGGGCTGGCTGCCATGTGGTGCTGGGGGATTGAACCGCGGTCCCTGTGCTTTGCTAAGTTTGTTCTAAGTAGGTGCTTTAGACCACTGAGCCATATCACCAGCCCTATTACTGATTTTCTATCATCTTGTTTTTTGAAATTTTGTATTTTTTCAATGTTTTTTTTTTATTCTCTTCAAAATATATATACTGAAAGGATGAATTTAAAACTTCAGAGGTCACTTCTAAGAAGCAGGTTAAAAAAGATGGGGCTGTTAATAAATGAATGCAAGGGCCTGAGTTCAATCCCCAGTTTTATTTTATTTTATTTTATAAAATTAAATAAATAAAATAAAAACAAAAATAAATGAATGCAATCTTTTATTTTAGATCAATACTAACTTATAATTTTTTTTTCCTTTTATGTATTTGGTACAGGGTCTTACTACACAGGTCAGACTCCTACTGACCCTCCTGTTTTCAGCCTCCCCTGTGCTGGGATTACAGGCATACGCCACCACCCCTGGACTCCTTCGCTGGCATGACATGTGGGACTAGGGATCGAACCCTGGTCCCTGCACTTGCCAAAGCAGGCACCTACTCCGCTGAGCTATCTCACCAGCCCACTAATTTATAATTAATCTTCAATTCACGAGGCAATCTAAACAAATGTAATAATACACAGTGGGTACTTAGTAAATGGAACTATCTGAGTTGTGCTTTCTTAGCGTCAGTCACCAATGTCATTAAACAGTCCTACAGATGGCACAGCAGGGACCCAATGAAAACAGACGGCTGTGCTCTTTGGCCAGAAGAATAGACAAAGCATGAGTTATCCTTAACTGGAGCCGCAAGTCCAGGTGAAACCACGCCAGAGTGTGCCCCTACAGCCTTCAGTGTCGTGGCAGCTCTCTGAGACACAAGCACAGAGTTTTTAATTTTAAACTCCCAGTTTGGCAGTGCTGACTGGGCGGACTGCTGGGCCACAGGCTGCTGCAGGAGTAGGAGTCGCACTTTTGAAGACTAGCTCTTTTGATGAAAACACAGTCGGGTACGTGTACCAGGCAGACGGCATGCACTTACCATGGAAGGTCATCTTTTCTGCGCAGCTAATGGAAACAAGGACCGTACACAGAGATAAGAAGGGACCACAGGCTGGTTTTGCCCTCTCAGGCCCAGACACGCAAAGAATGCCCAGCCGCATTCAGTCAGGGAGCTGAAGAATGGTTGGGGAGTAGATGGCAGCTAATGTATTTCTGAAAAGATCTGTTTGTCTCCCAAAAGGCACTCTAAGAACAGTGAGAGAAAAGGGAAAGAGAAATGGAAGGGAACCAAGGGAAAAGAGGAAAAGGGGGAGGGGAAAACCTCACCACTAAGCACCAGCATTTATTTTTCCATCAGAAAATATTTTACAGGGGCTGGGGAGATAGCTCAGTAGAATAAGCAGTTGCCTGACAAGCGCAAGGTCCTGAGTTCAATCCCCAGTACTGCAAAAAAAAAAAATTTTTTTTTACAAATTGTGCTAGGTAAATCCACGGTTTTTTGTCACCTACAATAACGATTTTATATTTTACAGCTCAGAGTTTTCAGATTTTTTATGTTATTTGAGACTTTTTAACAATTAAGTTGTTTTTAATTTTAAACACAGCTAATTTCACATTAAAGAGACTTTTAATAAAGTTCCAATGTACTACAGTGAAATTACAGCTTATTCTAGGCATTACAAGAGATAATAAGCTAGTCTGCTGATACTGTATGTCTTACTACAGAATTATGTATGTTTAGGAACATATCAATGTTTTATACTCATACGCATACATAAAAATCTAGTAATTCTAAGGCCACTGACCATACTGGCCTGAAATCATGCAGTTTCTCAAAGCACCTAAGTTATTTGTCAGAAAACAAGGCTTGCTATTAAACAGACCTGCACAATCTTTTTAATTTTATCCAGGTTTTACTTCCACCGTTCCGTGAGTACCAGGCACTGTCCTAGGCACCGGCTAAGCAGCCACAAGTAATGTAGGCACTATAATCTCTGTATCTTGATAACAATCTTAATAAAAATCTCAAACTCAGGTTAAACACTTACGATGAGCCTTGTCTTAGTCTCAGTTCTTTATTCATAGTGTTATTTTTGGTTTTGCTACAATCCCATGAGGCAGGCACTTACTGCCTCACTGCGTAAATGAAGACGCTGAGCACAGAGAAGTTTCTTGCTTAAGATTACACAGCCAGTCACTGGCAGAGCTGGGATTCGAACCCAGGCCCCACCTCCTGACTTCCATCCAGTACAGCCATCTGCAAAGATGGGCACTTAGGGGGTGTATACACACCTTCACCCAAACTTCCATGGCACAGCTATGGAAATCAGCAAGGCTGATCTGATCACAGGTGACAAGAAAACCTGCAAGCGGGGCTGGTGAGATGGCTCAGTGGTCTAAAGCACCTACTTAGAACAAGCTAAGCTAAGCAAAGCACAGGGACCACAGTTCAATCCCCCAGCACCACATGCCAGCCAGCCCCGCCCCCTGGTGGGCTGAGCTGGCCACACACACAAAATAAATGAAATAAATAAATAAATAATAAAAAAAAAAAGAAAAGAAAACCTGCAAGTGTGTGACTTTCCAAATTCAAGTGTGTGATCCCTATGCTAATTAGTAGGAAAAACAATGAAAGGCAGGAAAATGCATGATGAGGAAATAACAAAACAAACACAAATTAAAACAGTGACCAAACAGAAAACCTCTAACAACATATCCACTGACATTACAATGAGATTCTCCTTAAAGAAAAATGTTTTCTCAGCATCACGGCCTGTTCTCCCTGCTCTCATGAGCACTGCCTTCGATCTCTCAGCATCCAAGGGGTAAGGGCACTGTTGCAGTCAGAGTTTGCAAGGGGAGCAATTTAATACAGGCTACATAATTCACAGGATTTTATAAAATTCACCCAGAGTCAAATGTGGAAGAGTGCAAGAAATCTGTCCACACACCAGAGACCCAAAGACTCCATCTGAAGACCTAGAGCTCATTGCAATGTCCTTGAGGAGTCCAACTGAAGGCCTAGAGCCCAGACAATGTCTCATGCAAGTCTGTACCAAGGATCTGCACTGGGAAGGCACAAAGGTCAGTGGTGTACACTGGAAAGTCTGCAGCAGAGGGATGAAGGATCTGCGCCAGCTGGCTTAGGGACTTGCACTGGAGCCAGGAAGGGACGCTAAGGACCACAGCTCCCCGTAAGAGAACAGCAGCCATCTTCAGCTACAAGTCTTGAGCTCCTCCAATGGTGAGAATAGCTAGATCTATATGAGGAAAGCCGGCGTGACAAGCCTGTCCAGGAGAACCCATGGCACACCCTCTTGCCCTCCAGCTTTCCTTTTATGCTATTGGCCATGATCCTAGGTGGGCCCTCCATACCCAGTGCCACATTGATTCAGTTCAGCTTGGTGCTACCAGTTCCCATTAATCCACCACAGGCACCATCTCTTTATGGAAACAGACTGAATATTCCTGATCCCCAAATTTGAGATGTCCAATTTATATTTGGAATTCTCAGATTAGGGATGCTCAACTGCTGAAGTTAACGTAAATATCATAAGACCTGCAACACTCATCACAAGCACTTCAGGTAAGGGAAGCTCAACCTGTGCAAAGATGAAGCTTCTCTGAGCCTTGCCACTCGGCACAGCTCCTCTGCTACACCACAAGACGCTTGTGCTCAAAGGGATGATCCCTGCTGGTCTCTGCCTAAGCACCCCCTCCTCTAATCACAGGAAGTCACCACCCCAGCATCTAAGCCCAGCCCTTCGCACCATCTCCAGTTTCAAAGCTACATGCTGCATGCAGCTCTTCCAGAACATGAAGCTGAGGCAGATGAACCCAGAATCACTTTCCCGCCATTCACAAGTGTCTGCAGGCCTGTTCTCAACTGCAGACCACTGATCTTCTTCATAGGTGGCTGGTTTTGGAGGTCACAAAGCAGCTTTACAGACTGCTGTCGCACCCTGGCTGCTTGAAACCCACTGGTCTGGGCACACTCCCAGGGCTACACAAATTCCCCAGAAAATCTCACTCAGCTACTGTCATGACAGGGTCTGAGTGACAGAAATTTTGGAATCATTCCAAGGCAAGGGCTCCGAGAAGACAGAGCAATTCTTACCACACAGTACTGGCCACCCATCTACTGGCTTTCCTTCCCTAAATAATCTGGTTAGTTACTAATACTAACTTGCTTGCTCAAATAATCCCTACTGTCTGAAATAAAGTGTATGTTTCAGGATTAGTCGTCTGTTTTGTGGAGCTGGGAATTCAACCCAGAGTCTCACACATATAAGGCAAGTACTCCATCCTTTCTCTGCATAACTTGATGCAGATTATCTGAATGATACTGCATATAAATTGCACAAAATCAGAGTATGTGGCAGAAATTCGTAAGGACATGTACCAAGGCACCATTTGAATAGGAGGGTCATTCCTTTAAAAAGTCTCTCCTTTAGGTGAACACAGCTTCCCTCTCTCATATTTCAATCAGACAGCATCACACGGCAGATGGGAAAGGCCCACCAGGAAGTGACTATTTCACTTGTGTGGCTTTCTGATGGACGACTGGAGGGAGTGGAGCGGGTATTTTATTTTGAAGCTTTAAATGACAAACTTCTTTTCTTTGTAGCATAAGCCATGACTTGCCCCTTCCACTCTGAAAATGTATTTTCGGTCTCTGATGCCTACAATCCATGCTAAATGAACAGCAGAAGCTATTGTAGAACATACAGGAAGTTACTTTCCCTGGGGGCGGGCGACCATGTCTGTTGAGTGGCATCCGAGCAAATTCACTGTGTTCCTCCAGAAACAGGGATACCTGGCCCTTCGCGGTCCCCAACAATGACCTGGGACAGACCTTTCCAATGCACTGTTCTCAGTGGCTTTCACTCTGCATGCTCTAAGTGCTGGGTCTGAAAAGGAGAGGACATTATGTCACACAGGATGAGATGAGCTGTGTCAAAACCAGCTCTGAGAAGAAGACCATGTCCAGTGCTAGTCTGTCCAGGGCCAGTGCACGGTCCTGGCCCATGCTGCCCCCACCTGAGCTGAGGTCCTCCCTGCAGATGTGGAGGTCCTGCCCACCCCAGGACTTGGAGAATCCTAGAGACAGAGATCCACGAAACATGAGATTCAAGGTTGTGTGTTAGTTCTGTAAAGGGAGAAGATATCTCCTTTACCTATAAAATAAGTGAGTAGCAGTATCTATCTTAGAAAGCTGTAGGACAGAGTAAATCAGATGGCATACATAAAATATCTGGCTAAAATGGCAAATACTAATCAAGTAGTTATAATTAATTACAAAATTACTAATTTCCTAATATCCTTTTTTTTTTTTTTTTTTTTGGAACCAGGAATTGAACTCAGGCCCTTGTGCTTGCCAGGGAAGCACTTATTCCACAGAGCCATCTTCCCGGCCCCTCCTAATATCCAAATTTAAAAGAAGGGTATGCTATTAAGAATTCCCTCAGGTGATGACAGAGGAATGCTTGTAGTTCCAGCTATTCAGGAGGCTGAAGCAAGAGGACTGCTCAAGTCCAGGAGTTTGAGGCCAGCCCAAGCAACAAACAAGACCTCATCTCTTAGAAAACAGACAAACAAAGATAAAACAAGAATTTTCCTGCGGCAACAAGCACACACTAGGATGGGAAACTATGATGTGTTCCTATCCTACCAATAAGGAAAAGCCAACACAATGTTTGGGAACATCTCCAATACTTCGCAGATTATGTTAAAGGCATTGCACTCCAGTGTTCTGGCACAGTGAGGCTCTCTTTGGCAAACCTTCCGGTGGTAATTCAACAGAACTGGGGCACAGGGTCATCCCAGATCAATCTTACATAAATTTCCAAGATCAACTGAAGACCAAAGTCTCAGTGACTGAAACTGACCTTCCCTTTAGCCACCAATTTGCAGATAGTTCAGTGCAGGACGCAGCATGGAGGGGACGAGTGGGCTGCACTCCACGGATAAAAGACTGCAGAACCACATGGGTTTCAGAGCCAGAAACGACCACAGAGAGACGGTCAGATCTGACCTGCTCTACTGACAGATCTAAGAGGCTGAATACTGTGCCCAACAATGCTGGATCTATCACCCATCTAGAAAGTTGTTCACTAGCAAGCGTAAGGTCCTGAGTTTGATCCCTGGTACCACCAAAAAATAAAAGTTAAAAATAGAAAGCTGTTCACTTACATGTATACCACACACTGTATATATAAGAAATGTCTCCCCACTGGCCTGTGAATTCTACAAAGAGACAGTGTCTGTCACTCTCCAGCGATAGTCTGGGCCAGTGTCCCCTTCCCCTCACCTCCCTGGACTATGGGAGTGGGGATTACAGTCCTCATTCACAAATAGAGGACGCTAGGGCTTCCAGAGGCTGACTGACCATCCAGGGTCCAGCAGATGGTCCTCAGCCTACGCAGTGCTCACAGTATGGCTGGTATCTAAGAAATGTATGTAGAGTGGGAGAATGCATGAATGAAGCGATGGATTCGGGCATGTCCGGCTCCAGCGCTAAGCACTAGCTTCTGCTTGATCATCAAGGCTGCTGCTACACATGGAATGTTCTAAGTACATAAAAATATTTATTATCCAGAAATGTAGGGCCAGCCAAATAGCTCAGTGGATTAAAGGGACTGCAAGCAGGCACAGGGGCTGGGGGTTCAATCCCTCAGCCTTCTGTGCCAGCCCCGCCCCAGGGTTTGCTGAGATGGCAATTGAGACTGGCCACGGTGGTGCGCCCCTGTAATCCCAGCTCTTGGGAGACTGTAAACAGGTGGATAACTACGAGTCCAATCTAGTAGTGAGACCCTGAACACTCTGTAGACCCTTCCCTAAAATACAAAAAAAAAAAAAAAAAAGTGTGTGTGTGAGAGAGAGAGAGAGAGAGAGAGAGAGAGAGAGAGAGAGAGAGAGAAGGAAATACATTGCTTGGCATGGTGTTTCACACTTGTAATTCTGGCCCTCTGGAAGCTGAGACATAAAGATCACAAGGATTCCCAGCCTTTGCAACTTTAAAAAGAGTAAAATAGGGCTGGGGAGGTAGCTCAGCTGTCTAAGCAACAGCCTGGCAGGCGCAAGGACCTGGGTTTGATCCCCAGTATTGCAATGTGTGCCAGCCCCGTGCCAAGCCAGCCACTGAAACCAGGCATGGTGGCACACACCTGTAATCTCAGAGCTGGGGAGGCTGAGACAGGAGGATCACTATGAGTTTGAACTGTGTAGCAAGACCCTAGATCAAATAAATAAATCTAAAAATAAAAATACATACACACATACTCACAACTCATCACTGTGGGAATATCAGAGTTACAACTAATGTGAGTCTTCGTTTCCCAGGGAAAACAACAGCTGTTGAAGAGAACGGTCCTAGGATCTAAATAAGATGAGACGGCTTTGAGAAACTCCATGTACATCACTATGACACTGCGATTCCATGACACACATGACACATGACCATGACAATGCTTCTCATCATAGTGTCATGGGACCTGGGACGAGCTTTTCTAATCCCCAGCCTCAGTTTCTGCTTCTGCAGAATAGGGATGATAACAGTTCCTTTTTCATAAAATTCTTGGAAACAGAATAATCTATTACATAAATGGCATACTTACAGTACAAAATAAGTATGTCACATTAACAGATGGAAACTATTTTGTTATTTTTTTCAAAAAGACACAAAGATTAACAAAAGATAGGAAGGTGATTACTATGCAACAAATGTGCCCTCCCAATTCCTACGCTGAAAACCTGAGACCCAGTGTGGCTACATTTGGAGATGGGACCTCTGAGAAAGTAAAGTTAAATGAGGCCGTGGGGCGTAGTCCCGACCCAGCAGGATGAGTGTCCTTCTGAGAGACAAGGGACAGCTCAGGACCTTCACACAGAGGACAAGTCAGGGAGTGCACAGTGAGAAGGTGCCACCTGCAGGTCAGAATGGTAGCCCTCACCCTCACGTTGCCAGCATCCGCAGAACAGGGAGCAAAGAAACACCTATTCTGTAAGCCACGCAGCCTGCAGGGTTTCGAAATGACAGCCCAAGTAGACTAACACAGTGATAAAGCAAGACGAGTGATTGTTATGGTGGCGGTGGGGTGGAAATCCAAAATTAGCTCTCCAAATTAAATAACATTTTTGTCTTCTCATTCTAAATTCAGGCCACTTCAAATACCTCTGTGACGTTAGTTATGATTGCACGTGGGAATTTCAAACTGCACCCGCTCAAATTTAGCCATGAAAGGAAAAGTACCAGGCCTTTCCCAGCTACAAAAGGTTTAGTTTCTCCCATTCTCCTTTCAGACATGTGCTAACAGCTTTTGATATTTTTGGGAACCTAAAAATCTAGCTATAATCTTACTAATGCAATGTTCTGTATTACACTATGGAGGCTGACAGTGTATTCTTTCAAGTAGTTGAAACCTTAATGAACATTTTGAAAAACTTGTTTGGCAGGGTTGCTGATGGAAGGCAGGGGCTCACACATGCCAGGAAAGTGCTCTACCACTGAGAGACCTCACCCAACTCCTTAATAAACATTTCTAACATGAATAGTTCCACAGAACTTGGAAAAGCTCATGAAGAAACACTAACTAGCTACCACTTTGACAGGAAGCCTGTCCCTGCCCGTAGGTCTTCATCCTGGTCTTCTAGCCTTGGGCCCCGCCCTTCCTGTAAGGGACCCAGACTTCCTGCCCAGCTCCTGGGAACAGAATACAGCTGAGGTGATGGACAGCACTCCCAGGTTCAGTTACAAGAAGATGGTAGGCTGTTCCTCCTCAGAGGCCCAGGCTCGCTTGCTTGGCCGGTAGCCAGCCACCGAGCTGAAGTCCACGGATGAGGAATGGATCAAGGCCACCACCAGGCAAGAGCCACCCAAGACCTGAGGCCTCAGGTCCATAGCATAGGATGCCCTTGCTTCAGTCTCTCCTGAACCACTGGGGAGACTACAGCGATGGCCAAGGCAGAGGTGCCAAGCAAACCACCCTGGACTCCCAAGCCACACACACATTTGTTGGGCGGATCCACTAAGTGTTAGGCTAATTAATTTCACAGCAGTGGATAACTACTTCTAACTGACTAATAACTAATAACTAACCTATACTGGCCTTTTTGATGACCCATCATCACCTTAAAATGCATTTCCATCATGAGATGGAAGTAACATTACCAGCCCATTTTTTCAGGCTGGGAAATTAAGGCACTCACTGGGTAAACACTTCACAGAGTCACTCTATGTACAAAGGGATATTAGCCATGAAGCGGCTCTGCCTCCACAGACATACTTCAGCATTTATATGATGTCTAAAATTCAACACAAAGCCAACCTTTCCCGCCACATAAAAGCTGGAGTTAAGGTATTTAATATTCTCCTGATATTATATATTGAAAATGTTTTCATTTTCCCAAGGAGATGAGGTATCTTCACTCTCTAGTGCCACTGAACAGCTCCTTCACCCTCATGAGTGTATCAGACAGGCCTTCACTGTCTCATAACCACCAGTGTCCTCAAGATCTGAAAGTAATTAGTATTAACACAGGCAAAGAATTTGTTCCCCCTGAACTGTACTGCAAACAGCTGGCCCTTACCCTAGCCTTGAGATGGTCTTAAACTACCATGCACAGTGCCAAGGGGCTAGTCATAATCCCACACACACACACACACACACACACACACAAGCATGCACACGCAATCACTGTTACTGAAACTAGAGCAATGTAGTCACACAATTGCAAACCATCTCCTCACTGCTATGTACAAGAAAGAATGGATTGTTTTGTCTGATTTCATTTTTTTAAAAGGAAGGAAGCAAAAGACACAGGATACAGCCTGACATATAAACAGGAGAACCAACAGGCTCTGCTTTCATTGTCTTGCTCTATCACAAAGCCTATTTTCTGGCTCCTTATGTAATTGTCCTGAGGCTTAAAAAGTTTTTAGTTGCAGGCAGTAACATTTAAAGTTACTGCTATTGAAGAGGTGCTTTGAGCAAGGTAGAGGGTGGCAGACACAGCTGAGAAAAGAATTAAGAAAAAGACGATGCAAAATCCATTTGATTTAAGAGTTTGAAACTAAAATTAGAGAAATAGTGGGTAAATTCTCAAAAAACTTGCAAACTGTAATGACATACAACAATCTGATCATGCTCAAATAAACTCAAGCATGAGATAGTGGTGATCGCACCATTTAAAGACCAATTTTATCCATAATTTAGGTCTGAGAAACAACGTACTCTACTTTCATACTAGGAAGAAAAGTGAAAGTGGCCTGGAACTGCTCGGATTTGCCAGCTGCTGTTCTCCTGCTAGGATGTCACATTTTACAATATGCTACACAAGCTGGGTTGGAATGGGAACAGGCAGAAATGCAGCCAAGGACAGCTTGGAGAGAACTTCAGGAGAAGCTGGGTACATGGGCCCTGCCCCCACAGGCCCTAGAAAAATGGCAGTTATCAAATTCACACTGAATGGTGCCTTGCCTACCACAAGTCAAGTATCGGGGAGGCCAGGTCTATGATTTGCCTTTGGGTGTAGTGTTTCAAGGTGAAAGAAGGTGGCTCACTGTAGAGTGACAAGTTCCTATCTCACTGGTCACTTGCTTAAAGGACGCTTGCCATCGGTCACGGCTCGGCCTAACAATGAGAGTGGAGGAATCGTCTTGGGCTGGCAGAAAAAATATTTCATATACTTACTGTACATAAATAACAAACCTTTCTTAATTTTTTAATATTCTACCTTCTTAAATTATTGTACTGAATGGCACAACAAGTTCATGCTTCATAAACAAGAAAACGTACACATCTGCTTAATCACGACAAACACCTGTCTTCACAGAGTCACACAACTCAAGGTAGGCTGAAATACGACTACAGTGCTGTATCAGTAATCGCCAAGGTTTATTTGTCAAGTAGCACAGTTGCAAGTGACATCTGACTTGGCTTCAATTCCACTGCCTGCGTAGCAGGTGCAGGGGCAGAGCTAGCAGTGCACTACACGCTTCCCAACAGGGCTGTAATGTTCTGAGCACCAGCGCCATACAACCAAATCATGCAAAATATCGCCAAAATGCACATTGTAACATTAGCACTTTATAATCTTGGGGAGCATACTGCTAATTGTCTAAGGCCATCTATTGCATTCTCAAGTCCTCTTGGTCCCTGCCAATAAGCGTGCTTTTAGGCTTCAAGGTCAAACAAGCCAAGCAGAGGAAGCCTCACTCCCACTACGGATTCAAAGAAATCAAGGCATGGACAGGCCAAGTTATCTGGCTAGCAGTGGAAGCAGTCATCAATTAATTACTCAGTTATCTTTTCAAGAGGCTATCACTCCTTGGGTCACATAGCCCTTTGGTTCTCAGCCTTAACTAATGATTTGCATCACATGCAGGGCTTTCTGCACAAGTCCCAGCTCCCACGTGAGACTGGAGTTGGTGTGCAGCGGCCCAGGCCTGGGAATTTCTCAATGCTTCCTACAGATTGTAATGTACAGAAACCAACCTGCCCAGGAGGCTCCAACAATACCTTAAAAATTTAAGGACATCATTTAAACTCCTTTCATACCAGTCAAAATACTTTGCTATTGCAAGAAAACTATGGAAATAGCTATCACAAATCTTAATTGGGCTTTTTTTTTTTTTTTTCCTAAGAAAGGTGAGTGTGTGCAGTAGAAAAGAATGTGTAAAATTTTTCTGGCTTAGCCTTCAGGCAACAAAAAAAGGGTGAATGTTTTCATTACTATATGGAATTCTATTTGCTGCTTGGAAACTAACAATACTATCTGAGAACTCTGAAATTCCTAGTTAGCTCGATGATGACGAAGTAAACTCTTATTTTAGGGAACCAACTACTTCTGCCAGCCAACCAAAGCATGTGTAATTATTGGTTTAAAATGCTGCTCTGCATTCACAAAAAGAATAGTTAGTATAATGAAATATGCTATGGAAATATTTGCAGAAACAGAAAATCCTACTTTCATAAAAGTTGCATTCATTTGTAATGGTACAAATCTCTAATAACATTTTAAAGTAATGATGATAGTTTTAGGCATTTAATTAACATACTCATTATAAATTACATGACCGATGATGAGCCAGCTAAGCAAAGCAGACCATACTATTAATAGTTACAAAACAGTTTGCTATGTAGAATCTCCAATAAGTTAGTGGAGGTTTATTTCTCTTTTCCGTTTTATGAATCTGTATGAAAATAAGTTTGCTGGGCTTTGTCCACATGCCATCGCTCCCTGGGATGATTCCTTAGCACACTGGCTGAGAAAGGTTGCCAGCACACATGGTCTTTTGTCAGCCTTCCAGTTAATGACCTGACTACTCAAAGGCAGACACCACCTGCCTGCAGGAGACTCACCTCTTACCAGCCAGAGGAAGGAAGAGTGGCCCTTAAAATACTAAGAGGTCATGTTCAAAGTCAAGACAGCAGAGGGAAGGTTTTAGCTAAATGAGAAACCCTTTGTGGAAGGCTTATCAATGGCCTTCCCCAACTTGAGCTCTAGGGTTGCCCTGCCTTAGGAGACCACCCCCTAAGCCCAAGATTTATGTCTTCTCTGACTGCTGTAACTCTTACCTCTGAATGGACAACCAAGGCCCAAAGTTCTGTACTCCAATTCTGAAGCTCCCAAGGCTCCAAACAGAAAAGCAGAGCTAGAATGGAGGCTCTGGGCGTTTTTTTCATCTCTCTCTCCATCACCTCTTCATGAGAGCGCACACTTTTCTAGTCCTTTCAACAACAGCCACAGTTTCAATAACTGCACCGTTTATTTCCTGCCTATCTACCTTCCCTCCCCATAATCCAATCTCTATGTGCAGTTAGAATAACACTGAATCCTACCATGAACCCCAAGACTCTTTCCTGATTGATCCTCCGACCTCAGTCATCACCCCTTCCCACTGCCCCTTCTGATTCAACACTCAAAGCTTTCCTTCACACCCTTGACCCTGAATTCACCTCTGTATCAAAATTTCAACACTTGCTACTTTCTCTCCCTGGAAGCCAGCCACACAAAAATCTCCCCACGCTGTGCAGAAGCCTTCCTGCACCACACAATCCAAAGAGGCGTGACACTGACTCCCCTGTGTGTGTCCCGGTATGCACGCTGTCCCCAGAGCCACTCCCTGCTCCACTCTGGGCCCTAGGATAGCCCCACCTACAGACTATTTAGTTTGGGCTCCCTGGCCTCCAGCTTGCCTGGTCAGCTCCTCCAGCGGAGCACAGGACTAGGTACTTCCTCACCTGCCCTGGGCTTTCCTGTCTCAATTCCAGGCTTTGAGACCTAGGGTTCCTGCCAGGTGGCTCCCACTACTGGGTCTCCAGTCACACTGCTTCCTCCCTAGCTCAAATTTCCAGATGCCTGGTAGATGCCCTTAGGCCTGGCCCAGTTCACCAGTTCTTCAGTAAAACCTGTTAGCCCCCACAGTGTGTGCTATCATTAGGACTCTGACTGCTATGCCCTGGCATCCCATCCCTACCTTTCATCACATGTTCTTCCTTTATATTCTCCACTGAACTTAGCACTATTGTCAGCCCTACATTTCCTTAGGTTTCACATCTGCAAATACAACCAACTTTGAATAAAAAAAAAATTTTTTTAATGTACCAAAACTGAACATGTATAGACTGTGTCCTTATTCTTCCAAAAATACAGTATAATAACTATTTACACAGCATTTACACAGCATTAGGTATCATAAGTAACTGACAAATGATTTAGTGCTTGGGTGAAATGCAAACACTATGATGTGTAGGAGACTTTGAGTGTCTGTGGATTTCAGTATCTGAGGACTCTCCTAGAACCAATAATCATCCATTCTGAGGACCAACTACATCTGAAAGTATCCTGGTCACGTGCTTCTTTTCCATTGTCCATCTTCTCTCCAACCGTGAGAACCAAGTTTCATGAAAGCAGGGAGCTTGGCTTGTCCACTACGCTATCCTCTGGGCTTCAAACTGCCTGTAATACGGCATCTAGTCAATAGCAGAGAACACTGGCCCAGTGTCCACTTGAAGTATGGCCTTACGAGTGAAGCCATTTCTGATCAACTGATTTAACACCACAATCGCCTGCTCTTTCAGGACCCTGCCTCCCCACATCTCACTTTTCCCTATAGCTTCCTCGTTTATTGATATATTTGGTATTTATTTACTGTCTGTTCCTCCTACAAAAACGTCAGCCCTGAAGGTAAAAATGTAATTCTGTTTACTGCTACTATCCTCAGATCTCAGAACAGCATGTGACCCACTGAGCAGTCTCACGAATGCTAAAATGAATAGCTAGCAAAGCGGGGAGATTATGAAAAGAATATTAGAATCCCCCCCCAAGCCTGGGAGGAATGTAAAGTTATGAAGGCCCAGATATCCAAGCAAATAAGTGCGCTCTTAAGTGAACTGATCTTACTCCAGAAAGACAGCCCAGGACCCCGAACATCAAGCATGAAAAGGTCATTTAAAGACTTCTCCAAATACAGCTTCTCTAACAGCAATGGAACACCCATCTCTGACAAAACAAAACAAAAAAGGAGGCTATAAATAAAGGACCATTTTGTAGTAAATATATATATATATATATATATATATATATACACAAGATAGGATAGACAGCTACTTTCTCTTAGTTCAATGAGAGAAAAGGTTTGTACTAATATTGTTTAGACAGGATATCATGTCTACATCTTGTCCTCTGAATAACTACGAAGACAACAATATGCAATGTATTAATTATTGTAACTGTCTTACTAACCTGTTTTGAAACTGTTTCATTGCTATTTTATCTTTTTTTTTTTCTCATGAAAATGAATAAAAAATTAAAGAAAGAAAGGCCTGAAATGCTGGCCAGAGTCTAGCTCACCGAGACCATAAAAGGTTTTAGAGTAATATGAGGAAGACCCAATGTGGGGGACAATTGTTGCTCTAGAAAGCATGCCCAGAAGCTAACGTGGCTGTTGTGAATTCTTTCTGAAAGTAAATGGGCACATAAATTATAAATAAATAGGTCTTAAACACATCATTCCCTGTTCTACCGCGGTGCTGCTCTTGGCAGCTGCCTGCAAATACAGTTCATTCACGGTAGGAAGGGACGCAGATCCAAGCGCTGAAAGCACGGCTTCCTTGACAGCTGCTCTCGTAATGGGGCAGCTCTCAAAAGCTGGTTTCATTGTGCAACGCCTACAGTGTCCACATTTTATTCTGCTCAATAATTGAAGATTGGAAATAATTCCACCTCCCGCCAATCACTGATTACTCATACCTGCCCCTTACGCTCCAGAGTGTCTAAATTGGGTGGATTTGGGGCAGTGGGGATCAACTAATGCACTGAGTGTCCCCTGTGGAGGCATGTCACTCCTTCAAGAGAACAAGATTCATGGCTAAATATCCTAGATGATTAGAAAATAGCCCCCTACCCCAACACCATTAGACTCAAACCGACCAACCAACTGCAGGATAATGAGCAACCACATATTCTCGCCCAAACACTGGCTTTTCTTCCAACAGTGCAGATTGGGAATGCAGAGACGTCGCCCTATTTATGAACAGTGAGTCACGTCGCAGCTCAACGTCTGTTTTCTCTTCCCTACAAATGAGGTGACCCCCTCCTCTACCTAGCGAGTACAGGCAGGACTGTGGCCAAAATTCCCGCCGTACGCGCGGGGCTCCCCACACACTGCATACGAATTCATCACCCGATGTCCTAGCACTTTGCCGTCTCTCACCCCACTAACCACCTGGACGCAGCGGCGCCACCGGGCAGCAGTGACGAGCCCCAGGTGGAGGGGAGCCGCGAGCGCTCGGATAGCCGCTCTCGGACCCCCAAGGCCCGCGGGCGCAGCCCCCACCCACCCCCGCCCAGAGCGGAGGGGACCGCGGCCCAGGGATGGTGCGGCGTCCAAGGGTGCCGCGTCCCAGGGTCGAAGCTGCGCGCAGTGACTCACGCCGCCTCCTGCTGGCAACAAGTGTCCGCCCTCCGTCCCGACGGCCCGGCCCGGTCCTCACCCGGCACAGGCCGTCCACGAACACGCGCGAGTCCAGGTGGCAGGCGATGGTGGCGCTGGGCAGGTCCTGCAGGTCCACCTCCTCCATCTCGCAGTCGATGAAGCTCCAGTCGCCGCCGCCCTCTTCGGCCTCGGCCGCCCCGGAGAAGGGCGCGAAGGGCCGCAGCGTCACCCCCGGCCGCGCCCGCGCCTCGGCTACCTCCCCCGCCGCCCCGAATCGGGGCCCGTCCACGCCGTCCTCCATCCCCTCGCCTGCGCGCCCCTGTGCGCCCCCGCCGGCTGCGCCGGGTGCGCACGCCAGAGCCTCGCGCTCCCTGCTCCGCGCCGCTGCCGCCGCCGCCTCCCGGTTAACCCCCTCTGGATCGCGCTGCTGCCGGTATCTACCCCGTTCCTTCCCAGGCGGCGTCGGAGCGCCGGCCCCGCCCGGCCTCGTTCCACGAGGGTGGGGCGGAGGCGCCCGGCTGGCCCAGCTTAGGAAACTGAGAGCCGGCGGGTTCCGAGGTGGTTCCTTTAAGGTCCGCTTGCTCTGGGCAATGTGGCCCGCCTTTCCCGGTGACGAGACCAATCAAGAAATTAAATTCTCTTCACGTGACTGTCATTTTCCGCCCTAAGCTGAAGTTTAAGAGCTGCCATGTTTGTTAGGGGCAAAGTCCTGTTTCGCTACCTCTGCCTTTTTGACAGCTGGTGGTTTCTGCTGAAGGACATCAGGCAGGGTCTTGGGTTCTTGGGGTGACAGTTGAGGAGATGGTGCTTCTGCGGTTCCTATGCCGCGACGTTTTGAAATACATGAGTCTGCGCTGGAGATGTGAGGGAAATCTAGTTCTGGCTACACCTCCAACCGTGGCCGTTGGCAGGTTGGTTAGATGCTTAACCTGTAAGACATAATTGTGAATGAAGATTGAACTAGACCACAATAACAACACCTTACTTTTCTATTTCTGCTTTTTAGTCATTATATGATTGTCCAAATTTATATAATTTGAAGTATTTTTAATTTTTACTACCCATTACAAACCATGTACAAGAAGAAATGAAAGAAAACATTGAGGATTGCTTCTGAAAGTTTATCACAGAGGAAAAACATAGGATTTCAAATAAGCCCGTCTCTTTTTCTTTCTACGGAATGCAATTCCTTCACCACAAAAGACAGTGTGATATAGTGAAAGCTTATTTCTGAATTTCAATTCTGCTGTTGACTACTTGGACGAGTAACCCAAATAGCATGTTTCTTTAATAAAAAATGAGATTATATCTAGTACGAATCGAGTGAATGCTCAATAAATGAGAGCTTTATGTAATAGGTTCTTTGAAGAATGTAAAATAAGATCTGCGCTTTCTCCTGAAGTAGATGTACTTTCTAGTTAGGAAGTGCAACTGATTATAATAAAAACTACTGTACACCCAAGAAGATATACAGCTGACATTTATTCAAAACATATTGAGTTTAAGGCCCTGCTGTTGCTATTATGATGATCTTAGAGGATTTTGTGCTCTCATGGACTTAAACACAAGGGAAGAAGTAAGATCCACACA
This sequence comes from Octodon degus, assembly GCF_000260255.1. Taxonomy (NCBI): domain Eukaryota; kingdom Metazoa; phylum Chordata; class Mammalia; order Rodentia; family Octodontidae; genus Octodon; species Octodon degus. The sequence continues at coordinate 411,040 of NW_004524637.1, forward strand.
TGAGGTAACTCATGAAGTAGAATGCAATACAAGAATATTGGGGGATGGGAGCCACTGTACATAACATCTAGTGAGAATGTAGGTAACAGGGTAACCACTTTGGTAAACAATTTGTCAGCTTCCCAAAATGTTAGATTCACCTAACAACCCAGAAATTACTTTTCTAGGTGTGAACCTCAAAGAAATAAAACCGTACTGAAACTCATGCAAAAAAGTTTACAATACTATTATTCATAGCAACCAAAAAGTGGAATCATTCCGTCAGTAAATAGCTACACCAGAAGTCTACCTATATATTCAAATAGTATTCAGTCATTAAAAGGAAGCACTGATACTTGCTGAAACCTGAGTGGGCCTTGTAAACATTATGCTAAGTGAAGTAAGTGTGTTGCAAAGAGTTGAGTTTTCTTCCACTTATATAAAATGTCCAGATAGGCAAATCCACAAAGACTAGATTGGTGGTTATCAGGTGCTAGAGGGAAAAAGGAGTGATTGTGATGATGTTTATACAACTCCAGAAAAATATTACAAATCAGTATTTGGAGCTCTTATAGTATGTAAGTTATAAATCAATAAAGCTAGTATTTAAAAAAAAAAAAAAAAGAATGCAATACAGGCCATGCAGGATTAGATGTAGAAATGCAGCTGAGTGGATGACAACACGCAGTTGAAAACCCTCAGCAAACTCTTGCCAGACATTCTGAAAAGGGCAACAAAGGAGATGAGGCACCAGTTTTGGAAAAACAATGCCCAGCCAACCCGTTGCTGGGTGGGTCTGTGTTGTTTTCATCCTAGGACAGTACGCTCTTTCATTGCTGGCTTACTATAAGCTGCTTATGGCACGCAATGTGGGCCTGGTGGACTAAGCATGCAAGGCAAGAGAAAGCACAAGCGAAACAGAAACCTACTGTGCACCCTCAGAGCTGGCTGTCACAGCTGCCTCCGTGCTGTGTTAAGACAAGACTGAGTGGGTACAACCCCAGGCAGGTGACAAAGACAAAGTACATGCAGTTGACTCTGGAATGCTGCTGGCCATTGCCTGGTCATCACTTGGATGCAGACCTAGTGGATGCCCACTTCTCTCTCCTGGTGCTCCCCCAGCAGTGAACAGGAGAGGTAACATTTCTTAGTCCACCAACCAGATCAATTACTCTAATAATAATACCAATTCCTTTTGTGGAGCTCTTAATTAATTAATGGGTATATGTGTAAGCTAGTTTGTATCATCCTCATGGATAGGTGTTACTACTGTGGATTCTTGGAACTGAGGCCCAAGGAGATCAAATGACCTTTCTACAGACAGATAACAAATGATGAAGCAGGACCTAACGTGGCTGTCATTCCCATATTGCTTCTGTGCCTCAGTTCTACAGAAAATTGAAAAATAAGAAAGAAAAACATGGCAAAAAAGGAGGAAGAGGGAAAGTAAGGCAAAGGAAAGGTGGGGAGATGGAGACAGAAGGGAAGAGATGCTTGAAGTTTGAAGTGGGGAGCAGGAGTGTTGACCCTAAGGGAGAGGCTTGCCTCGTCACGGGCTGCCCTGCAGGGCACAAGCTGAAGTGCACATAACTCTCTGAACATCGGGGCAGAATGACAGAAAGCTCTCAATAAACAGGATTAGCAAAGTATCTTCCGCATTTGTAGATCTAGGCTTCCTGCCTTATGCAGGCGATATATTTAGTAAGAAAATGTCCTATTTCTCTTGGCATTTAGAAAATAAAATTGTATGGTAACTGCCACCTTCACCATGCATTCGGAGCTTATGCGAGACAGATGACTGTGCTTTCTGCTTTCCCTGACACTCACAATTAATACCACAATCAATAGCCTGACCCACATAGGAGAAAATAGAGAATATGTGGGCTGTCAACAGTACAGGCAGAAACCAAGCAAAAGCTGCTCCTTGAATGCAATCGCAGACATTTATAAGGGCGAAGTCATTTAAAACACACACACACACACACACACACACACACACACACACACAGATTCCTCCAGCCACCTAGGGGAATTGTTTACTGTGCCCTTTCTACCAGCCTCAGCAATGTAAGGTAAAGTCTACTCCTGCTTCCTGGCATCTATTTAACTAGACAGCCTACCCTTCCATCGGCTCAAAAGAGCTGATTTGATCCACAGCCTCAGACACCCTGAAGGGAAAGGAACCAAAAGAGGCAAAGATCTTCTTTCATCTTGTTTTCAAAAGGAGGAGGGACTCCAATCTTCATTAGCGTGTCCTAACACCTCCTACTTACTTCCTCTCTATCCGGTCCTTCATGCCAGCCATTGCAATTACTGAGTTTGAAAGGAAAGGACACACTCAGAAAACCTTCGTTGGTTATTTTTGTTCTGAGCACCTGTCTCTTACGTCTATTACAGCCCAGTTATGCAAACGTGTCTATGAGGAATAAGCCAACCTATTCATTTGCCAGGTGGGGAAGTTTCACTCTACTGTACTTCCAGTTGCTTTCCATTTTGTTCTGGAAATAGAAGAGGGCTATGTTCGGAGGCTTTTTCTGAATGCTTATTAAATAAGCCAAAGGCACTTTGAACATTCTGAAAAAGTATAGAGGTTTTACAGTTTTATTGAAGGTAAATTGCTGACTTGGTGAATGTCTGCTTTTATGGGGAATGAGCTGTGCCAAGAGCTGCTCAAGCAAACAAAGCCTTTAACTAGACCAACTGAAACTTTATGTTTTGTTACTGCCTATGAATGAATAAAACTTCTGTGGCATTTTCTTGTTCTTGTGTTGGTTTGTTTTCTTTTAAAAAGAGGAACTTCTCCACTTTTCAAGAGCCCTGTTATTTTGATGGTTTTCTGATGCTTTTTAATTGAGAAACTGAGTTATATGTTTGTTTGTGTTATTAGAGTTTGGTTACTTTGTCTTTCCAAGTTTGGAAAGGAAGTCGACTGGCTTTTATATTTCTCTAAATTCTCTTTTAAGTGTGTTGATGCTCATGTGGTCTTTATGTGAATTAGGATTCTTCTGCCTCTGATATTTAAAATTTTTGAAGTAAGTTTAAACAAGAATAAATTTAACTAAAGATTTGGGACTCCTCCTGAAAGCCATAGGAGGGCAGCAGAGCAGCCCTCTGGTGGTCTCCTCTCTGTTCAGAGCCACCTTGAGGCCATCTGTCAGTTTTTATTCATTGCTGGGACAAATACCCAACACACAAAATGAAGGAAGGAACGGTTTATTCAGCTCACAGTTACTGGAGGGTTCAGTCCCTATTCCTCTGGCTCCAAAGCAAACAACAGCAGTTCATGCGGCAGAAAACAATGAAGAGCAGAGGAGGAGCAGCAGCTATGGTGGCGTCCATCAAGCCTCTCTCTTCCTTCTTCGCTGACTGCGAAGACCACCAGCGCTCCACAGTGAAGATTGGATCTCCTCCAAAGTGGAGGGGTTGCCAAGATCAAGCTCCTCCAAAGACTGGGACTTCTCCACGGAAGCAGGGCAGGGGGGGTGGTTTCCTGCCCTTCTCCATTCCTGGGCCCTGCCCTCCTGCAGGGCAAGGCCCCCATGCTGATTCAGCCAAGTTGACACAATGTATCAACTAACACACCATCAGAGGTAGGAGACAGGAACACTCGTGAGTATCCCCCAGGATTAGCTGCCCGTGCACCCTCATTGAACTGTCCTTGTTCAAACTGCCCTCCTCATCTTATTATCACCTAACACAGAGATATGGGAAAATATGGCTCCCAACAAGCTTGATGTCAGATATGCCAAGATTGTGTCCCCTGAAATCAGAGAATGACTTCTAAAGAATAATGGACTTTAAGTGGAGGAAAAATTTACTGAGAAATAGCTCCTAAGAGTCAGGAAGGGGACCTGAAAGTGGATTGCCACCAAGGCCACTTCTCTAGGAATGTTTACAAGGTAGAGACAAAGTCACAAGATGAACACAATGTGAGTAAACCTAGAACCAACCAGTGAGATTAAAAGTATAGCCACTTGGCTAGTATCGACCCTGTAGAGAAGCAGGTCATGTAATGGGGTACATGGAAAGAAGGAAGGGGTTTGGGGGAAGGGATGGGTCCAGATGTTGTGGTCACCCACGTGGGTGACTGATGTCTAGATGGACTTCTCTAGACCAGGTGATTCCAGTTATAGTAAAATTCCAAGGCCTGGAGGTTCTATCTTTATCTTGAGACTTGACTTGTGTTCAGATGTGCCTAGGACAACAGTTCTTGTGTTTCTTTTTTTTTTTTTTCCTGCACTTCCTTAACAGCCCCATCCCTCTGACTGTGTATTAATTTCCAATTTAGCTGCCTATAATAAAATCATCACCTTTATAGCAGATGATGCTACATTTCTGCATGCTTGCCTCCCAGGATAGAGTCTGGGTCTGGGACCACTTAGCTGTTGCGCTTGTTACGTTTTTCACACTAAGAATTGGATGATCCATTAATGACTCCCCCACCCATCTATTGGTCATTTGTCTTTGGAATCTCTGACATGGGCTGGGCCAGCCTGTCCTGAGCTCTGCCTGGTGTCATTGTCATTATTGCCACAAGTAGAGAATCACTTGAAAGAGAGGGCATCTTTAGTACCTCCTCTGTGCTCTTCCTTAGCTGAGTGATGGGTTCCTTGTTGGACTCCATCCTATAGTGTGGGAGCCTGCTACATATAACAGTGACTGGTACATTGATAAAGATGAGTCAGTTGGCTGGAGACCTGGAGTTCAGTGGAAGGGCTGTACATGTGGATCTGGAAGGCTCAACTCTGCATGATACTTTAAGGAACCAGGCCAAGGAGATGCCCTTCAGAGTGAGTTCTAGATGTGTCTGGGGGCTGAGCTTAGGCATGGTGGTGCCCACACATCAGCTCAGCTACCAGGCAGCATCGACAGCTGTGAGGGGCTCAGAGAAGCCAGAGAGCCACCAGGCAGTGGAGTGTCCTGCAAGTCAAGGCTAGAAAGTTTCCCAGAGAGAAAAAGGGTCTTCTTTGTCTAGCACCATTGCAAGGCTTGCTTAGAGGAGGAGTTGGAGATGCGAAGATTCAAAATTCAGAAGTCAGAACAAGGCCAGCCAGATAGCTCAGTGGATTAAAGCGCCTGCTTAGGCAGAGTGCAGCGGCCAGGATTTGATCCCTGGCGTGCCGTGTCGGCTTTGCCCCTGGGTGCATTGAGGCAGTGATTGAGACTGGGCATGGTGGCACATACCTGTAATCCCAGCACTTGGGAGGCTGAAAACAGGAGAATCACTATGAGTCCGATCTACAGAGCGAGACCTTATAGATTCTGTCGACCCTGATCTAAGTAGAAAAAAAAAGAAAGAAAGAAAAAAGAAGTCAGTGCTGACTCTGGTAAGAGGAACTGTGGGAAAATACTAAGAATAGAATCTTATTAATTTTTTTTAATTTTTTATTTGTATGTTTTCCCCCAGAACCGGGGATGGAACTCAGGCCCCTGCACTTAGCCAGGCAAGCACTTATTCTACTGAGCTATCTCCCTGTCCTTAATTTTTTAAAGGGAGTACAAAATAGTATCAAAATAAAAATTACTAGTGATACAGAATTTCACTAAACAAAATAATGTGAATTTCACAGTATTTGTTGTAATCTATAGTATTGTCTTTAAATTAGTTGTTCATATTCCTGCTGGTCCATGGAAAGCAGGGGTTAATGCTTAATTTATTTTGCCTCTTTTTTTCAGTTCTTTGTCCTTTTTCTCTTCTTAATTTCTTACATATTTCTTTCTTCTCCCAACTTGGAACGCACATATCTGGTAGTATGAAGGGTAGAATCTTGAGAAGAGCCAGAGACATGGTGTTTCAGAGCTTTCTAGGGGGAAACCATCTTGGAACAACAGGTAGCAGAGAGAGCGGGACCAAGGAAGGGCTTTCTTTGTTCTTTGTTTATAGAAGGGAGAGAGGGGCCAGGGAGATGGCTCAGTAGGATAAGCACTTGACTAGCAAACGCAAGGATCTGAGTTCAATCCCCAGTTTCAAAAAAAAAAAAAAAAAAAAAAAAAGAAGGGAGAGGAACCTTCAAATCTACATGGGATGCATGATCCAGCAGAGAGGGACAGCTTGAGAAGTGGGTGGGCAGGCCGTGTCGTGTGGCCAGGAGGGGGTTCCTGGGCATGGCCCCGGGAGAGGCCCAGAGGGTGGAACGAGTCATGAGTGCCCTGCAGAGAGGGCAGCACTCACCGGGCCTGGCACGGGGGCTGGTGGGTGGGGACAGGTAGCAGTGCGAGGGGCTGAAAAGTTCTCTGTGCTTGTTTCCACATTTTTGGAAACAGGAAGCTGAAGACTAGGGAGGTGGCCCTGAGTGTTTGAGATAAGAGAAGAAAATGTAAAGTCATTAATTCTCTAGGGATGGGGAAATGTAGGTGTAGAAGATTATGCATACACACAAATGTGACATACTGCGTGCATATTACATGTAAATCTATATAGCTAACATGTAAATATCTGCATATACTAGATGACTACATACGTATAATTGCAATTATGCATATACATTAATAGATGTAAACAAATAAATACATACTATGCCATAATTATAATTAGTCTCTAATAGGTACTATACACAAAATAATGTATAAATATATATTCATATATCATATATGATAAGGCAATATGTATAGCTAACATATATAATAGCATATTATTTTTTTTTCTTTTGTATTTTAGGGAAGGATCTACAAGGTGTTCAGGGTCTCACTGAACACCTTGTATAGTATATTGGACTCATAGTGATCTGCCTGTTTACAGCCTCCCAAGAGCTGGGATTACAGGTGCGCCCCACCATGCCCAGTCTCAATTGCCTTCTCAGCGCGCCCCAAGGTGAGGCCCACACGGCAGGCCCGGGGATTCAATCCCAGCCTCTGTGCCGGCTTGCATATGTTATTAAATTGTGCATATTAAGTTATGTGTACTTAAAACATTTGTCGCAAACTATCTATCTACATCTCAATGATAAATGCAAAAAGTATTGTAAAAGATACACTGAAACAGAAACTTTAGAAACATAAGAAAAAAAAACAAATTTAAAGGCTTCTTACATTTTTTCCTTTCTTAATCGCTGGCATGGAAACCTCATGAAGGTAGGATCTTGTTCTGCCCATATTTCAGTGTTCTGGGCATAAAGGGAGCACTCAGTACATATTTATTAAATCAATTAAAAATATATATTTTTTATTTGCCAAGGACCACATTTTTTGTCTTTTCAAAATATTGTGTTCCTTTCAATTACTTATTAGTCATATCTTAATGCAAGTGATATGATTAAATATATTTCAACCTTTGGAAAATCATGAGATACCACAGCATGGAACTGTGGGAAATATGTATTAATTCACAATATTGTTTGCAATCCCACCCACAGAAGGAGGAAGAGGAGAAAGGGCAGGAGGAGGAGAAGGAGGGGGAGGGGAGTGGAGAAGAGGGAGAGGGAAGGGGGAATAGGGGAGGGAGGAGGGGAATGGAGAGGAGAGGGGGAGGAGAAGAGGGGGAAAGGGGAGGGGAGAGGGAGAGGGGGAGAGGGGGAAAGGAAAGGAGAGAGGGGGGAAGGGGAGGGGAGAGAGGTAAAGAGGAGAGAAGAGAGGAGAGGGAGAGGGGGAGAGGAGGAAAGGGAAGGAGAGGGGGGAAGGGAAGAGGAGAGGGGGAAAGAGGAGAGAAGAGAGGAGAGGGAGAGGGGGAGAGGGGAAAGGGGAGGGGAAGGGGAGGAGGGGAAAATTTTTCAATTAGTAAATGTCCATGCTCCTTCACATCAAGGACTTCATCAGAATTCGTTCATTTTTAGAAGCTTCACAAATAAGTATTAAAATCCTTTGAGCCCCTAGAAGCCTAGAATAGCTTAGAAAATCATGTTTCCAAGTTTTAAAGTGCAAGATATGAGCGCTTCTGTAGGTGTCACACATTGTTTTTCGGTGATAAAGCCACTTAGTGACAGAAAGCTCTCCAAACTCCTGTTTGGGGACTGTTCCCTGCATGGCACAGTGTTCTGGCAGGAAAAGGTTACTTCCTCCCTCACTGCTAAATGTCACCCTGTCCTCGAAGGAGTAGGTTAAATTGCTTATTTTTTTAAGCTCCTGCTGAGGCGCAGCCCTTGCTACCTGGCCAGTGGCTGCTTGGACTGAGAGCAGAAAGGCCCAGCTCTGTCTCTCCTCCTTATCACAGTCTCCGCTAGCTCAGCTGGAAACATCCTCCCGTTTCTGAGCAGGCGTCTGTTTAAGGCTTCCCTGTCTCTGTGAGGTTTAGCTTGGTTAAAAACGAGACAGTTTAATCCACAAATCTCCTTCATGGGAATTTGGGATCTGCAATCACAGCAAAATTCTGGCAACTGAGCAGGCACGCAGAGCCAAGTCATCTCATTCCACCTGGAGCTCCAGGTGACACGCAGGGTGCTTCTGCACCCTGTGACACCTGCTGGCTGGCTCCCACAGGGACAGTGTGCGCCAGAGGTCAACCCATGGAACGAAGCAGCAGAAAGTAATTCCTTTCTTAAAAGACAAAAGCCAGTGTAAACAGAAGTCCTAGCACTGTTCATTCATCCTGGTGGGTGGAGGTTGTCCCTTCCCAGCGTGGAGACTCTGACCCAATAGCCCATTATTTCCACAGAAGAACCTCCCCCCGCCAAATTCCAAAGGCCACAAGGAAGGCTATGATGAGTCCCAGAAAACCTGCTCACCCTGCTCTGCTCTTCTTTGGACCTTCCCTCTGCTAAATCCTGGGGGAACAAACCGGGGGGGTCCCGTGGGCTGCCCTTGGCTAATCATCCCATCTGCTCTCTTCCTACTTGCAGTCTCCTAGCTCGGGACTGAACTGGCTCTTCTGCAGTTGCCTAAGGTCCTTGATGACTGGTCCTTACCTTCCAGGGCCACCTCACCCGATGATGTGAAGGTGATTCTAGTCTCTCCCAGGAAGCTCCTGGGAACACAGCCCATGAACTTACAGCCTCCTCCTTCCCTCCCCGAGTGCGTGAATCACCAGACGGTTGTCAAGGATGGGGTGCAAATAAGGATCATCAAATTCCCCAACAAATGAAGTCAGGTGCCCCCTATTTTATCAGAAATGATGATTGCGCTTTGCTGTAACACTTCACTGCCTTCTTCCCCCTAAACTGCGGTGGTCTCATACCCAGCATGATGCCGGCACGCAGGAGGTATGTGAGTGGCTTTGGAAGGCAGGACACAGCTCCTGTAAGGACGCAGCCAGATGTCCCTGAGTGTTTTAAGGTCGTGTCATCATGCGATGTCGTTGTTGTGTGGACATAGAGCATCCTCACACACACCTAGGCAAGGCCAATCACTCAGTGTGACTCCCCGATGCAAATTAAGAGTCACAATAAACATGACATGCATGAGGTTGCCTTTCTTCTCATAAGTTAAAAATACAGTAAGTACTTGAATCAGTAACCTTCATTATTGTGAAGTACTTGTTATGTACTATCATAAGCGTACATGCTGTGCCTTTACACACCTGTCAGTAGGTTCATAGGCCATCACCACAAACTCATGAACCACTTCTTGTACAAGAACGTTAAGACAGGGGCTGGTGAGATGGCTCAGTGGTCTAAAGCACCTACTTAGAACAAGCTTGGCAAGGCATCAGGGACCGCGGTTCAATCCCCCAGCACCACATGCCAGCCAGCCCCGCCCCCTGGTGGGCTGAGCTGGCCACACACACAAAATGAATGGATAAATAAATAAATAATTCTTTAAAAAAAAAAAAAAAAGAACGTTAAGACAGCTATGAAGTCACTAGGCACTAGGAATTCTTTTAATCTTCTGGGACCACTGTAGAAGATGTGTCAGAACTGTCATCGTGAGGCACATGACTGCACCTACCCCTCCTCCAGCTTTGATAACTGATACTAAAGAGATGGATGGATGAATGGAGAAATAAGTAGATTACTGGCAATATTCTTCCAGTAAGCAAGAGAGCAAATTTATAATGCTGCTTCTGCATCTGAGTTTCCACTAATGCAGACTGGGAGGACATTCACCAAAGTACTGTTTATCACATTAAAACAATTCTAGGAGGGAGCAGACCGTGTAATCCTCAATCTGGCTCAATTTGGGAATAATCTTGTGTTTATCTTGTAGAGTAAATAAACTCTTCTACAATAGCAGTGGGACCATCTGTGTTACAATCTTTCAAGTGGAGTTTGCCAATGAGAGGTCAGCTCTTCTCTGCCTTTAGGGGTACATAACGACCCCTTAAAGTTGATCTCCTTGACCTGCATTCTAAGCACCTCCCTATGTTTACTACAGGTTGATTTTAATATTTCTTTTGCTTTCTTACTAATGAGACCTAAATTAAAGATGGATAGACTGTTTCATTACTCATTACTTAATAGCCAAGTCATATTTTAATTTCACATTGAATTGCCCATAAAATATTAAATAAGGTAAATGTAGCACAATTTATACAAATTAGGAAATATATATATATATATTAAAATTTTAATTTCCGTTTTTGCTCCTAAATCTTTGCTGGAATTTGAAGAGCCTGAGTGAAATCTATTTTCTGATATTGAAGTGTTGTTTGTTGTTGTGGCTAGGAAGAGGGCACCAAAGCTCTAATTGTATTCTCTTGGTGTGATAAATAAACACAGGCCTATGTTCGTACATAAAAAAATAAATTAAATAAATAAATAAAGGACCATTTTGTTATTTATATATGTATGTATGTATATATATATATATATATATATATATATATATATATATATATATATATATATGATAGGATAGCTATACAGCTGTTTTCTCTTAGTTCATTCATTGAGAAGAAAGGTTTGTACTAATATTGTTTTAGACAAGATATCATGTCTGTATCTTGTCCTCTGAATAACTACTACAAACACAACAATATGCAATGTATCAATGATTGCAACTGTCCTACTAACCTGTTTTTTTTTAATTTTTTTTATTTATTTGAGAGAGAGAGAGAGAGAGAGAGAGAGAGAGAGAGAGAGGTGTGTGTGGCCAGCTCACCACCAGGGGGCGGGGCTGGCTGGCATGTGGTGCTGGGGGATTGAACCGGGGTCCCTGATGCTTTGCTAAGCTTGTTCTAAGTAGGTGCTTTAGACCACTGAGCCATCTCACCAGCCCCTAACCTGTTTTGAAACTGTTTCATTACCATTTTTTTCTCATTAAAATAAATTTTAAAAATGAAAATGAAAAAAATAAAATAAACACCCCCCTACAATTTATTGTTGTTTTTCCAGTACTTGCATAGCTTTTTACAGAACAAGCATATTTAAAAAAAAAAAAAAAAAAACTTTATTGAGGCATAACTGACACACACTGAAGCCATAGAAGGTTTGGTGATTTTAGCCTACTGTAAGGTCACGACTACAGTCATGTGAGAGAACAGGTCCTTTCCCCAAAAGTTTCTTCACACATCTGTAGGCCTTCTCATCCCACCCACAAGCTACCACAGATCCACTGCCCGTCACCAACCACGGACTGGGCAAGTTTGTATGTTGAAGCACCTCCTTGTTTTCTACTTTTTATATAGGTGCCTTTTACTTAACCCATTATTTTGTTATCGTAGGTCTCCCTGAAGTTTTAATTGGATTGGGAATGATTTTTGGTTGCTGAGTTATCGCTGTGCTCTGTATGTGAGTGTGTGAGTATGTTATCTCTGTGCTCTGTATGTATGTATGTGAGTGTGCACACGTGCACACTCACGCCACAGCTGGCGCACCTGTACAGGTTCTTCCCGATGCAGGAGCCACCGGTTAGCCCACTCGAACCCAGATCCTCTGTTAGTCTTGAGCTTGCAGCCCCTTCCAGTTCTCCTGGCTGCAGGGTCTTGATGATGCTCACCCTCCCCACTTGCTTGCTGTGGGTAGAATCCTCACACAGGCCACACAGAGCCCACCTGTCTCTCAATTCCAGGTTCTCTCAGAGGCTTATCTGTGTGTTTGAGTCACCTGTAGACTAAGGTGGCCCCTCTACAGTGTGGAAGCATTTTATAAAGAGAAACATTTTTCATCTTACTAAGCTCTTTCACCTCTGTCTTTGCTGGCGTTGGCTAGGTTCTTTTCTACGCCAAGTGCAAACCCTTTACTCACAGGTGACAAGTGTTGTCGGTGGAGGGAGCAGGGTGGGTGTGGCTGTCTCTTCACAAGGCTCCTGTTGCCCTTTCACTTCTACTGCAGGAACCAGCCACCTGCACCTTCAGTACTATGCATGATCTTAGCCAAAAGGTGACTGCATTTTTCTTGGGAAACCATAATATTCAAAATGCTACACACAGCAACCTTTGTGATGCGCTTGATCAAAGTATCCCTTCCATTCCATTAGTCAAGATCTTAATAAAAATTGCCCAATAAAACAGAGCCTTACCATATAATTTAGCAATTGCATTTTGAATGAATTGAACCTTAGGCCCACCTGAACACATTCATAGAAGCTGTATTCATAGCTACTGACAGGTAGAAGCCACCAGGTGAATGGATGAACAAATCGTGTTACACCCATACAGTGGAATAGTTGTTTAGTGGTTAAATAAAAAGAACTAGCCAGCCACAAAAACACAAGGAAGAAGCTTAGATATCTACTGGTCAGAGAAAGAAGTCATTCCAAAAGGGCTACATGAAATTTTATGTACTGTATAATTGCAACTGCATGACAGTTAGGTAAAGGCAAAGTTGTAAGGATTGTAACAAGATCAGTAACTACTGAGCCAGGCTTAGAAGGAAAAAGGGACAAATAAGGACGTTTTTATGAGGGCAGTAAAACTATTTGGTAGGACACTGTAATGGTGCACACAGGCGCTGGCCAGAGCTGACTGACTGCACAACATAACAAGTCAATGCTAAAGTAAACTATGGAACCTCATAATAATATGTCAATATCAATTCATGGTGACAAATGAACCTAATGCAAAAGATTAATAGTGGGAAGCTCAGAGGGAGGGAGGGCAGGCAAAAGGGTATTTGGAAAAGTCAATGCATTTTATGTTCAATTTTTCTGTATACTTAAAACTTTTTTAAAAAAGCGTATTAACTTGAAAAGGCTAACGATATGCCCATAAAACATCTGATTTAAAGCAATACAGAAGAGCAGCCGGAACAAACTAGTTGCGAATTGTGCCTCTTCAGTATGACATTAGAGACCCAATACTATTATGGACTACTGGACTCTTTTAGAATATTTTGCTGAGTTAACACACCTATAAGATTCAAATAACGGAACTAAACAAAAAAAGGAGATACAGATGAATGTCCATTTTGTATTTGTGTATTCAAAATGGTTAGGATAGATATTTAGTTACATTCTCTTAATGAATAGAGGGATTTGTTCTAATGGTGTTTGTAAATAGGATATCATGTCCGCATCTTGTACAGCAATTAACCACTAGGAAGAATGTGTGCAATGTGTTAATTATTGAAACTGCCCTACCAATTTGGTTTGAAACTGTCTCATTGCTATTTGTGTCTCAATAAAATTATGGGGGGAAAATGAGCAATTTTAGTTTTAGACTCGCTAATTTCGCCTCTTAAATATTCAGAAGTAAAAATTCATTTGTCTTTTGCAAGGAACAGGACAGCATACTGTGGAAACACTGCCACCTCGTGGTTACAGATAGACTTACTAAAATGTGGCTTGTTACCCTAACAGGGACGTGTCCATGTACCTTTATAAAAGCTTGGAAAAGGAAGGCAATGAAGGAGGGAAAGGAAGAGGGGCAGGGGGAGGGAGGAGTTTGGTTACTGAGTGACCAGGTCTCTGACTTTGTCCATAAGGCTGATCTATTTGAAGAAAATGATCGTCCTGGAGTGCTCTGATGTTTGCTTAGAAAACATCGAGTTCTGCTGGTACATGCAGCTGGACGTGAATCCCCATGCTCGGTTGCAGGTGTCAAGGCAGAAAATGTTTAATCACTGAGTAACTGGCCAGTTGGTATTCTATGCCCAGCACTCCTGTGTGTGCTTATAGGAAATTTCATAATTAGAAGTCTTCTCAGGACGGCTGGAAATAAGTCAGCCTTCTACTCTCCTTCCTGGGTGCAGGGAGATGGAACCTTGAACCCTGAAATGTAGGGAAGGGGGAGACTATGGAGGGAAGCTTTGGAGCTAGGGGAGGGGTCCCACAACCCCCTGCGAGCCATGTTTGGAGGGGCATCACCCCCATATGGACAGGAGACACACAGGGCAGAAGCAGGCAGGTGGTAGGAATTAAACAGTGTCTTGATTTAGCATCAGGAGAGCCAGAGATAGGGAGATAGCGGGTCCCTCAGCCTCTGGTGAGACATGGCAGCTTATTATGAAGGGCTCTCCCAGATTTTCAGCCTCTATGCCTCTTTCCGCATTGGTGAGGGCTGAACACCCACATGACCTGAATATCCTTTCCTAGGGTTGCTTAGTATAGTATCAATCCTCAAAGGGCTTAAAAGAATGGAATTTACATTTGTATAGTTCTTGAGGCCAGACTCTGAAATTAAGGGACTAGGACGACCAAACCCCGCCCTCATAGTTCTAATGGAGACTCCTTCCCTCTGGCTCCTGGTGTACCCTGGACTGCTAGGCTTGTAGATGGGGGTTACAGTCTCTACTTCTGTCTTTACATGACCTTTTTCTCTATTATCTCTGTCTCCTAGTTTCATTCCCTTTATAAAAACACCAGTCATTGGACTGTGGGCCCCCCTAATCCAGTAGGACCTCAATTTAAACAGATCACATCAGTGAAGAGCCTGTTTCCAAATAAGGTCACTTTCACATGTCCTGGGAGTCAGTACTTCAGCATGTTTAGGGGTCATCTTTCATCCTATAGCACCCTGCCTAAATTAATCTGCTGGAACTGCCTCCTTCCCTTGTGTGTCATGGGTGTATTTGGTTTGAAAATTTATGTCACATCAGGAGCATGTAGATGTTTAGTGTTGTTTAGTGTTTCCACCCCTTGGGTGTGTCGGGGAGGGTGAGTTCTCCGAGTGAAGGAGCACCTTTGCTGAGCTGGTTCCGGGGGATGTTGGGCCAGCTCCAGATGCTGAGTTCACTGGCTGACTGGGGAGGAAGGGGGCTGAGGTTCCACCCAGCAGCTACTCAAGTGCTGGTAACACAGGTGAACTTGTCCTTCCTGCCCCCGAGCTCTGTATGGGAGCAGACTGACTGCACTCACACCACGTCGGAAGGCTTCCTCCAAGGGGCGCTTTTTAACCTAACTCATTGTTGAAGTGACTCAGCAAGAAGTGCTGAAAAGGAATTCATGTCCCGCAAAGTTTGTGGACTCCAGGCCAATGCATAATGACCTTTTGTTGAACTTGAAAACCTGTCATGCGATTTGAGGCTGCAGAAAGTGCATCATGTAATCCAGCCATCGCCTCACGTCACAGCAGAAAGAACAGTGCTATGTAGATGTTAACATGGATGAGCAGAGCCCTGGAGAGGTATCTCAGAGAAGCTCAAGGAACAGAGGATGAGACAAGCTCCTACCTGTGCCGCTACCATGCCACGTGGTCATCTGCGCAGGCATGGGTGGGTGGCAGGCCTTGCTCAGCCTGCAGTGCCTCTCCCACCCCCACTCCAGTCCCACATTACTGCTCCAGTTTCCTCCATCATCACCAACACCATTTGATGCCATATGTCCTTGTTTAAAAGGCTTTTGCTTATTTTGGTTTTTGCCTGTGCGCCTGCATTCATTTCTTGTTGCTGTTTTGACAAATTACTACAAATTTAGGAATTCAGAACACCACACTGGTCTTTTATAGCTTTGGAATTCAAAGCCCAGAATGAATCTTAGTAGCTGACTGTGATTTGGACACGGCTTGAGCATGTCCTGATGCTCTGTGTGTTGAAATGTAACGCCCACTGTAAAATGGTAAGAGGGTAAAAATTTAATCTGACCAAGCGGTTCAGAGGTTGGGCCTTTGGGAGGTAACTGAATCAGTTGGGTGGGGACCTCATGGCTGAATCCTGGAGATTTTATAGGAGAATGAGACCAGAGGCACACAGTTGCCCATGTGTGTCCACGTTGCTTTCATACTTGTGTGCTTCTTGTGATGCTCTGCTGCCTCGGGAGTCTCTAAGAAAGAAAGTGTCACAAGATATGGCCCTTTGGACTGAGACTTTTAGAACTGGGAGTCAAAAGAAACCTGTTTTCTTCAAAAACTGACCCAGTCCGTGGTATTATGTTATGAGCAACAGAAAACTGGATCAGTACTCTGGATCTCACTAGAAATCAAGGTGTGTGCAGGGCTGTGTTCTTTTCAGGAGGCAGAATTCATTTTCTTGGCTTTCCCAGCTTCCAGAAGCTGCTGAATCCTTTGGCTTTCCTCCATCTTCACAGTTGACCACCACATTCTGATCTCTGCTCTTATTCTTTCATCACTTTCTCTGATTTGAAAGACTTCCATCTCTTCCTTTCATCTTTTAAGGCAACTTATGATTTACATGGGTCCTAGAGGGAAATTTCAAGATAATCTGTTTTAAAGTCAGCAGATTAGCAGCCAGAATAATTTCATTTGCAAATTTAATTCCCCTTTGCCAAGTAACATTTACAGACTCATAAGAATTTGTACCTAAACATGTTTTTGAGTCCACTCTGTTCTCACCATGGTCCTCTACCCCGAATGAAGGCAGGAATTTTTGCTTATTAGTAAAATCCAAGAGGAGTATCATTTCTCTATGGTTCTTCATCAGCTCCACAGAGCATCAAATATCCTTAGCGGTGTGTGTTTGCCTTCGCACCCCCCCCCTCCAGAATAGTCCTGAAGTGAAGGATTTGAGTACAAAGAAGGTGGGAGAGAAGGAAGTGAGACTGGCAAGCAGCATCAGTGTGCAGGTGCACTCTGCTGGCTTCTGGTGGCGAGCCCTCAAGGTGACGTGTGGAGCACTCACACCAAGGGGAAGGACTCAGGGCTGTACCTTGAACTCCCAGGGAGAATCACTGCTGGAGGTGTGAACCGGGTAGGATTTCTAGCCTGAGACCCTACAGGAATGAAGCAAAGCCTCAGGGGAGCGGGACAAGGAATCTGCAGCAGGACCTTGACAACTTGTGGGTGCAGAGGAGACTCAGATTAGGGGGAACACCTAGGGCACTGCTGTACTTTGGCTCACAGTGCCCAATAGACGTGCATGCACTTAAGTAGTGTGTAACATAAGTTTGCTTTTCCTAGCTCTTCTGGATTCTTCATCCAAAGTTCTGCCTTCTAGAAACATCTTCCTAGTCCTTGGCAGACTGGGATGGCTGGCCCACTTATCTGGTACTGACACACAAGGTTAAGAAGAAATGAAAAAAATAAAAATAAAAATAAAAA
>NW_004524637.1:429498-431792 GCF_000260255.1 Octodon degus
GGCTCCAATCATGCACCTCTGCATCACTGGGGACACCTGTTAAACATTTGAATCCCTGAGCCCAACCTAGATTTGCTAAATTGAAATTCCTGGGAATGGTGCCCAGAAATACAGACTTACAAACATCTCGCACTAAAATCTGGGAGTCAATGGTCTTAGACATTGCTGTCATCAGAATAATTCAACTGCCAGATCTTTTAATGCCTGTCCTTAGATGCTTCTCATGGGATATGAGCTCTGATGGCATTGGTTCCAGCAGTATCTGAGCAGATGGGCAGAGCCTGAGCTGTTGTCGCACACACTGGACTCACTGGCAAAGAAGGAGGAGGCGGAGGGGGAGGACAGGCTGGACTGGTGGCATCCTCTAAGGTTTCTTATGGGTCAGCTAGCCTGGCAGGGGCATGCCAGTCCTACTGTTGTAGGCAGCTGAGTTAGATAAAATATTACAGGTAGTCAGATAGGACTAGCCCCTCAAGGAGCCAGTATGGAAGACAAGATACCTTGCAACTGTGGGAAAAACAGATACTCCTGCTGTGGCCCAGCCCTTAAGACAAAAGATCAGACAAATGCATATATCCCTAAGGGTAAATATCAGAGATTGATATTCTAAATAGGTCTCTGGGGCTGGGGAGATAGATCAGTGCGATAAGTGCATGCCTGCCAAGAGAAAGGTCCTGAGTTCAATCCCTGGTACTGAAAAAAAAAATAGTAAAAAGTAACATATCTCTAAATAAGTCTCTATCACCTTGAAAAATCCAGGAAGAGCTACTGACCCATTCCCCTATCTGAAAGCCCCTTTTGTATTCATGACTGTTATGGGTTGCTCAGAATAGGAACCAGAACACAAGGTGAATCGGAATTTTAAAAAGCCATTTATCACTGAGCTCAGGGCTGCCTGTCAGCTCTCACACAGGAAAGGACCAAACAACGGTTAACCCAGGAAGCAGGGGACTTTTAAAACATGGAACCAGTTCGGTAAACAAATTCATCATCTAACACAAAATCATGCTTTCAGGGTCAGTGTGACCATCACTCAACCTAAATTTTCTGGGGGCATTGTTTAGTTTCTAGTTATCTTGCACCTGAGGATGCGCAGCCTTGCATAGACCAAGGTTACAAGGAGTTAAGCACATTTAGTTCCCTTTTGAAGTCATCTTTGTAAGGTAACATTGTTTACAGGAACTAGATTAGGGAGGAGAGAGAGACAGTTACTCACTACTAAACAGCCTTGAATAGGGGGTGAGAACACATTCCTTAGAATAGCTAATAGGAAGCATAAGGGAACCTAATAGTTTTCTATAGTTATAGCACAAAATTCAGTTAACCCATTACAATGACCTCTTGCTAGTGACTCTCATCTCCATTTGATTTAATCAATTTTACCTATGCAATTATGCTTTTAATAGTACAAGGTAGACCAGAGTTCTGTCCGCCTCACGCCAACCTAGCAAGGTTCCTTGTTTTCCGTCCTAGACCCATTGCATCTCATGGTTTTGCTCCAGGCCTAGACAAGGCAGATTCCTTGGCAACCCACCTGGGTCTCCTTCTGCCCCTTTCTCAGACAGAAGCTTTCTTTCCCCCAGTAAATATATTCTATCCTTAGCCTCCATTGTTCCTAAAATTCTTTTTTTAATTTAATTTTACTGAGCAACAAATAGCAATAAGACAGTTTCAAAACTAATTAATAGGACAGTTTCAATAATTGTACATTGTTATCTTCTTAGTGGTTATCCACAGTACAAGAAGCAGACAGGATAACCTGTCCAAACACTATTAGTACAAATCTTTCCTCTCATTGAATTAAACGAAAGTGGCTGTATATCTATCCTAACTATTCTGCATATACAGATACAAATTGGTCCCTCCTTTGTATCCTCTCTTTTTGTTAGTCCTGTCAGAAATGGGTATTCTACTGACATCTAAATACTATAGGTGCATGAATTCAGCAAAATAATCCAACACAGTCCAGCAGTCCACAATAGTAGTGGGTTATCCACAGAAGTTCTTGACGGGAGCCTTTCATACAGCTCAGCATATTAATATGGCTTTACTTTATGTAACTCATTTTTATACTTTTCTGCTGGATGGTTAAGACTAAGATAAAGCAAAACCTATATAACAAGAAATGTAACTTTTGTATCTGATAAGGTCAGTCAAGTACCCTCAGGATTTATCCTGAAACCCTGTACCACAGTTTGCAGATCCTTTGTCAGTGTCAGCCATGTGGATGAGTCACAGCCATTGCTTGACCAATTTTCTCTCTGTGAAAGCCTGAGAGAATGTTTTCTCTCCAT
>NW_004524637.1:433029-433824 GCF_000260255.1 Octodon degus
CTTCAAGTGGCATCCACTTAATTATGAAGGTTTCAAGATTATCATTCTTTATAGCTGAGTAATACTCCGTTGTATAAAAAAACACATTTTTTTCAACCATTTCTCATATGACAGGCATCTTGGTTGTTTCCAAGATTTGGCTGTCACAAATTATGCTGCTATAAATATAGGTACACATATACCACTATGATGTGATGTTTTCAGTTCCTCCAGGAAAATTCCCACTAGAGGAATAGCTGGTTTAAATGAGATTTCCAGTCCTGGTTTCTTAAGGAGTTTCCACACTGATTTCCATGATGGCTGCCCCAGTCTACACTCCCACCAACAGTGGAGAAGGGTTTCCCTTTTCCCTACAGCCTCTCCAACATTTGTTGTTGGTTAATTTCATTATGATAGCCATTCTTTCTGGGGTGAGATGATATCTCAATATTGTTTTAATTTGCATTTCATGGATGGCTAGTGTTGTGGAGCATTTTTTCCATATATTTATTCACTTCTTTAATTTTGTCCTCTGAGAAATATTTGTTCATCTCGGATGCCCCTTTCTGGAATGGGTCTTTAAATCTTGGGGTCCTAATGTTTTTTAGTTATTTATGAACTCTAGAGAGCAGACCTTTGTCTGAGTGCTTATTAGTTAAGATTTTTTTCAAAATTTCTGGGTTGACTTTTCACTTTGTTGGTAATTTCTTTTGATGTGCAAAAACTTCTCAATAAGAGGAGGTCCCAGCTGTTAACTCTTTCAAGTGTTACTTGTGCGATTTGATTTTTGTTCATGAACTCTGCCTACCCCTATGT
>NW_004524637.1:435144-436623 GCF_000260255.1 Octodon degus
TTCTTGATGATTTGCTGTATTCTATTTGCTAGGATTTTATTGAGGATTTTTACATCTATGTTCATGAGGGAGACTGGCCTGCAGTTCTCTTTTTTAGTTGCATCTTTCTGTGGTTTTGGTATCAGTATAATACTTGCCTCCAGGAATAATTTTGTGAGAACTGTTTCCTTTCCAATTTCATTGAAAAGTTTGAGGAGTATAGGAACTACATGTAAATTTCTTATAGAATTCAGCTATAAATCCATCAGGACCTGGACTTTTCTTTGTCGGCAGGCTTTTTGTTACATTTCATATTTCATTGGTTGTTATTGGGTTATTGAGAGTTGTTATATCTTTTTGATTCAGTTTTGATAGTTTTTACCTTCTAGGAATCTGTCTATTTTGTCTGTGTCTTCTATTCTGTGATAGTAAAGATTCTCAAAGTAGCTATTGATAATCTTCTGAATTTCCACTGGGTCTGTGGTGATTACATCCTTTTCATTCCTTATTGCTTGTATTTGAATTTTTTCTTTCCTCTTTTTGATGAGGTTCACTAGAGGCTTATCAATTTTATTTAGTCATTCAAAGAACCAGCTTTTTGTTTCATTAATTCTTTGAACTGTTTTCTTCATCTCAATTGAATTAATTTCTGCTCTAATCTTTATGATTTCTTCCTCTCTTTGGGCTCTGGGTTTGGTTTGCTCTTCCTTTTCTAGTTGTTGAAGGTGCAGCATTAGGGTGTTTATTTGTTCCCGTTCTGTGCTGCTAATGTGTGAGTTCATGCTATGAATTTCCCTCTGAGAACTGCTTTCATTGTATCCCATGAATTCCAATAAGTTGTGCTTGAATTTTCATTGAATTGTAGATGTTGTTGAATTTCTTGTATGATTTCATCTGTGACCAATTGGTTGCTGAGTAGGGTGTTGTTCAATTTCCATGTACTTAAGGGGGTTTTCTGGTTTCTTTTGTCATTTATTTCCAGTTTCATTGCACTGTGGTCAGATAATATGCATGGGATAATTTCTGTTTTCTTTCATACACTTAAGCATAACCTATGGACCGGTATGTCGTCTATTTTAGAAAACAACCCATGTGCAGCTGTGAAAATTATGTATTCAGCTGTGTTTGGGTAGAACAGTCTGTATATGCCCACTAAGTCAATTTGTTCCAAGCTCTGGTTCAGTAATGCTACTTCTTTGCTAATTTTTTGTCTGTTTGATCTATCTTTTTGGGGTGAGGGGATGTTAAGGTCTCCTTTTAAGATTGTGGTATTGGATATTAGATTTTTCATCTCCATTAACATGTCTTATATAGTTGGGTGCTCCCATGTTTGGTCCATATATATTTATGAGTGTTACCTCTTCCTCTTGAATGTTTCCCCTAACCAGTATATAGTGGCCTTCTTTATTTTGCTTGATCATTGTTGGTTTGAAGTTGAGACTGTCTGAGAATAGGATTGCTACCCTTCCTTTTTTCTGAGGTGCTAGGGCATGTAGTATT
>NW_004524637.1:439001-440010 GCF_000260255.1 Octodon degus
GTGAGAGTCTTTCCAATTAACTGCTAGATTCAAACAGCTTCTGAAGATTCTCAGGATCAATGCCTTGCCTATCTCCATATTGTTTTAATATCATTTGTATTGATTCTTTCTTTCTCATTGATTCCTATTAGTCTCACATTGTTCATCTTCATATCATCTTGCAAGTGATGAATTATTTTTTCCTGCATACTAGTTGTTTTTAAGAGATCTTTTCTTACCTTTTCACTAACTGCATCAGCATCTTCAAGATCTGAAACTTTGTCTTCACTTTCACTCAAACAGTTTTACAAGCTTGTGATTGAGATTTTAAGTTCCTCTATATCTCTTTGACTCTGCTTCATGTGATCTATTTCTTCCCTATATTGCTCATTTAAGGAATCCGCTATTTTTCTAATCTCCTCTCTTTTTTTTTTTTAATCAGTGTCTTCTTTAGAAGCAGTTATTAATTCTTTTACTGCAGAGTTTTTTTTAAGATTGGGTTTCCTCCATATATTTCTGTATTTGATTCTTTACTTCAGATGCTATGAGTTCAGAGATTTCTTTTTTCATTTCAGAAATTAATTTCGCTCTGAATTCTGCTATACTTTTCAGCTGTTGCTTATTTACTTTTGTTGCTATTAATTCATACATTTCAGCTGAGCTAGTGTCCTCTGCACTTGTTCTGGGTGGTCATTGGGTTTCCTCCATATGTTTCTGCATTTGATTTTTTAGTGCAGATGCTATTAATTCAGGGATTTCTTTTTTTATTTCTGTTCGGAATTACTCTATACCTTTCTGCAGTTGTTTCTTTGTTTCAGAAGCTCTTGATTCATTGATTTCAGCTGTGTGATTCCCAATTTGTTCTGTGCTAGTGTCCTCTGCACTTGTTATGGGTCAGCATAGGGTCTGAGATTGCATCTTACTCCTTCTCGTTGTCATTTTATATAGCACTGTGTTCTGACCTTTGTTGTAGAGTTTGGTGCAGTTATAACCTTAGCACCTACTGAAATTCAGGTGCAGATCTACAAAG
>NW_004524637.1:441035-442020 GCF_000260255.1 Octodon degus
CTTCTGTCAAAAACCAGCCCACCTTAAAAGGGACTACCTTAAGAGGGCCCCAAAACCATACCCTGAATGCCAAGGCAGTTACTTGAAGCCAGACTCTCCTCTGAGACAGAGGCCCCAGAACTCAGCCTCAGCTTCCCAGGTAGTCCAGTAAGACTGAAGGGCCCAAGGGCTGCCTCCTCCCTCTGGCTAGACTGTTATCTCTTCCTGTCATTTCCATATGAGGGTCCTGAGTAATCATGACTAGAGGAGGAAAAAAAAACCAGCCTATTGTCGGGCATTGGCACAGGTCTCTTGGTCCTTCTCCAGTGCTGATCTTCCTTCTAGTCACGGTACCTTAGTAAAAACAGTCATTAGAAAAATAGCACGCTTAAGCTTTCTCTTCACCCATTCCTTTTACTTATGGCTAAAAGCCCAGCTTTCTCAACCTGGAGCGTTTTCGTCCTAAATAGTGTAATATATATTCAGGTTGCCAAGTAATCCAAATGACACTGAGCCTGGTTTTTACAAATGTAATAATACATATTGTTGTTCATGTACAAAAACTTAAAAGAGCATTTTGTTAGTCAAAACAGGTTCCCAAGGACAGACAAAATCCAGTCAGGATATAAAAAAGTTTAAAAACACTGGCTGCACAGCGTCCTAGAGCTCTGGGCCTACAGATGGAGCCAGGTTTTATCTTTGAAACATGAAATTAGGATCCCCAGAAAAGCAAAAAGCCCACAGCAGGCCCCTTGCTGACACCCAGGGGCCATACCCCAAACACTGAATGGGACACTATTTCAATCTGACTGAATGCTATCATGTACATCATGATAACAGTGGATGAGTTCCTCGGGCTGGTTTCTGATGTAACTAATGCCTCTAGTATTTCATGCTGATAGTAAACACAGGGGTGGCCTTTCAGATTAGATTTTTTAAAAGTAACATTGCCTAATGTTTTGTTATAAATATGTTATGTGTTTTCATTTGTGAAAAATAATACAGA
>NW_004524637.1:443615-445988 GCF_000260255.1 Octodon degus
CACAAGTCCGCATCTTGTACAGCAATTAATCACTAAGAAGAATATATGCAGTGTATTATTTGTTGAAACTGTACTTCCGATTTGATTTGAAACTGTCTTATTGCTATCTGTTTATCAATAAAACTTTGAAAAAATAAATAAATAAATAAAGTGGAAAAAAACCCAAAAACATGCTAATAAAAAATGAAATGCTTGTGTCATTGTTTTCTCACAAAGTGTAACAAGAAAAACCTTTCAAACTGTACTTACATTACTTAAATTCGTTGATAGCAAAAAAATAAGGCATTAATCTGCTTTTCGTAAGTCCTCAAGAAGTTAAAGATAATTATAACTAAAGCTACAGGGACTTATAACAAAATGTCAGACTCCTTCAGTAAAGGGGTCGATGAGCCAGTGGGTTATAATCTCTATCCCTTAAAAAGTTTCTAAACTTACCTGTCAGCTCTAATGCTCATGCTTTGATCATACATGCTCTAAACTCTCAAATATTTTGCTAATGCCCGGTGGATGCCAGACCCCAGGTAATCATACAGGCAAAACCTCTAACAAATGTACTTGATTACTTTTAAATTCCTTTTACCAGGATCCACCATATTTTGACCAAAAAAAAAAAAAAAAAAAAAAAAAAAAAAAAAAGTTACATGACACATATCAAGGGCTTAACTAACTAGACTCAGTGGGTCTTCAGTGACACCATGGCTGGTCTCTCTCTCCTAAATAACAAAATAAAATTAATAAAATAGGCTGTCTTCAAATTGGATAGCTAGCATTAGGCATTCTAACAGCAGCACAGGGAGACACTTATAAAACTGTAAAAACTAAGTGTTGTGGGTACATGCCTGAGTCTTCTGCTAATAACTCAATGACTGACATTAAGATATTAAAGGATAGTCCAATGCCATGTCAGACTGTAAAATGCCCCAGAACTTACCTGTGTTCTATTTATAAAAAGCCATCACTGTCTCCTCTTGGTGAAAATCTTTGTTGACTGTGTTTATAATTATCCTCTTGGTGTTGCTGTTTGGCCCATACATACTCGGTTGTTTCTTTGACTTTGTCTCCTCCAAATTCAAAGCCATATGCCTACTCAAGAGGAAATGTCTGACCTCTGTCGAAGGTCTTTAGGTAGAAGCTCTGGAGACTATGTCTAACTGCTAATCAACAACTATGACCCTTTTCAGTCTGAAGAAGTCAGGGCACTCATCACCCATGATTTCCTCAAGGCAGTTCAGGTTACTTCTTTAGAGTAGAAAATGTTGTAGGCAGCTGAGTTAGATAAAAATATTATAGGCAGCGAAACAAGGCTAGGTTCTCAGAAGGACCCAGGAGGGGAGTCCAGATTCCTTATAACTGTGAGAGAGACAGACACTTCTGCTGTGAGCCAACCGTCAAGACAAAAGATTAAACAAATGCATACCTCCCCAAGGATAAACAGCAGGCACTGATATTCTAAATACGTTTCTATCACCTTGAAAAAGCCAGGAAGAGTCACTAACCCAAATCCCCTACAGGAAATATTGTGTTTTTATATTAAATTTATATTTAATACTGTTTTATATTCTTGCCCACTTGCTACGTGACTGGCTTCCCCATTTGATCCTGATTTAATCAATTTTACCTGAGCAATTCTGCTTGAAATCTTATTAATGGGTCTAAATTTTGTCCCAACTCATGCTCACCTAGCAAGTTCCCATGTTTTCCACCTTAGACCCTCCTCACTTTATGGTTCTGCTCTATGAAAATCCCTAGAAAAGACAAAATCGTTGGCAACCCACTCAGGTGCCTCTGTTGCTCTATCAGACAGAAGCTTCTCTCCCCTAGTAAATATATTCTGCTCTTTACCTCCATTGTTCCTAAATTTTTTTCTTTGGTTTTAGAGAACAGGAACTCATCCCAGGTACCTTTCAGGCTGGAGGTTCTTTCTCCTGTATCCCTAAGGCCACACATCTGTCCACTCGTGTGAAGGAGCTAGTAGTACATCTTCTACTAGCATGTATCTTAAAGCAACTACAAGTGTATATGTGTGTATCCCACCCTACTGAATAGGACTTGAGTTCTTTGTTTTAGCAGAATAGATGAAATAGATAAAATCCTAAAACCCTCTGATGTTCTTTTCTTTTTTCTCCAACACTTTTGTTTTATGCTTTTAACCGCTGGAACTATGGGAGAATAAATTTCTGTTTTGAAAAATTGTATTAAACATATGTAAAAGTATTTAGCATTTTACCACTTGTGGGAGTACAGTCCAGTGGTATTAAATGCATTTGCAGTGTTAGGTATTATCTACACCCAAAACTTTTTCATCATCCTCAGCAGAAGCTCATTAACCTTGAAACTGTCTGTCTGTCTGTCTGTCTGTCTGTCTGTCTGTCT
>NW_004524637.1:446088-449219 GCF_000260255.1 Octodon degus
TCTCTCTCTCTCTCTCTCTCTCTCTCTCTCTCTCTCTCTCTCTCTTTACCTCAACACTATCTTTGAGTAGAGATGACCAACCTTCTGTGAAGTGACTCAAAGTCTCCATCACTCTCAATTCCTCTTTCTTCTTTCACCTTGACATTTAATCAATTCCTCCACCTTACCAATTCTTCCTTTGATTTTTTTTCTTTTTAAAAGGCATAAATAATAGTAAAAAATATTAGATACAGAATTTCACTGAATAGTAGGAATTCAATTATGGTTGTTATATTGGGTGTTATTGTTGGTTTTCCTTCTGATTCAAACCTATTGAAGGCACTAATGATTCTAGTCTAGTAAAGTGGTTAGTGCAAGCAAGTCAGGTGCTAGAGGCAACAATGCACTCGGAGAAGCCTACACTAGTAAAACCATCACCAATCAGAGAAGATAGGTTATGTAGATGTCTCTAAGGCAACAGTATCACTTCCTTCTCCAGATCAGTGTGAACTCAGGACACAAGAGGCATTCTCAGGTGAGAACCTTGGAGAAGGCTGTGGTTTAATGGATCAGATGAAAAATACCTGAAGAAAGATAATATGACCAACAAGGGGGCCAGAAAAGAGAAGAAGGTCAGAGAGCGGCAGATACAAGCATATCCATACACAGGGCTTTTGTGGGCAACACCATGTTTTCAGACCTTTCCCACGATCCATGATAAATGTCTCTCTGTGCCCTGAATTCATGTTCACTAAGCAAACTGCTGATTGCTAATTGGCTTCCCAAGCAGCTGGATGGCAGAAAAAGTGTCCTGGATGGTCGCCCAGAGTGCCCCAGGATCTGTTACAAAAGCCCACAGCTGAGATAATTACTAGAGGAAAAATGTCCTTCATGGGGAGAGAAAGCAGGTGTAGCTTCCACACAAGACCTGGTCCATACTCACACTAGGCAAACACCTCACTATGAGTCCAAACTCACTGGCCACCTGTCCACTCAGGCTCTTCATCAGAGGTGACCACTATTCCAATGGCATAGAGAAGGTGTGGGGAGCCAGCCAAGATGGTGAGCACAGAAGATTTTGGAAAGAAAGAAAGAAAGAAAGAAAGAAAGAAAGAAAGAAAGAAAGAAAGAAAGAAAGAAAGAAAGAAAGAAAGAAAGAAAGAGACATTTCTTTTCCATTGTTTTTTTGCAGCTAGAATTGCAACTCTCTTGATCAAGGTGAGAAGTGGTGGTGGTGTAGTCTTGCATGCCCCCCACCAGGTGAGCTGAGGAGAACCATCCATAGAGAAATGAGCATACATTTAAGATGTTAGGGGCACAGGAGTCCAAAGCAGAAGTTCCTGTGTCAGAATGTCTCTGGCCATATATAATAGAAAATGCAGTTTGAACAGGTACCAACAATGGCTTACTTACTGACCAACCTGATGGCAAGTCTATGTATTAGGCTTAGACCTGACTAAATCCAAATGAGACTTGTCTCAGTTACTCTTCTATCATTGCTCAGGCAAATACCCAACACCCAAATGTAGGAAGGAAAGGTTTTTTTTTTTTTTTTTTTGTATTTTAGGTAAGGGTCTACAGGGTCTCACAACTAGATCAGACTCGTAGTGGTCTGCCTGTTTACAGCCTTCCAAGAGCTGGGATTACAGGTGCATGCCATCATGCCCAGTCTCAATTGCCATCTCAGTAAACCCCGGGGAGTGGGGCTGGCATGGCAGGCCTGGGGATCGAACCCCTGGCCCCTGTGCCTGCTTGCAATGAGCTATTTGACCAGCCCTGGGGAAGGAAAGGTTTATTTATTTCACAGTTACTGAAGGTTTCAGTCCACACTCAGCTGGTTCTAAGGCACACTGACACATGGTAGAGAGCAGCCTTTCATGGTGGCAGAAGGTAGCAAAACAGCAAGAGCAAAAGGGAGGAGAAACAGCAACAATGGCTACAGAGAGGAACTCTGTCTCCCTTAAATTGCATTCCAGCTATATTCCCCAGGCTGGGTGGAGTATTCATACCCATAATCTCAGCCTTGATAATGAATTATTCTTGAACACTAGAGGTCCCCACCCCAAGACAGCATGAGGCTTTCAGGAGACAACTAGACACAAACCATAATAGGACTCTAGCACTATTTCCCTGGACTCTGCCTTTCTATGAAATAGATATAGTATTCTAGTCCTCACCCCTGGACACAACATCCACAGGAGCAAGAGGGTATTCCCCTCTGTAATAAGCAAAAGGGAATTTCCTGGAGCCCTGCCAACAAAACTCTTCAGTCACTGGTTTAGTAGATCCACTACAAAAAATGATTGAAAGAGCACACCCTGCTGACTGACTCTGGCTGGAGAATTTGAGTGGAGCCCTGACTTGGGGGCTATGGATATGGGGTCACCCTGAGTGGCTTAGACAAAATGCTCTGGTTTAGAGTGAAAACCAGACTTCAGCACCTCTTGGCTGTGGTATTAAAGGAGAGCCACAACAAGCTCTAGTGGGAATTGTCACCTCTGCATATTGAGCTGAGAGCTTTGCTAAGAGGATTGGCCTTCTCTCTAGATACCACATAGGGGGTGTGATGAATTTAAGACTGCAAAATCTGTAACAAAGGACTTTTACCTATATTCATTTATTTCACTCTTCAAGTCCCTTTTCCATTTCTACGTGGATCTTGGAGGAAGTCCAAACAAAAAAGCTCAGTTAACAATTCTTACCCTTTCCCTCAAAGGCTTCTTCAGAAGAAGCTTAATAACACTTAAAAGAAGATATGTCATCATGACATAAGTCACTAGATGGTGGTTGGAGGGTTTGGAGCCTACAGAGAGTGGTCAGAAGAGACCCCTGAGAATCCCAGGCTTAGAAGTAGCTCAGAGAGTTTGTCCAAGTTGTGTTCTCTGGACCAATGCTACTGAACCTTTCAGTATCCCTCCTGATAATTTAACAATCAAAATGGCTGCAGAATGGTTTTTAAAAAGGAAGCAAAACACTTTTCTAAGACTTAGGAGGTTTCTCAGAAAGACATGTTGTCACTCAGACATCATGAGCAGGAACTAGAATCCAATAATACTGTGAAACATTTGAGAAATACTGGATTAGCCAGTTTTCCCCTTGGCTTAGACCCCCAGGGATTTACAAATCTTTCAGACACCCAGGCTTGTGTCAGT
>NW_004524637.1:450599-453593 GCF_000260255.1 Octodon degus
GTAATATGCCCGCTGCTTGATATAGTTGGGTGCATCATGAGTTACAAAGGTTGACCCCCTGGGTGAGGGAGTTTGGGCCCCATCTTCTAGGGCTTGGGGTAACAAGTCATGGCTTTAAATTCCTGCAGGCTGATCACCTGCCAAAAACCCCTTTACAAGTGAATGCATCCTCAAACTGGGGCTTACACATGCTGGATATATGATCTGCCCTCCTACTGGGCCAGCCCAGCACTTAAGGCTTGTGAAGGGACTGTAACTGTGGAAGAAAACAGGAGCACTGGCCTCCCAGAGCCTACGGGTACAGCAAGGGATCAAATAATTGACTCCCTCAAAAGCTTCCCTGTGGAATAAATGCTTTCACAGGTAAGCCTAGGAATAGAACAGGGTTCTCTGAAAGCAGACCACTGCTGCCTTCAGAGAAGTTTAAAGGGAAAGTGAGCCTTATAGAGAAATATGGTGCCGTGTCCGCAGGGTAAATTTCACAGGAAAGCTGCAGAACATACATGATGTATAGGAGGTATGCTTTACTAAAGCTGTCCCTCAGTCATTAGGGAGAAAGGTTAAAGGTCAGAAGAGATAGAAATTTGGACATCTGACCTGTTGATATCTTTGCAAAAAATTGAATATCATTTTCAAATTGATTATAAATGTACAAAATTTGAAAATGTCAAAACCATGCTGAAAAGGTATTGAGAGAGATAGCTCTTTTTCACCCTGGCCCCTCCCCTATGTAACCATTAGAATTAATTTCTTGTTCATTTTTCAGTATCCCTTTAGGTGAATACAAATAGTTCTGTATTGTTATTTTCTCCAGGCTGAGCTGCCATCCAGCCCGGGCAGGCAGTGTCTGCATGCTTTCTGGAAACGTGGGAAAGGAAAAGAGAGACAGGTAACAGAAGCCAAGTTTTGGCCAGGATCAGTGATGTCAGCACAGCTCCTGTCTGTGAGCTATTGAGCTATCTCTCTCAATACCTTTTCAGCATGGTTTTGACATTTTCAAATTTTGTACATTTATAATCAATTTGAAAATGATATTCAATTTTTTGCAAAGATATCAACAGGTCAGATGTCCAAATTTCTATCTCTTCTGACCCAGGCTTTCTGGAGCTCACTGCAGTGTGGGCGGAGCCTCCAAGCTGAGGGGAGGGCAGGAAGGCTGGGACTGTGCTAGAAATCACAGGGTGATTGTTGAGCATCAATCAAGTCCTCCCCCCCACAAGACAGAAGCAAATTCTTTAAGCTAAGGAGGGAACCAGCTTCCCAGCCAAAGTCCAATTTTGGGAGGATAGAAACTTTTCATCTAAACTTCTTTTTTGTGGAAACAGGGATTGAACTCAGGCCCTTGCACTTGCCAGGGAAGTGCTTATTCTACTGAGCCATCTCCCCAGCCCCTGGTCTAAACATTTTGTAAAGCATTGTAATAATCCCGACCCAGCCTTCCCAAAACTATCAGGTTCCAGAGTCAACAGGCTTTTTTTTTTTCTTCGGGGTTAGGGTGCAGGGGAGGAGGAAGTAAGTATGCTGCTACTGGGGATCAAATGCAGGGTGTGCTGTGTGCCGAGCGAGTGAAGGCTGAGTGTGTGCTCTAGCACGGAGCTGTACTCCTACAGCAAATAACTTTTCATTCAGCCCCTCTGTTAGTAAAAGCAAAAATAAAAAGAAATTGTGAAGTATGTAGTCTCAATATCCCAATGCACTGTAAATATATCAATACATTTTAGCTATACTTTTACACATATAAATATGAATCTTACCCGTAAGTTATAGGTACTATTACCACACTTGTATATCATGCATATTAGAAAGCAGACACAAAAATGTGCATTAAGGGAGAAAGAGGAATATAAAAGATGTCTCAATATATACTCAGATTGACTTTCTTCACCACAGAAGGTCTTGTCCTTAGCTGCAGGGCTGTGGGCACCCCAAAAAACTTTAAGAACTCACTCAGGCCTTCAGGGGCCACAGCTCCACTCCCTTGACCATGGGGCTGGATACTAGGTTGGTTCAGATGCTTATATTCTTGGGCATTACTTCATCACCAATCCCAAACTTCTAGGGAGGAAAGGAAAGTAGAAAAGGACTGTCCATTGAGCACCTATAATGAGCCAGACACGTTATCAGATAATATATCAGATCCCTTGGACACAGGGATAATCTGTCTTATCAGCCCAGCTATGTGGGGCTCTAAGTTGAGCCATCTGTTGTACAATCCCAAGTGACTGGGATAGAGTGTGGCCTCGTCCCTGACCTGCTCTTGGAAATCAGGAAGCTGGGAACTGAGCCTGGAGGCCTGTACAGGGGCATGCTATTTTGTTTGTTCTTTGTGTTGTTATTGGTTTAAGAGTTTTTAAAGGCTTGTTTTGCTCTTTTTAATTGGTTGAGTTTTGAGCACCCTGTTTCTCTTTCTTTGTCTCATGGGAAACTTGTGAGAATTACTTCCAAGTTGTTTTGTTTGGAATATCTGTTGGATATAGCATTTCTCAGCATAGTCATTATTGGTGTTTGGGCTGGACTGTTTCTATTGTGAGGGAACTGTCACGAGCACCACAGGATGTTGGCCAGCATTCTTGGCTCTTACCACTAGGTACCAGTAATACTCTCTGTGGTGGATTAATTGACAGTCAACTTCTAACACTGCACTGAAGTGAATTAGCATGGTGCTGGGTATGCAGGGCCCACTTGAGGATTGTTGCCAGCAGATGAAAGGAGCACTGGAGGGCAAGAGGGTGTGCTGTTGATTCTCTTGGAGAAGCTTGTCATGCTGGTTTTCCTGGTATGAACTCAGCTGTTCTCATCATCAGAGGAGCCTGGGACATTTTTGTTGCTGAGGATGGCTGTGGTTCTCTTTGGGGGCACTGTGGTCCTTAGCATCACTTCCTGGCTCCAGTGTAGAACCCTCAGGCTTCATGTCACTGATGCAGACTTTCTAGCTTCCACCACTGACCTTGGGCCATCCCAGTGAAGATCCTTGGTACAGACTTGCATGGGACA
>NW_004524637.1:453693-456566 GCF_000260255.1 Octodon degus
TTCTTACTGATCACATTAAGCAAATCAAGATGCAGTTCTAATAACTACTGAAATTTCCAAGTGATGAATAACATTTTGAGTTATTTA
Source organism: Octodon degus (assembly GCF_000260255.1). NCBI lineage: Eukaryota > Metazoa > Chordata > Mammalia > Rodentia > Octodontidae > Octodon > Octodon degus. The sequence goes on from NW_004524637.1 coordinate 453,781, forward strand.
TATCTGTAATGAGGCATTAAAATATATGTGATTTTATTTGGGGACAAAGTTACAGACAAATTTATTATTATTATGACTTATTCTCTTTATTTATAGTGGAAGGAAATGCTAATTTTCAATTTAAGAATGATGTATGTAAGAGGGTATTTTTTTCCTGTATTTTAGGGAAGGGTCTACAGGGTGTTCAGGGTCTCACTACTAGATTGGTTTTGTAGTGATTCTCCTGTTTACAGCCTCCCTAGTGCTGGGATTATAGGCGCACACCACCAAATCCAATCTCAGTCGCCTTCTCAGTGTGCCTCCGGGGCAGGGCCAGCATGGCAGGCCTGGGGATTGAACCCCCGGCTCCTGCACCTGCTTGCAAGCGCTTTAATCTGCTGAGCTATTTGGCCAGCCGTTAAGAATGATGTATGTAAAACGTGATATTTCCCCATGAACCCCCTAGAGAAAAAGATTTTATCGATATGTTCTTTGGGAACTTTTTTTGCTTTCCTAGGAGTAGAAGATCAAGCTCATTGCTCTTACTTTGTGAGGGGGTCAAGAACTTTCTGCAGTTCCTCAGAAACAGAACCTGGTTCCTCTCTAACTTATGGCTGTGCAGAGCCCACCTATTGGAGACAGGTACTTAATCCCTATTTATTTCTGTGACTTGAGAAACTGCTCAGCTTACAACAGTCTAGCAATTATGCATTCAAATCTGCTGCCACAGAACTTGAACAAAGCCTCCAAAGCCTTCTGAAAGGTAAGCCATTCAACTTTATCTTCACCGAGATCTGCTCCCTGAGTTTACCATAGTGTGCTTACACATAAAGCAAGCATGAAAAAAAATGAAAAGCAAGAAGAGTTTAGCTAGAAGTAGAAAAATACAACTGATATTTTATGAGCTCAGAGTTTCTATTGAAACATGAGCCAGTTTGATTCTGGGAAAATTCAACTTCCTGGTTTGAAGACAGGTTTAGAAAACAGCTTTCGAATTTTACATATATCAAGTGCTCTGGACTCACCCAACAGGATTTTTATTCAGAGGTAATGAATCTAAGTACAACAAGATATACAGACCAGTTTTCCCATTCCTCCAAAACCTCTACAACTTTCCAATTTTCTTTCTTTCCTTTTTAATGCTTTTTATATTTATTTATTTATTTGGTACAGGGTCTAACTATGCATCTCAGACTCCTAATGATCCTCCTGTCTCAGCCTCCCAGCCCTGGGATTACAGGTGTGTGCCACCATGCCTGGTTTTGGTGGTAGCGTGGTGTGCCCAGGATTTTGGGGCCAGCATGGCATGCAGTACTGGGGATTGAACCCAGGTCCTTGTGCTTGCCAGGCAGGTGCTTAGACTGCCAAGCTACCTCTCTAGCCAACTTTGCAATTTGTATCACTTATTTACATTGCTTTTAGGTGCTTTATTCAACCCCTCACTATAAAAATCTATATGCCAAGAATGTATCTTAACCACATCCCCTCCCACATTGGGTAATGTTGGGGAAAGGACAAACCACCAGAAGAATACATTTCTCACTTGATGTTAGGTGCCTTAACATTTTTAACAGGTATAGAGCTTTTATTTCTGAAAGATATAGGACTAGAAGTACAGGTTCTCTTTGGAATGGTAGCTCGTTGGCTGATATTCCCATAAAAGCATAGGTGTTTGGTTTTTAGAGCAGTCTTCCCAAATCTGGAAGAATATATGACATTACTAGAGAACCTGTGGAAGAGACACCAGGGCTCTGTGTCTGAATAGCTGAAAAACAATTCCTGGAGGTAAGAACTAGCCATCTTCCATGCTGACATACCTTCTATCTAATTTGGACAAAGACTTGGGTCTAGGCACTACTGCCTTTAAACACTGCAATTCTGAAGAGTGCCTTTTCTCTCTATGTCCAGAGGGTATGGATTTTGTTTATTCACAGATTCTGTTATCTACATATTTTATTTGTTTACATATTCTTGTTTGGTCCCAGTAAACTTTGAGGCCTTTTGCATAAGGATTACTGCCCAATAATATATGCAATTTGGTAAACTGAGGAAGGAGGTCTTAAGAGACTCATTCTAAAATGCTTAGGGATTAACTGCAAATAGGTGAGGAAGAACAAAGGGCTCGGTTTGCTCTTGTCTTACTTTGAGTTTTGTGAAAAATCAATCCCTTGTGTTAAGCTTGAATGTCATCTGTGAAATTTGGGGATGTAAGCAGGAAATGGAATTTTAGAAAGGCTTTTTCATTTACAAATGACAGTAGAGAGCCTTTGGAAGGGTATCACGATGAACATTAAGCCTGTGAATCTCTTTTTCCTTCCTTTCCCTCTTTGGTGAGGAAAGATGCTCTCTGGGACTCTACAGAATAGGAAAGTTTCACTCTGAAGGTTAGAGGTGAAGCTAGCTTTCACTAAGGGCAGCAGGGTGGTCTGTGGTATTGGACCAGGTCTCGTTCTGAAGCTTTCAGTACAGCTATGTTTGCCTAGGAGGTTTGGGCATGCAAACTCATAGAAGCTGTCCCTGAGGGCTGTGATATGGGGATCTGTCATGGTTTGGGGTTTTTGCAAGGGAAACAATATAACAATATAATGCAGGATACATTTTGTAATATTATTTTATAAGGAATCATCCAATGATCATATACAAGAAGTACAGGAAATCTAGCCACACTAAATACTAAAGAATCCAGCCGAAGACCTGGATCCTGAGTCCAGCTGAAATCATAGTGCTCATAACGATGCCTCTAACAAGTCCAACAGAAGGCCGAGAGCCCATGACAAAGTTTCATGCTTCACGGATCTTTGCTAGAA
>NW_004524637.1:456666-458809 GCF_000260255.1 Octodon degus
AAGAGGGTGTGCTGTTGATTCTCTTGGAGAAGCTTGTCATGCTGGTTTTCCTGGTATGAACTCAGCTGTTCTCATCATCAGAGGAGCCTGGGACATTTTTGTTGCTGAGGATGGCTGTGGTTCTCTTTGGGGGCACTGTGGTCCTTAGCATCACTTCCTGGCTCCAGTGTAGAACCCTCAGGCTTCATGTCACTGATGCAGACTTTCTAGCTTCCACCACTGACCTTGGGCCATCCCAGTGAAGATCCTTGGTACAGACTTGCATGGGACATCGTTGTGAGCTCTAGGTTATGGAGGACAACTGGATTGACTCTCCTTGCAAAAAGCTATCATCTCCATTTTGGCTGTGCCTGACTATATTTCCATGTACTGATAGGGATAGAGCTGGCTAAGATTTTTCCTTATTCCTTCAGTTGACTTTAAGCAATGCATATTGGGCTAGCCGAGGTGCTAGTGGTAGTCTTTGAAGATGTGATGCATGTTTTCCTAATAACTCAGAACTGCTGCTTTTTAATATGAGCTGTGTTGAGACAGGACGGATAGCCAATGCTCCACATTGTTGGTTGGGGTCAAACCTTTATATAGAGACTATGACTTCCTGGGGCTTGAAAGATTACACATCACAGCTAAAGCAGCGGACTCCAAAACATGAGATACTATCTCAATTGTGTAATGCAGATTACTCCCTGCATATCCTCTCTGCATGTTGCAGAGGTAAATGCAGGCCCCCTACCTAGCCTAACTCACAGTACTCACCTACTTCCTGCCATTCTCAGTCATTCATCCTCAAGTATGACTGAATAAAACCCAGATTTGGCCCTGGCTTGAGGCCTTTGTTGTGGATAGCCATCTTCTTGCTTAGACCTAGAACTCCTGACTCCCCATAATTATAAATATGCTTTAGTGTCTTTATTCTTGCCATGGGTTGCACTAGAGGTGGTAGATGGTAGATTCAAATTAACTTGATAAGATTCCAGTAATTTATCTTTGGGATTACAAATATAAACTTCTGGGACCAAGGCAAGGACCAGGAAGGGCTTGCTACACTAGACCTCCAGCTGCACTTGTATAAGACATTGCCATGGGCTCTAGGTCGTCAGCTGGACTTATGCAGGACATTTTCGTAGGATCTGGGCTCTCAGATAGAGTTTTTGGGTCTCAAGTACAAGGACAGATCTCCTGTACTCTTCTGCTTTTGACATTTTGAGTGCATATTATAAAATAACCATACAAATTATATGTCCTGTATTAAATCTATTCCCTTATGAAGTCTGACTACAATGCTCCGCCAAGCCATAACAATAACAAATGTCCCAGAAATTGGCAAGTTTCCTCTGGTTGAGAACTACTGGTAGAAAAATCACAGTTTCACAGATGGGTGCACGTTTTCAGGTAGCTTCTCCAATTCTTGTCTGATGTTGAGCCCAGCACAGCAATTCGGGTCCTAGACTTCTCTTGTGGAGTCCTCCATTTCTTAGTTATACTAGTCCCCCATTTATACTAGGTGTGCAGAGAATGGTGACCACTACCACCTCCTTGTATGCTGCTGCATCCTAACTCAGCTGCCAATTCCATGTGCACCTCAGTTCATAATGCACCTAGTAGATAGTCTTTGTGGTAGCTTGATACTGCTTAGACATAACCCAAGCCTCCTGATGGGTCCTGCAGCCCCTCTCTCAGAAGCTCCTGCCTTTTCCAGGGGTCCACCTGCATTCTGCTCCATCCATTACACTCTGCTCTCACATCATTGAGATGATGTGTTTTTGTCTGGTTTGCTTCGTGTTCTGGATTTTCCAAGCACTTTCTTCTTGCTGGAATACCATTGCCTACATTTGCTGGCCAGGTGAGCCTCTCTTTATCCTTCAGGTGCACCTCAGACTGAGCCTACTAAGCCACAGTCACACTCATGCCACATGCTATTATGTAAGCACAATGATTCCTTCCTTCCAGTTGTAATTGCTTGTCTAATTGTCTGAAGCCCTAGAAGAATGTGGCTTCATGTTGACATAGGATATATAGCCTTGTTACCTCTGTGTCCTCGTCCCCAGCAGGTCTTTGTGCATATCTGCTGAGTATCTACACACATAGCTCAATGTGTACAGTAAGCAATGCCCCTCCAAGGTTAAGAAAGGTTACGTTCACA
>NW_004524637.1:470159-473893 GCF_000260255.1 Octodon degus
GGTCCCCAGCTCCTCCAGTGATGAGGCAAGCTGAGTTCCCATCAGGAAAGCCACTGCAACAAGCTCCTCCACGAGGCTGAGTAGTGCACCATCTTACCCTCTGGAGCTAGGAATCAATGCTCCAGATGAGGACCAGAGCTTTCCCAAAGTCCACTAGAAAAGCCAGCATGACAAGGTCCTCCAACAGAACAGCTGAAGAGAACCAGCAGCTTCCAACAGCTTCTCCAAACAGCATCCCTAAGCAGCATTCCTGTAGCTTCTCCTGTTCTGCCTTTATGCTGCTGGCAACAGCCCTCAGGTGGGCCTCCCCGCTCAGCATCACGCTAGTTTAAATTCAGCTGGGTGTAAGAACTTGACCACCAGTTATAAATCCACTATAGGACCTCTCAGAGGCAGTTGGAATCCAGGAACTAGGTCATTTTCTTATCAGTTTTAGCTTCTGTGGCCCTTTGGCACTGGGATCCAGATTCTATAGTGGGAAGAAACATTCCAGGCTGTAAGAATTTGGCAGGATGAAGGTGAGAAACCAGAATAATAGTCTCTGTCTGAGAAAAGTCCTGAGGTTCTTAGGGGAAATCACTGAAGGGCACACCCTAGAGGAAGATGTGCAAATGAGCCCTTGGAAGGACAAATGAGGTGACTGTGTTGAGATCTCAACTTCAAAGACAACTCAGGAGCAAGTTACTTGTTCACCTCTACCTGGTCTGACTTTCATGTCATTGTGCCTATCACTACCACTTTGGTGGCTGTTTGACTGGATGATGAAATGGGACATTTGTTCCCTAAGAAAAAACATTGGCTGTGCAAATGATCCCAAAACTGTTGATCAGTTTAAACAAGGAATCAAATCAGCTCAGCCAAGATATTCATTTATGTAACAGATAAACATGGTGAGCATGTTGTATGCCCAGCACTGTCTAGATGCAGAAGACTCAAGAGACAGGTGCCCTACATTTCTGGAACTCCTGACCTAGTGGGGAAATAATTGACCAAACAAACAGAACAATAGAGCAGGATAATCGTGTAGCAGTGGGCTAAGGGGAGGAAGGTGGCATTGTCAGTCACCTGTGCTGATGTCACCATATAAGCTATGTGGACACAGGGCAAAGGACTTCTGCTGGTCGACACTGTAGGACAGTGATGGAGAACAGTGAAGTAGGACACAGAAGTCTGGTAGGGAGTGTGAAGTAACACCAGGTCATGGAGAGTTTCAAAGGTCCTGGAAGATTTACAGGTTTGATTCTAAGAATAAAGTTAAGGCCTTGGAGAGGTTTGCATTGGGTGCAGATGTTATGCGGTTTCCATTTTACAGGGTGACTCGGGAGGGTGGGGAGTGTAGCTCTGTGTTAGTGATGTTCTTAGCATATGCAAGGCCTCCAAGTCAATCCCCAATATCAGAAAACACACAGCGAAATGCTCAAGCTCCTGGATTAACACCAACTCTGGAGACAGAAGCTGGGGAAAGAGGCAGGATGAAGGTGGCTGAAACCTCATGTGATAAAGGTGAATCAACTCATTCGCTAGCTGCTGCACAGATAATGAAGTGCCTTGGGGTTCATGCGACCAGCTTGATCTCCACTAACCCCTAAACGCTGACTGCTAGGCCTTTTCAGATAATAATGGGAAGTGATGATGTTCAGTGGGCACTTCCTCTGTGCCGGACACCCTAGTTATGTTCTCTAAGCTCATCAAGAACACTGAATGTGTGAACCCTGAACCTTTGCTCATAGAGAAAATACAGGGTTAGATTCCTGGGAGCCCTTGTAATAGTATTGTGAATTAAGAAGTACATACACTTGTTTTCTGTGTTTCTGTTTAAAAAACAGAAAGTATGTATTAAATATTATGTATGTATTAAATATATATTTTTAATTCGTTGTGTTGACCTCATGATCAACAGCACCACTAACTCACGTTTAGCCAAAGCTTATCTAATATATGTTTTTTTCTGTGACAGGCACATTGCAGTCTTCTTGTACTTGGGACACCAGACAGCATATCAGCACTGTGCTGAGGGGCTCTGTAAGCCAAATGCAACCAACAAAATGCATGAAAATATGAAAATCAAGACACTAAGTATACTGGGAAAAAGACAGCTACTTATAGCCTCAGAGCACATAGGAAGACAGAGTATCACCTTGTACCTCAGCTGGGTGAGTGTGTGCTGGTCAACTTTAATTCCTCATGCTGTGCACATTTATGTACCACAGAAGTGGTCTGAATCTTGATTGTGGGATTACAGATATTTACTGATATAACATAGGGCTGCAAATGTAAACAATGCAAAGGTATCCAAATAAAAAATGTGTTTGCAGGTAGGTGGACCTGGGAATAGTGAGGACTGAGTACATGGTACACCTTGACTCCTAATCTCCCTGCCACACAAACACTAATGACCTGAGCTACTGCAGAGGACACTAGCACCCGGGGCTCAGTGGCTCAGCCCAGGTAGCACAGCTGTTAGGAAGGAAGGCCAGTGTTCCCCCTGAACCTCTTTTGTTGGCTTTCCTATATGCTGGGAGTGCCAGGCACCCTAGAGACTTCCGTGTTACTCAGTGTTTTTCAGATTTCTCAGCCAAGATACCCTTGGCATGGAATCTTTCCAGAATGTTTTTTTATTATTTTTACGGCAACAATATACTGGTAGCTCTTATTGCCACTGTTAACCAGCCAAAGACAGGATCTCAAATTTCATGGCTCCCAGTAGGTTCCTTTTCCAAAAACAAGGAGGTAAAACTTGTTTAAAAATAAGACTTGACAACAATGTTGAGAAGGCTGGCAAGGGGGAGGGGTGATGTTGGGGTGGCAGCCTCGTGGTGGCCACAAAGGGGCCTGGATACAGACAGGGAAGCATTTCCAGCTAGGGTATCACCGAGACTGTGGCCACCAGATCTTCCTCATTGATGTAAAGGGTTGTTATTATGATTGTTAATTTACTCCAGACCTGACAGGGCTTAGGATGTTGATCTAGTTTAGAAAAAAAAAAAAAAAAAAAGGTCATAGTGCAGAGTCAGTTTTCTATGCTTCATTTGTAGTTTAATGCAGTTCAACTCCATGTCATGTCATGCTTTGATGTTTTCTGTCCGAACCACAGGACTTGTTAGGAACATTAACTCCTGAAAAGTGAGCTATGATGTGTGACAAGCTCTTGTAATAAAGGTAAAATGCAAAGTATTTTCTTCATGGAAGGAACCTCGACAGAGCAATCTCTGAACTGCTTTCCAGTTTTAGTGTTCTAGGAGAGTAGGAGGTGTGTGTTGAGGACCTGCCATGTGGGGAGCATGTGTTTGTTGAACAGATCACACATGCCAGTAGCTAAGTTCAAATCCTACCACCTGGGGACAAGGAACCTTGGGAAATTCCTAGCACCTACCACCAAGCTCCAGTTCTTTTCCCTTCAGAGCTGAGATCATTTTGTTGCCCATTCTTCTGTTCACTGCATTAGCAAGGGCGCTGCTCCCTGTCATTCCCCTAAAAACAAACTTTAATTTAAAAATTGACTATTAGTATGTGTGCAATCCATGATAGTAACATGTGTTTGGGGGCTTCGGCACATGAAATATTGCAGCTTGGTCATTTTTACTCTTTTTAACCCTCTCCTTTCCTACAGATTCCTTCCCTGGTTCCACATAGTCTACCTCCCTGTTTCCTGCTATTTGCTTTGATTTTGCTTTTTTTTTTTTTTTTTGCGGAACTGGGGATTGAATTCAGATCCTTGCGTTTGCCAGTTGAGC
>NW_004524637.1:473993-476078 GCF_000260255.1 Octodon degus
GAGAAGAGAAAATCCAAAGTCTGGAGTTCTCAGAATATCAGGCTCTCAGAGAGGGGGACTGAAGTGGGTGGGAATAGTCCAGAGACTCATTCATTTTATAAGAATTTATGGTAGGTTATTAATTTGGGCCAAAATAGAGAGAGAAACTCTATTCTTTCCTTCTTTCTTTGCCTTTGTCTTCCTAAGAGTCACATGAGTGATATCTCATGCATCTAAGGACCTAATCATGCATTTGTGAGTTCCAACTTTGACTTGTTGACAAGTCCTTAGAAGAGAGGGTTATATAAAATCATTTTAGGTTAAAGTGTCATATAAAACCATGTCTATTTTATCTTGTTATCAAGAATTCAGTTGAAATGGAAGTTTAAATCTGAAATGCCTGAAAGCATTCCTAGCTGTCTTACATCACTAATTAGCACACCAGTACCTGAATTCTCCATTTCTACCTTCAGTTTGCATTCACAGAGTAATAGAAAATCACTTGCTATGATGTCAAGTCTAGGTTTTCATGTCTAGAGGGGAAATGACCTCAAACTTCTGAGCAAGGGTTATCACAGGTTGGGGAAAATCCAAGGACAAGAGTGTTATCTTGGTTCGGTGTCCATCAACTCACATTGACTGTTGTAACCTATGCTATCATGGGTGGTTTGAACTCACACAGGCACAAATGCATAAAAAACAACCTCGCTACTTGGCAGCTGTTGGGCTCATTAGCTTAAACAATTCAGTCACTCAGGCAGGTAGGCAGGCAGGCAGCGAATACTAGCTGACACCTGTGCTAGGTGCCCCAGACCAGGAAGGGTGAAGTTAGTTTGATGTTGGGGCTCTTCACATCACTGGCTATCTGAGACACTGGAGGCCTCTGATGAATTCCTGGCTTTGTCACTTTCCAGAGTTGTTGGGTATCTCTGTACCTCAGTCTGCTCCTCCATAATATAATGATAGCCATTTTAGTTATACCCATCATATGACATGAAAGCCTGAAATAATATAACCTGCACGCAGAGCTCTAAATTCTAAATGCTCACCAGACATTAGTTAGTACTATTACTGTCTCAGCTTTGGCGTCGATGAGCACAGACAAGAGTGCTCAGGCAAGAGAACTGATTATCTAAAAGCTTGACGGGCATTTTGGTTTTGGAATAATAGTTCTCAGGAGATAGGACCAAAAAGTTGTTTTTGCATACTAATGAAAAGTGATTTGAGGGTTCAGAGTGCAAGCAAACCAGGAGGGAGAATTCTGTATGAGGTGGAGAGTGACAGCAGGAGCCCTGTCACAAGGAGAACATGAAGGAGTCTGACCATCATCATCCTGGTCTAAGCAGAGACCACCTTAAATCCCTTCTCCTGTTGGGCTTTTATAGCTGCAGACGCACCATCATGGGTTGATAAGGTGCAGTAAACACAGCTATATCCTGTAATTCCCAATCTTTGCTCACCATGCTCTTGACAAACAATATGCAACTTCTAGTACAACCTCAAGTCAGGCAGACAGCCACAACTTCTTTGTACTGAACTCTTCTCCCCCCAGAGTCCTATTGTGGCTTTCCACAGCCCCTTTTCTTATGCTGATAACCCTATAAAGACCTTTTAGCTTGTGTGAGAATTGCTGGTCTGGTCTCTACTGCCAGAGTGGTCCTTCTAAGGCTTGCTCTGTGATAAACCTGTCCTGTTGAGCTCATACTCCTGCTTCTTTCCTTCTGTCCTAATAGAACATACAATCAATGACAATATATTGGGAAAAGAATAGCTAAAGCTCTTAAAAATTTATATGTTTAATATTCGACCTGAAAGCATTACCTCCAAGCAGCCCAGGGGGCTCTGGTGACAGCCATAATGGAAACCACTGCCCTTCACTAACCTTAAATATTTACTACACCCCTCTCATGCTGTGTCAGTGTGTATCTGGGTTGGTAAGAGCAGTCTTACAGTTTACACTTGTAGGCCCACCACAACCAGGTTTGAATAAAAGTTGTGTTCTAAGCATGCCCACTGCCTTTTGTGAGGTTGTTATGCTTGAAAATTCATGGAAAAGAAGCTGAGTTCACCTAGACTATGGTAAAGAGAAAAGAGTAGTGGGCCTGC
>NW_004524637.1:476728-477539 GCF_000260255.1 Octodon degus
TGGGAAATACTCAACCAACTAGTATACCAGTTATACTGACAGTATTTTAAGGCAACTTTATTTTTATGAGCAGAATACATTTATTGGAGGAAAGAAAGCTCCTGTCAGAGAGAGGGACAGGAGGGGGGCCCAAGCGGGTTGTCCCCCTTAAGGCAAAATTGATAGGTGCTAAAATACAAAAAATTCAATCAGCCCCTGAGATCCCCTATGATCCTTGGCCAATAATTTCTGCTCTTTGTTCTTTGTCCTCAACCAACCAGTACAGGCTTTGACCTGGAAATGATGTCTAGGTTAATTTTACATTACTGTAACAAATACCTGCAATAAATCAATTTATATAAAAAGAAAATATACATTTTGGTTTAGATTTTGGAGGTTTCAGCCCATGGCTGATTAGCCCTGCTCCTTTGGGTTGGTGTCAAGATGGCACATGATGGGAGAAGTCATCATGGAATAAAACCACTCAGCACATGGCCAGTAAAAAGAAAAAGAGAACAAGAACAAGCCCCACAGCCCCTCTGGGGGCATTAAAATATCTCTGATGACCCAAACACCTCTTACTAGGCTCACCTCTTGCAATTGCTACAGACACTCAGTAGTGCCAAGCGGGGGACCAAGCTTGTATCTTAATACATGGGGCTTTGGAGGACATTCCAGTCCCAAACTTTAGTGGTGCCACATAAATGGAACCCATAGGAGTGAACACTGTGAATCTTGTTTCTTCCATTTTTTCATAATTCACTTGACAATCACCCAAGTTTTAGATTTGCCAGTAGCTTATTAATTATTATTATTATTATTGGGAAATACA
>NW_004524637.1:489335-498443 GCF_000260255.1 Octodon degus
AGACAACTGCTTTTTTTTGTATTGGGGACTGAACTCAGGATCTTGTGCTTGCCAGGAAGGTGTTTATGCCACTGAACTATCTCTCCAGCCCTATCTTTTGTTTTTAAATTAAGCATTTTGTTCTCATGAACACAACTTTGAAGTTAGCCTATTTTGCTGTGTCTAATATGCTGGATTAAGAAATAGTTAACAGGTCAGGATGAATTTAAAATAAAGTCATGGACTCTGAGAGTCAAAGTTCTTTTTTTCATATTCAATTATTTTTTATTAATCCTTAACCTCCATTATTGTATTTAGAACCAGACTTTTAAAAATTTGTGCAGAATAATGGGGTTTCATTGAAATATTTTCATTCATGTGTACACTATATTTTGATCATATCTACCCCAGGTGACCTTTATCCTTCCTCCCCTTCCCTCTCCTTTGGTTATCCTTATTCTCCTTCTTTTTCTTCTCCTCCTCTTCCTCCTCCTCCTCCTTTTTCTTCTTCTCTTCCTCCTCCTCCTCCTTCTCCTCCTCCTCAAGAGTTAAAGTTCTTTGAGGAAAACACTCATACCTTAAGTGGTGAACTCAAATATATTGATTTTTTTTGTTGTCCTGAGAGACTTTGCCCTTTTTTCTCCTAATATATAAGAAGTTATGTCACAGAACTTGAGTGATGAATGAATCCAAGTCATATGACTTAAGGTGACATCTCCTGAAGGTGTTGTAGGCGGCTGAGTTCGACAGAAATTGTTGGCAGTCAGACGGGGCTAGGCCCTCAAGGAGCCAGTATGGGAGACAAGATACCTTGCAGCTGTGAGAGAGACAGATATTCCTGCTGTGGGCCAGACCTGAAGACAAAAAACTAAACAAATACACTTACATACCTCCCTAGGGATGGATATTAGGGATTGATGTTCTAAATAGGTATCAGTCACCGTGAGGAAGCCAGGAAGAGTCACTACCCCAGCCTCCTACAGGAAGAGCACCCTGTTTTGTGTTCATGCCTGCTTGCTACATGACTGGCTTTCCCAGTTGATCCTGATTGAATCAATTTTACCTGAGCAATTATACCTATAATCTTAATAGAGGACCATGTTGCAAGTTCACATGTTTTCTACTTTAAACCCACCTCATCTCTTGGTATGGCTTTATAAAAATCCCTAGAAAAGATAGGTTCTTTAGCAACCCACCTGGGTCCCCGACTGTCCCTCTCATAGATGGAAGCTTTCTTTCCCCAAATTAACATATTCTGCTTTTTAACTACTGTTGTTGCTAAAATTTATTCTTTGGTTTTAGAGAACAGGAACTCATCCCAGGTATCTTTCAGATTGGGAGTTTCATTCCCTTGTATGAAAGGGATAGGACTCCTCAGAACCGCTGAGCTCGGGCACACACATGCGCCTCAAGGACACTGTGTAAGCAAAGCCAAAGTGCTGGCCATTGTAGGCTATTCTCCGAAGCCTCGATATCTTTTTGTCTATTCAGCTTGAGCACACTAAAATTAGAAAGAAAATTCCAAATGACGGTGGGTGGTCTACCACAAAATCATGAGCTAAACAATTTCATTTGAGGTGGACTAAATAAACAAATGCATACCAAACATGTGTCCCCAAGTGCTTAAGAAATATATTTCAAATTATAAGTAGCAATAATAATTTAACACAATGTGACCTCTGGACCTAAGGGGTACAGTTAAGGGTCTTCGAAGTAAATTGTAAGTCAGTAGTGAAGCGCAGCACAAGACACCAGTGTACCTAGCAGAAACTCTGCTATTTGATTTGCTTTTTCCTAATTTATACTGCCTCCATTTCAAACAGTCAACACACAAATACTTGAGTTTGTTTTGAGCACAGTGCAAGATTGTGTGGAACATATAAAAGAAATTAGAAAAACACCTTACTAGCTAGAATAAGTTTATGCTAGTATGGCCATGTAACTCGTTGTCCACACTGGGATACTTTTAAATTTAAAATTTTTATTTTTTAAAAAATTTTTATTTATTTATTTATGTGTGTGTGTGTGTGTGTGTGTGGCCAGCTCAGCCCACCAGGATGTGGTGCTGGGGGATTGAACCGCGGTCCCTGTGCTTTGCCAAGCTTGTTCTAAGTAGGTGCTTTAGACCACTGAGCCATCTCACCACCCCAGGTATACTTTTTTATTTGTTTGTTTTAATGTATTTGGTACAGGGTCAACAGGGTCTCACTATGCAGATCAGATTTGCAGTGATTCTCTTGTTTTCAGCATCCCCATCGCTAGGATTACAGGTGCGCACCACCACACCCAGACTCAGTCCCTGGCTCAGTGCACCCTGGGCCAGGGCCGGCATGGCATGCAGTACTGAGGATCAACCCCCCAGCCCTGGGCTTGCCTAAGCAGGTGCTTAATCTGCTGAGCTATCTCACCAGCCCCACACTGGGATAGTTTTGAGAGTGACAGGGATGCTTTATAATTATACCACTAAGACCGGGTACAGTTTCTGGGACTGCCACAGGTTAAGTGGGACAAGGGACCATCCTAATTCTCTGTGACTTTTGCAGTTCTAAGGACATGCTCCTGTCATTATGTGACAGGTCTGTTCTCCAGAACAACACCAAGATTATGATATTACCAGTATCAGAAGAATGTGCAAAGTATAAAACATCATCTGATTTTAAAACTCACAGTGGCCGGGAGACCGGGGAGATGGCTCAGTGGAATAAGCGCTTCCCTGGCAAGTGCAAGGGCCTGAGTTCAATCCCTGGTTCTGGAAAAAAAACCCAAAAACAACAACAAAAAAACAACCTCACAGTGGCAGTAGTTCTCCTATAATAGCTTCTGTTCTGGATGAAAAAACTGAATCAGGGTCACATGATTTCCACAAGACAAAGGGGGTTTAAATCAGGCAATCTGACCCAGGGGTTCACCTATTGGGCTCTGATCATCACCGTGTCAGTTCTGAGTAATGTTCCCTTTGACCTGATTTATGCAGTAAATGTGCTGTAAAACCTACTGATTAGCTAATTTTGCAGTCTGTGCCTCTGTGCTTGGATGTACTCTGTGTCAATATCTTTAACTGAAATATAAACAAGTAACTGAGGAAATTAGGAAGTGGGTTTGGAGCCACTTGTAGGTGAAAAGGATCAGATGTTTAAAGAAAAATCAGTGCAGGGACTTAAAAACCACTCAGCTATAAATGTATCCCGTGACCTGAATGTCACAGATATGTTATGTCCCAGGGGCTCTTTGAAGGAAGTAGGCACCTGCCAGAGAAAAAGGAGATCCCTGTGGAAGCGAATCTATTTATTCTGGAAAAAATGACAAAATCAACAGACTCTTACATTGTTTATAAGCCTTGGAGGTTTGCATTGAAATTGTAATTCCCCCATATCATGACTCCTTTTAAGAATGGTAGGAGATTTCTACAATTATTAAAATTATAATTATGAAAATCTACTTAATTACGAAGATTTTTGCTTCTTGTGTCCACTCCTGAAGTTGTCACCTCTGTTTAACCCTCCGTGGTATTTAAATAGCTAATCTAGCGCTGGTGGCTGCGTTCACAGTGTGCAAGTCTCCCAGTGACTTCATAGTGACCTTCATGACTCTGGTATTTCCTTTTGTGTTCCTTTGTGTGAACTGACTTGGCCTTTGGTAATAATTGAAAGTATTTGATGAAGTACTCACCAAAGTCAGTGGATAAGGATTTCTGTGAGCAGTGTGTCTTGTGACATTGGTTTGTCCACCAAAGCATAAAACTATTTGTAAGAAACATTGGTAAAACTAGCTCAGATTGACACATGCGTCTATGAAGGTATAGTGTGGTCATTCATTCAGCAAATGCATAATGAACTCCTACAAGGTGGCTGGTCCTATTCTAGGCAGAAAAACAAAACCCCCTATGTTCATGGAGCTACAGTCCTTCCGGGGTAGCACGAGAAAACAGAAAGTAAGTCAGTCAGACCTAGACACCTTCTATGAGGAAAATTAAGGCAGAGAAGGAGGCCGGAGAATACTTTAAAATTGAGTACCTGGATACCATGGATATTCTAAACTTTAAATCTCTATAGAATGTGAAAAAAATTTCACATTTTTACACAGAAATTTAGAAATCAAACCATATATAACATTGTAGCAAGACAATCCTATTGATACAAGGAGAAAAATTGATCTCAGGTGGGTGACCTCCAAACCGTATAGGGAACCTCCAAATGACATAGGGAAAAACAATCTCCCGACCTGACCTGCATGAGTTTGTGTTCTCTAAAACTGAAGAATGAATTTTAGGAACAAACGGAGGTTATGAGCAGAATATATGTATTGAGGGAAAGAAAGCTCCTGTCTATGAGAGGGACAGGAGGGGGCCCGAGTGGGTAGTTCCCCAGAAAGCTGTCTCTTCCAGGGACTTTTATAGTGTAAAACCATGTGGGGCTAAGGTGGAGAGAATAGGAACTCACTTAGGTGGGCAGGAGGTGGGACAAAACTATGGTTAACTAATGGGATTACAAGCACCATTGCTCAGGTAAAACTGATTAAATCCAGTATCAAATGGGAAAGCGAGTCACGTAGCAAGCGGGCATGAATATGGGACAAGGTCTTTTCCTGTTGGGGATTGGGCTAGTGACTCACTTGGGTCTTTCCAGGTGATTGATACCTAGTTAGACTATCAATCCCAGGTGCTACTCTTTTAGCATTTGTTTGGCCTTTAGGTATTTTAGGTCTCGCTCACAGCAGGATCATCAATCCCTCCCACAGTGGCAGGGTAGCTTGTCTTTTGTGTTATCTCCTTTAAGGGCCTGGCCCTCTCTGACTGCCTATTAATATTTTTATCTAATTTAGCTACCTATAACACTATGACTTTTTTTTTGTCTCTTGTTTTCCTTTATCTCCCCCCCTTTTAAACAAACATTTACTTTAAAGAGAGTATAGAAATAGTTGATCTGATGTTAGAAGCAGTATGTATAACCTACTACTCTTATGGACTATTGAACCATATTGGGCTATTTTACTGAATTCAAATACCTATAATATTTGAATTGGCATCAAGTATGAAAAGGTCCTTTAAAGACTTCTCCAAATACAGCTTCTCTTACAGCAGTGGAACACCCATCTCTGACAAAACAAAACAAAAAAGGGGGGATATAAATGAAGGATCATTTTATAGTGAAAAAAATGTATGTATATAAAAATAGTTAGAATAGATATATAGCTACTTTCTCTTAGTTCAATGAGAAGGAAGAATTGTACTAATATTGTTTAGACACGATATCATGTCTGCATCTTGTACTCTGAAAAACTACTATGAAGACAACAACATGCAATGTATTAATTATTGTAACTGTCCTACTAACCTGCTTTGAAACTGTCTCATTGCTATTTCTTTCTCATTAAAATTAATAATTTTTTTAAAAAATTGGGTACCTGGGGAAAACAACTTGATCAGAGACCCCAGTGAGATAAAGAAGTAAACCAAGAGGATATAGCAAGCATTCCCACTAGAAGAAGGCCAAGCAAGTTCTAGGAACAGCAGGGAAGCTCTTGTGCTAGAGCCACAGCATTATACTTTGGTTCCCCATATCTGCAGGGGACAGATTCCAATCCACCAGTGGATACCTATAACTGTGGATAGTATCCAAGCCGTGGTAGAGACCATGCATTTGCTATAAATGGTTTTCTTCTATACAGTTTCTCTATGATAAAGTTTAATTTATGAAGCACTGCAAATTTCAACAAAAGTTGTCTCAGTAGACAAGCTAGCTACTAAATGACTCATGACTGGGTAGGGTCTACAGTGTGGACACGCTGGGCAAAGAGATAGTTCATTCCCGGGAAGGACAGCACAGAACAATCCAGACTTCGTCATCTTACTCAGGAGGTCATGCAATTTAAAATGTGAGAATTGTTTTCTCTGGACTTTCTACATAAGAGTTCCTGATTACAGTTGATTGAAATTAACTGAAACCACAGAAAATGAAACTTCAGATAAAGAGGGTGAATGTAGGAGGGAATAAGCCAAGAAGAGAGTAGGGTTGTAAGATTTTATATGACCTCATGCTTTATGAATAGGGACTTCTTTCCCCTTTGGTATGCTATGTGAAGACTTAAAAGTATTTCAAGCATGAAAGTGTCATTATTAGACTCAGGATTTCAAAAGTGGCCTAGCTGGATGTGGGGTAGAAAACAGAACCTTGAAGGCCCAGGGCAAAAGCAGGAGCCAGTTGGAAAGTGATGTGGTTACTGCGCAACAGGAGCATGGCACCAATGGAGACAGAGAGGAAGTTGATTCTGGATGTATTTTTATTTATTTTCTCGTGGAGGTAGGAAGTGACTCAAATTAGCTGTGCTTTGTATTGATGTAACAACTATAGAACGGCTGCTGGTTATGCTTTTCAGGGAGTTTGTCTTCTGTTGTATAAGGAACTCAATCAAGTCCCTGAGTGGTGTTCACTAGTGAGATCTGCACAGCACTTGTAGTAGCCAAGGTGAATGGGGTTTAAAGGAATTGCTGCCTTTAAGCTGGAGGATTAAAGACCCTTTGGTTTTAGTTCCTCCACCCTACACCAAGTCTACACTTGAACTGAATACTGTGCATGAGCTCCATTTCAGTCATTAAGACAGCAGTTGCGAGGAATGTATGGGCTGGGAAGAATTAGGATGTGCTCGCTGAGCTCAATATCAAAGTGAGCCTTAGTGCTTTTTGATCAATATCAGCATCATGTGGCTTTTAGCTGGCAGGTTGGATGTGAGGGTCTGAGAAAAAAAAAGCATTAAGGGCTTTTCTTTGTTCGTTTGTTTTTTGTGGAACTGGGAATTGAACTCAGCCTCTTGTGCTTGTCAGGGAAGCACTCATTCTACTGAGCTATTTCCCCAGTCCCAGAGTTAAGGGTTTTAGTGTTTATGTTTGCACATACTGACATACAGCTCCATGGAGAGCTTAATGTTACATGACATTGTTTTCATTGTTTACTTATTTATTTTTGCTGTCCAACAGAGCTCTGTAAAAGGAGGCACTTTCTCAGTTTTGTTCATGGCTTATTGTGTAGAACAATCTGTCCCTTTCACTTCTCTCCCATTATGAATGTTATTTTCATTATTTTTAGTAGTCCTGGTAATCAAACTCAGGACCTCTTGCTTACCAGGTAGGTGCTGTGCTGCTAAGCTATAACCCGGACCCTCTTCTCACTCTAAAGGAAGCCAATGTTCAGTTATGGATAATGTGATTATACAACAGTTGTAAAGAGCCCTGTTACTTTCTGTCTTTCATATTTTCAATGTTGTATCTGTGTTCATTTTAAAATAAACATAATTATATATCATAAGTTTTGAAAAATTATATCATATAAAAATTTAAATATGCTTATTAAGACTGTCATTAGAGAGTGCCAGAGTCTACATTCCACAGACAGGATGGTTATTTTGAGAGCATCAGTCCATGTGAGGAAAGGAATCAGAACCCTCTTAAATGGAAAGGAAATAGTAAAAGAAAAGGGGACCAAGAGGTGGAGAGAGGGAAGGGAGAAGAGGGGAATAGAAAAGAATTAAGGTGAGCTATGCGCATGTACAACTCTCCACAAAGAATGTAAGCACTGTGCACTCACTGCAAACATGTACTGATAAAACAAAATGGTGGGTGCACAGCTTATACAATAAAATAGGTTTGTGTATGCAGGATCAATTGCCAGGACGGAATCAACTTCACTAGTCGTGCTTTTCTATAAGGACAATACCAGGACCAGCACTCAACCATCCAGGCAAGCAGCTGGAAGTCAGACTGTGCCAAGTCCGCAAACAATTCACAAAAATGTTTTCTTTGAGATACTAACTCTCCTATAATTAGAATATTTCTAATTAAAGTTCATGGAACCTCAATGTTAATATGAGTTTTTAACTTGCTTTTTTGGGAATCATTGGGTTGTTATTAACATAAAATTATAAGGTAGCTAATCTCACATTTTCTCAAGCAGTGCAAATCTAGAGCCCTTCAGTGGTTCACAGGCCCATACATCCTTTTGTATTTACAAAATCCAAATAAAAAAACTCTGAATATTGCAGACATTTCTGGGAACTCAACTGGAAGCAAACTGACCTGAGGTCATCTAGGGTGTAAATCTAAACTAGGGAGTCCTAACTAATGTGATTGCTGTTGTGGGTGGGATGCTGGAAAAAGTGATGTGCAATAGGAGCATGCAAGCATCTTTATTTCTCCGGATTTTGCTTTCTGAAACGCGTCTGACTTTGCAACATTTGCTTAAGGGATAGTAAGACTACACTGTTTGTTGTTTGGGGCTGGGTATGTTGACTTGATCCTCCAGATAATGGCTTTCATAGTAACTAGATGCAACTTGAGCCCATGACACTGAGTGAAATAAGTCAGATGCACAAGCTTAAATATTGAATGGTTTCTCTTACATGAGAAACTCAGTATCTGTCTTCTAGAGTACTATACATATATAGTAAGGGAAATAGAACCTTTGCAAAAGGTAAGGAGATTAAGAGATGGAGGGAGAAGAGGGGAAGGGAAGGCAATAAAAAAGAATTAAGATGTTATATGCAGGGCCAGCCAAACAGCTCAGTGTATTAAAGTGCCTGCAAGCAGGTGCAGGGGCCAGAGGTTTGATCCCTGGGCCTGCCGTGCTGGCCCCGTTCCCAGGATTCACTGAGACAGCAATTGAGACTGGGCATGGTGACACATGCCTGTAATCCCAGCTCTTGGGAGGCTGCAAACAACAGGATCACCACGAGTCTAATCTAGTAGTGAGATCCTGAACACCTTGTAGACTCTTCCCTAAAATATAGAAAAAGAAACAGAGCAAAGGCCGACCAGATGGTAAGTGGACTAAAGCGCCTGTTTAGGCAGAGCGCAGTGGCCAGGGGTTCACTCCCCAGTGTGCTGTGCTGGCCTTGCCCCGGGGGCATGCTGAGACTGTGTAGTGAGAGCCTGCACTAAATTTAAAAAAAAAAAAAAAAAGATGTTATGTGCATGTGCCAACTCCCCACAAAGAATGTAAGCACTGTGCACTGCAGATATGTACTAATAAGTCCTAGCCCAGGTCCGGTGTGTGGAGAGCTTCCTGCTAACCTGCGCCCGCGGGACCAGTCCCAGCCCAGGCGCAGCATGGGCTGGACCCTCTCCCAACCCCTTGGGCC
>NW_004524637.1:510553-511290 GCF_000260255.1 Octodon degus
AACCCATGCAAATTTTCCTATGAAGAATTTTATTGTTATCAAAAAAAATAAAATAAAAATAAAAGCAAAAAAGAAAGATATGTACTAATAAGACAATAAAACAGTGGATGCACACTTGTGAAATAAAATAGTTTTGTAGGTGCAGGATCAATATATAGTAAGTTAAAAGATATAAATTAGAAGTAGGGAAATTGTTTCAAATGGATGGTGGAATAAGAGATGCAAGCAAGAGAGGGAGGCAAAGCAGATGGAAAAAAGACAATTAAAGGGAAAACTGTTGAAAACAGAACTTTTGTGAATGGAAAAGTGTCTGAGTTGGAAGGAGCCAGGAGGCAGGGGAAGGAGCAGGGATTTAAAACAGAAGAAAAATTGAGATGTGTTATGCACACCTCCTCACTCCTCGCGATAAATGTAATTATCATGTATGGCAAACAAGGACTAATAGAAGAAGATAAGGGTGTTAGCTGCTTTCCTGCCCTGGTGAATGCAGCAGGATTCCATTGTGTAGGTACCTGGACCTTCTGCAGGGCAGGGTCCGTGTCTGGCAGGTCTGCCTAGGTCACCGGTGGGGGTAGTGGGCTTTGTGTAGTTGCACTTCGATATCTTCTCAAAGATATGGCTTCAGGCCTCTTCCTTCCTAGGGAGAGTGCATCTTTGGAGAAAAGTTACTTGAAGCTGAGAATCTCTGTGATTCTCTCTTAATTTTTTGTGTGATTCTCTGATAGAACATGCTAGAT
>NW_004524637.1:511495-562303 GCF_000260255.1 Octodon degus
AGAGAGAGAGAGAGAGAGAGAGAGAGAGAGAGAGAGAGAGAGAGAGAGATTCTCAGAAAGTGAAGACCAAGCTGTGGGTATCTGGCTGCATCATTCCATGAAGAGTGTTCTGAGATCTCCTTCTGTCATCTTTTAAAGCCACTAATGCAGTCACGAGCACCCACTGACATGATGTCATGCAACCCCTTTTACCTTTCAAGGACACCACCTCCAAATACCATCCACACATGAAGTTGGGGTTCAAGTTTCCAGCACATGAACTTTAGGGGATGCGTTGAAACTACAACACCCAGTGTACATCAGTGACGAGGAATAGGAATGAGAAGGAAGCACCCTGGTAAAGTGGCCAGTGTCATCTCAAGCCATATCCAAGGTGCTCTCAACTCTTACAATGAAAGCAGAGCCCTTTGTGGGTGTGATGAGCTAACAAGTCCCAGGTCAGCACAGTGCCATTAAAAGCCTCCCAAGCCACATCATTCTTGAGACCTAGGATTGTCACTGCCCATTACACTTAGAGGGTAACCTGTTGGGTAACACAGTTCCTTGCTGCAGTTCACAAGTTCTAGCCTGAATCTCAGTACGCTTGCTGCATAGTTTTCATCACAACTTCCTTTCTATGCATTTGTTTTATCAACATGTATTAATTAGATCTATTAATGAGATTCAGTGTGATAATTCCATGTGTGTTTACAGTGCACCCTGATCAACTCCACTTACCCTTTCCCCGTGTACCCTCCTTCTCAGTCTCTGGTCATTGCTACTCTACCTCCAGGTCAACCTTTTTTGGGGGTAGGGGCTTCCACATATAAGAGAGAATATATGGCAAGAGTTTTGTTGTGTCTGGCTCACTTCACTTAACTTGATGCCCTCTGGTTCCACCAGTTTTGCTGCAAATGGCAAAATACGACTAAGTACTTTGTTCTAGAAATTATATATAATATATACCATATATATATATGTATATATATATATATACACACACATCACATGTACTTTATAAACTTACCTATTGATGGGAATCTAGGCTGATTAAATATTGGAAGTTCTTAATAGTGTTATAGTAAATATGGGTGCACAGGAATCTCTTTTGTATGCTGATTTCATCTTGTTTGGCTATATACCTAGAAGCAGGGTAGCTGGCTCAATATGGTAGATCTATATTTAGCTTTTTGAGGAAACTCCACTGTATTCTCTATAATTGCCATACTAATGTACATGCTTATCGGTAGTGTGTAAGATTTTTTTGGTAAGGTAGCAGAATATAGAAGAACATTGCCAGCAAAAATGCCAGCATCTTTTTTGTAGTAGCCCTCCTGATCAGGGTTAGATGGTATATCACTGTGATTTTTATTTTTATTTCCCTGATGACTAGTAATATTGAGCACTTTTTATTTATTTATTTACTTATTTATTATTACTATTATTATTATTATTAGTCTTTTTGAGACAGGGTCTTGATATGCAGTTCAGGCTGGCCTTGTGCTCACTTTGTAGTCTCACACTTACAACAATCCTCCTGCTTCAGCCTCCCAAGTTCTATGATTACAGGTGTGTGCCACCATGCCCAGCTGATATTTATCATTTTTTTTTTTGACTGAATCAGGGATTGAACTCAGACCCTTGTGCTTGTCAGGGAAGCACTTCTTCTACTGAGCCATCTCCCTGACCCCCAATATTTGTCATTTTTATTTTTTTTTAATTTTTTTAAGTAGCTATGTAGTCCAGACCAGCCTTGATTTTATTTATTTATTTATTTATTTATTTTTGTTTATTTATTTTGTGTGTGCATATGTGGTCAGCTCAGCCCACCAGGGGGCGGGGCTGGCTGGCATGTGGAGCTGGGGGATTGAACCGCGGTCCCTGTGCTTTGCTAAGCTTGTTCTAAGTAGGTGCTTTAGACCACTGAGCCATCTCACCAGCCCTATTTGTCATTTTTATTTGCCATTTTTATTTATCTTTTGTGAATTATCTGTGCAGGTCATTTGCCTATTTTAAATTGGATTTCTTGGTTGTTTTGTTAGGTTTTTAAATTCTTCATGTATTTTGGACATTAACCCTGCCAGATGAATAGTTGACAAATATTTTCTCTCATTCTGTACATTGTCTTTCCATTCTGTTGTTCCTGTGGTGTTCAGAAGCTTTATAATTTGATATAATCCCATTGTTAACAGTGGCTTTTGTTTCTTGTGCTTGTAGGGTTCTACCCTTTAGGACAAATCATATCACGATATACCAGTATCTTGAAATATTTCTCAACACTTTTAGATCAATTCATTTTGGGGGGTTGAATTTTGTACAGGGTGAGAGGTAGGGGTCTTTTCAGTCTTCTGCATGTGGACATCACTTTCACCAGCATCACTTGTTGAGGAAGTTGTCCTTCTTCCAGCATGTGTTTTTGGGTACTCTTTCAAGAACCAGGCAGTTGTGTATGCATGGTTTTATTTCTGGGATCTCTTGTGTTCTATTGGTCTATGTGTCTTTTTTAATGTTAATACTGTACCACACTCTTTGGGTTACTTTGGTTCCATCATTGTCTTAAAATCAGAAATTGTGATGCTTCCAGCTCTGTTCTCTTTGCTGAAGTTTTTATTTATAGTCTTTTTTGCTTCCATATGAATTTTAAGTCTGTGTTTTCTAGTTCTTTGAAAAAATATCGTGATGTTTTAATAGGTACTGCATTGACCCTGCCAATTATTTTGGGTAGTGTGGACATTTTAGCAATATCAGTTCTCCTGATTATGAATATGAGAAGTTTTTCCATATTCTAGGATCTTCTTCACTTTCCTTCATCTCTGTTGTGTAATTTTCACCATAGAAATCTTTGGTTTCTGTGGATAGGCTTGTTGTTAGGTATTTTATTTTTTGTAGCTGTTGAGAATGATATTGCTTTTATGACTTCTTATGCAGTAAATTTATTGTTGGTGTAGAGAAGATCTACTAAATTTTGTATGTTCTTTTCTTTTTCTTTTCTTTCTCTTTCTCTCTTTCTCTCTTTCTTTTTGTGGCTGGCTGAGCCAGCCCTGTGGACAGGGCCGGTGCAGCATATGTGCCAGGGATCGAACTTCAGTCCCTGAGCACTTGCCTAAGCGGGTGCTTTAGACCACTGAGCTATCTAGCTGGCCCCTGTATGTTTTTTTCTATCTGCTATCTTAGCAAATTTATCAGTTTCATTAGTCTGTTGGTAAATTATTTAGTTTTCTTATATATAGAATCATAGCATTACTAAACATAGGTTATTGGACTTTCCCGCTTCCTATTTGTATGCTGATTTATTTCTTTTAGTCTAATTGCTTCCACTGAGACTCTGGTACTATGCTGAATAGAAGGCAAGAATGGACAAGCTGGTTAGTCCCGATTTTAGAGCAAATGCTTTCAGTTTTCTTCCATTCAGTATGATGTTGGTGATGCTTCTCAAATGTAACTTTTATAACTTTGTCATATGATCTGTCTCTACCTAATTTGTTCAACACTTTTATCATGAAAAGTTGTCAAATTTAACAAGACTTTTTGTCTGCATTTTTTAAGATCATGCATTTTAAATTTTTCATTTTGTTGATGTGGTGTATTACATTTATTGATTTGTATGTGTTGAACCCTTCTTGGATCCCTGAGAGGAAACTAGCTTTAGTGTTCCTGATGTGCTGTTAAATTCAACCTGGGTTTTATTGAGAATTTTTATATATGTGTTCATCAGAGATATTGGTCTATAATTCTTTCTTTCATTCTTCTTTCTGTGTGACTTATCTTTCATAAGAGGGTAATACTGACCTTAGACTGGGTTTAAAAGGATTCCTTCCCTTTAAATCCTTCGGAACAGTTTCAGAAGAATTGGTGTTCTTTAAAGCATAACCTTCCTTCTGAATGAGATGGTGTGCTGCCTGTGATTCGGGGAGATTCCCAGTCCCATGAATTCCATTACATCTTCTTTTACATCATTGATTTTCTTTCCTTACTTTCAGTTCCTTGGTCCTTTAATGATTAAGACTGAAGTACTGGTCAAGAGTTCATAAAAGGAAAAGCAAGATAGCTCAGCAGACAAAGCACCTGCTTAGGTAAGTGCAGGGACTGGGGTTCGATCCCCAGTACCACATGGCATGTCAGCCCTGCCCCTGAGCCAGTGATGGAGTCCGGGCATGGTGGTGCATTCCTGTAATCCTCGCTACTGGGCAAAAGAACTGAAAACATCATGTCATAGTGATATATGTGTACCTATGTTTATAGCAGCACAATTCGTGATAGCCAAATCTTGGAAACAACCAAAATGCCCATCACCCGAGGAATGGATGAAAAATATGTGCTGCTTTTATACAATGGAGTATTATTCAGCTATGAAGAACAATAAACTTGAAGCCTTCATATATAAGTGGATGCAACTTGAAGATATACTCATAAGTGAAATAAACCATACCTGTGTGTATAAATATTGTATAGTCTCCCTATTGTAAGAAATCAAAAGAAGAAATAAAAATTGAAAGGTGTAACACAGTTAAATAGAGATTGAAAATTTAAAGACTAAACAATGAAGAGAGAGCAAGGAGAAAAGTTAGGAAATATGGCAGGGGTAGGACCAGCCAAAAATTAGGGCCGGTCAAATAGCTCAGTGGATTAAAGCACCTGCAAGCAGGCACAGGGGCTGGGGGTTTGATCCCTGGGCCTGCCATGTCAGCCCCGCCCCTGGGGTGTGCTGAGATGGCAATTGAGACTGGACGTGGTGGTGCGTGCCTGTAATCCCAGCTCTTGGGAGGCTGTAAACAGGCGGATCACTATAAGTCTGATCTAATAGTGAGACCTTGAACACCCTGTAGACCCATGCCGGCAGGGAGGTGCAGGGGAGAAAGCTTAGTAGAATAAGTGCTTGCCTGGCAAGCATAAGGGCCTGAGTTCAATCCCCGGTTCCACAAAAAAAAAAAAAAAAGAAAAGGAAAAAAAAGTATATAAAAAAAAGGAAATATGGATGGGGCAAGAACCAGACATTTATATAAACAAGATGGTTAAGGCAATAGTCCTAAGAATCTCCATCAGGTTTTTTAAAATAGCAGTTAATGGGTAGAATTCTCACCCTGACCAACTCTATATGCTGATATATGTGAACTAAGCAACTGCACTGAGGATAGCAATGTGTAACACTAAAACTATGCTTGAAATACCCATCATTTTTGTCTTCTAAATGCGTACTGTTTCTAACATCATATCAATTATTGTTGTACACCCTTTATAGTAAATGTTTGTTTTTAAAAAAAAGGTAGTAAAGAAAATAAGAGACAAGAAAAAGAATGTCGTAGGATTGTCCTGCTACAATGTTATATATGGTTTGATTTCTAAATTTCTGTGTAAAAATGTGTGGTTTTTTTTCACATTCTATAGGGATTTAAGGTTCAAAATGTCTATGGTTGTTGGAAAATACCAGTCCCATGTTATGTCTAAGGTGTTTGATATTCAGACAGATACTGATGTTAAGCTCAACTGCCTATGTTACAGGGTAATAATATCGTTAAGCTTCTCTTCTGGATGGAAGAGAAGCTTCTCCCAACTTAAGTTGGCAGACCAAAAGTTAGAGAAAAAGAAGGGCTACAAGGATAGCCAATATTTTGGCTCTAGTTCTTCAAGGTCAGTGAGGACTCAGGACATGAGAACTTGTGCTGTGACATTCTGTAACTCAATGGTGTCCCAAATTTTCTGTTCAAGGAGATTATGGGGCCACAGAGGAAAGTGATCAATGATGTAGAGTGTGCCTAAGGAGAGTCACCTAGAGAGAAAACATTCTTTCAGGCCTTCACAGAGAGCATAATGGTCAGGCACTGGCTGTGACCCATCCACATGGCTGCTGACACTGAATAAATATCTACAAACTGCTATACAGGGTTTCAGGGTTAATGCTGAGGGGATTTGACTAATCTTGTCAGATAAAAAAGTTACATTTTTCTGTTATATAGGTCTTGCTTATCTTAACCATCCAGCAGAAAAGTAGAAACATAAGGTATAAAAAGTAAAGCTATATTAATATGCTGAGCTGTAAAAGGCTCAAATCAACAACTTCTGACAATTGCCAGTTCTGCTGATAACCCACAACTATTATGAACTATTGGACCACATTGGGATATTTTGCTGAATTGAAGTACCTACAATATTTGAACTGGTGTCAAGTATGAAAACGTCCTTTAAAAAAAAATGGGGCCGGGAAGATGGCTCAGTGGAATAAGTGCTTCCTTGGCAAGCATGAGGGCCTGAGTTCAATCCCCGGTTCCACAAAAATAAATAAATAAATAAATAAATAAAAATAAACAATAAAAATAAAGGGTCCTTTAAAGACTTCTCCAAATACAGCTTCTCTAACAGCAATGGAGCACCCATCTCTGACAAAACAAAACAAAAAAGGGACAAATAAATGAAGGACTATTTTGTAGTGAAAAAAAAAATATATATATATATATATAAAGTAGGATAGATATACAGCTACTTTCTCTTAGTTCAATGAGAAGATTCATACTAATAGTGTTTAGACAAGAGATCGTGTCTGCATCTTGTACTGTGATTAACTACTGCAAAGACAACAATATGCAATGTATTAACTATTGTAACTACTATTAACCTGTGTTGGAACTGTCTCATTGTTATTTCTTTCTCATTAAAATTAATAAAAAAATTAAAAAGATAAAGTAAAATAAAATTAATTTAAAAATTTAAAAAAAAAAAAAAAAATCCCAGCTACTGGGGAGGTTGAAAACAGGAGGATTACTACGAGTCTGAACTGCTGAGACCCTGTACCAAAAAATAAAAAGGGAGGGGTGTTTCATAAAATCCAGGCAAGTCCACAGGATAAGCAAAATAAGCAACTCCTAGCATTTTCAGGGCCTAGGGAGGTGAAGGATATAACCATCTCCCAGGACAGGACTCCTGCTTGGAAGGGCAAGCCCTCATGCAGAGCAGAGCCCTTCTGTGTTAGAAAAGCCCATTTGGCTCCTTTTGCTTCTATGTTCAGACCTCTGGAATCTGTCGGGACGGTCCTGTAGAAATACAAGGCCACAGACCTCACCTCCCTGCTCCAAGGATTTATACCCTTGCAGTTGGTCATGAGGTTCAAACTCAGGCATGTGGAGTCAGGTGTGGAGCTTAATGTTTCACTTTGGGGATAAGGTGGGAATTAGGTGCTTTTGAGTGCGGGGTTGTGTGTAGACGACTCTAAAAGTTGAACCTGTTCCAAACAACCAAGCTGCCAGCAGAACCAGGCTCTTTTTATGAAAATCCGCGAGGGCCACAGAAAGCCTACAATTGGCCAGGCTCCCAGGCCACCCAAACACTGGGGCAGGAAAGTGAACAAACCCCGCCCAAACCCCAGGGCAGTGAGTTGGCCCCAAGGACTTCTGGTCAACTCTACACAGCTGTTAGCAGGCCGAGCACTTCATAGGCGCGGAAGATCGCTGCCTTCTCCAGCCGGGCCCTGCACCTCCTGGGCCTGCCCTCAAAGACTGCGTTCCAGGTGGGAATCGGGAAGAAGCACGAGACCGGGAGGAGGTGCCCAAACACCTTAAGCCTGAGCCGAGCGGATTTAGCTCTGCGAGAAACCTTTTCGCTAGAGCCCAGAGTGGGCGACACCGCGGAGGAGGCGCGGCAGCCCTGCCCCCTTGCCCCTCGCGCTCGCGGGTGC
This sequence comes from Octodon degus, assembly GCF_000260255.1. Taxonomy (NCBI): domain Eukaryota; kingdom Metazoa; phylum Chordata; class Mammalia; order Rodentia; family Octodontidae; genus Octodon; species Octodon degus. Next base: position 519,141 of record NW_004524637.1, read on the forward strand.
CGGTAAACGCACTCGAGGAGGGGGCTCTGGTCAAGGACAGGGATCCAGAGCCATGGCTGAGGCCGTGGAGCCGGAGGGGGGCGCTCCGGGTGCCCAGGCGCAGCCCGAGGACCCAGAGACTCTGGCAGTGGCCTCCAAGGCGGAGGGAAGCGAGGTTGGCGAGGGCACCGCAGCGGTACCCGGTGGCGACGAGACGCGCGAAGTGGCGGAGGAAGGCGGTTGCGGGCGGGACCGGGGGAGCGCGGGCGAGGGAGCAGACCCGGGGGCCGAGACGCAAGGCTCGGGGGGAGCGCAGGGCTCTGTGGAGGGCTGGGAGGAGACCGGGGAGGGAACCCAGGACGGCACCGCGGTGCCCCCAGCAGGGGAGGAAGTGGGCGGCACGGAGCAGGTGGAAAAGCGCGCAGGGGAGATTCGGGGGGACCAGGAGGACCCCGCGATCCGGGAGGCGCAAGAGGAAACAGAGAGCGGGCTGGAGGAGCCGCCAGAGTTCAGCGTAGAGCCCCAGGGGCCGGAAGGCAACAGCATGGATGCCGAGGGGCCGGCTGGAGGGGAGCACGGGGTGGAGAATGAGCCCCAGGACGGAGGGGAGGGCGGCCTCCAGGCCCAGTCTGAGGAGAACGAGGAGCCGGGCCGGGAGGAGCTCAGACAGGCTGCAGCGGAGGGCTTGGCGGCAGAGCCTGGGTCCCCGGGGGCAGAGGGGTCGCAGGACAAGACGGCAGACGCTGGCGAGAACGGTGACCCGGGAGGGCCCCGGGAAGAGGTCGGGGAGGAGGAAGAAGGGCAGGGAGAGCCGGGCCCCGCGGAATCCAGCCAGGATGCCGCACCGGCGGGCGGGGAGCAGCCCCCCGACAGCAGCCGCGGAGAGGAGGCGGCCGAGCTCAGTGGGACTGAGGATCCCGAACCCCAGCTTGTCAACCACACGGAGGAAGAGAGCAGCGCCCAGGGAGGTGACGAGCCCGAGCCAGTGAATGGCCGCAGGGAGGACGACGGCCAGGTGGCTCAGGAGGGAGACCCCTCACAGGAGCATGACATCACCCTCTTTGTCAAGGTAAATGTCACCGCCCCCAGGTCTCAGGACCTTCAGACCCAAGGGGGACGCTCAAAGGATGCCCCACCCCCGCACTAATTGCCACCAGGTGCTTTTGCCTCCTAGAGGGTAGGGTTTCAAGAAGTTTCAGAACTTTTAGGGGAACCCCTAACAATTTGGAAGGCAGGAGATTGGGGTGCGAGTGGTGGGAAGTGCGGCCGTGTGACCAGCATTCCACTGTCCTTTGTCCTGAAAATCCCGACTCGTCCTACGGGTCCAGAAGTAAATGGAGAATGAACTAAGTGGAAACAACACAAAGCCACACGCAAAGGGTTTTTGCCAAAGGAAACTAATCCTTGAAGAGGAAAAATACGAAGGTAGATAGGTTCAATGTGAAAACTACCCTGAAACTCAAATTCCCCAAGGCCAGAGCTGGCAGGGTATCAGTTACCTAAAGACATTCCAGGTTTAGAATTGGTGATGTGCGTTTGGGAGGAAAGTAGAAGCTTATTGACACAGGATAAATCATGTCTTTGTTGAAAGTTTTAACCTTTACGTTGGGGCAATGCTGGCTACTGCTGACTTGAACATCAGCTGTCTGTGACAATGGTTAACCTCGCTTCTGTCCAGAGAGAGCATTAGTTTTATCTTGTGCACAAGCCTGTAGAGACACAGTAATGGAAGTTTTCAGTAGACATGTTTTACAAGGGATCAAAAAACACGGACAAATGTCAGCAGCCTTCTCATACCAAGAGCTTTGTTAAAGACAAAGAAAAAAAGCAAGCCCTTTCTGAAGACCTTTGCCTAGACTCGGGGAAGTGGAGATAATAAGGTCAAGAATGTGCAATGCACATTGAATCATAATCCTTCCAAAATCTTTGCAAGTTTATAGAAGCTAGTTATGGCCTAAATCTCCTTGGCTGAAATGAGGAGAAATCCTAATAAGTGAAGGAAAAAAAAAGCTTGCAGAGTAATTACCTTTAGAATTTTAAGAAATGTCTGGGTGGCCAGGGACTTCGGGTGAAAAGAAAGTGGCTATTCTTAGAATTTTTAAGAGCTTGGGACAGTGTACAGTGACATATCAGGAAATCCCCTGAGGATACCGTCCCTTTAGAGGTCCTGGGAAGAACTCCACTGCATTCTGCTGGCTGGTTCCAAATCTGGTTGGTTGAAGAAATTTCCCATTGACAGAGTCAAATAACATCATGACTTGTGCAGAGGACCTTCTATGACACTATGAGGTGCAGTGACAACTCAAATCTCTGGGTCCTCCTCCATCAAGTCCATTGGAAATAACTAGTGAGGCAGGAAATAGATCTGGTCACTTTGTCTCTTAGTGAACAGTTCTTCAGTTGGTTGGTGCACCTTCAGGTAAACCCACAGTTTGGAGCCAGGCACAACTTTTTGCTTTGTTATTCCTGCCTTCTATTTCTCCAGCCTTCCCTTGACATTGCTGGGGGTCGCCACTCCTTGTCACCATGGTGCTGCCATGCCAGCCATAGCAAAGTACTTCTTTCTGTTTCATCAGGGAGCCATGGAACTGAATTCTTTCCTGCTTTGAAATTTGCAAGCACTGTACCATCCTTCTTGCCCCTGTCCCTGTTCTGGCCTGGTCATTTGCTGTGTATCCACAATTAAGTGTGGGCTTCAGCCATCCTGGGGTCCTCTGTGTGCTTTGTCTCTTACTTGACCTGCATGAAGTTTACCATTATATCTCCAGTGTGCACTGCACTGTAGTGAAGGAATGAGGGGTTGGCTAGCCACCTGTGTGTAGTATAGCACATTGATCCAGAATATTTATGTAAGAGTCAATAGGGCTGGGATCAAATTCTGGATCTTTACTATCTTGCTGTGTGACCTGAAGCAAATTGCTTAACCTTTCTGTACCTTTATTGTCTCAATTATTAAACTGGCACAGTCATAGTACCTACCCTTAAGGTTCCTGGGAGGATTCAAGAATAGGTTCTGTAGAGTACCAGGAATGGTGCCTGCCCTAAGTACACACAGTGTAACTGCTGGTACCTACTGCTGCTTCTGCTTGACTCACAAAAGCTTCCATTGCTTCTGCATGAACTGTTCCCTTCCCATTCCACTGTGTAGAATGTATAGAATTTTTTAAGGGGAAATCCCTCTAGACACTTAACTCCATCCTCTGAGAAAGAGAGTGTTAGGAAAGTTAATGAAAGCTTGTTGTCTCAGATACTACTACTGGGAAGTAGTTTGCAGTCTGCCAAGGGGCATGACATCCTTGAAGTGTACTTGCTGGTTGACTTGATGCTCAGATACCAGGATCAAAAGATTTTGATCCTCAAAAGGCAGTAAATAGATTGCCAAGCAATGAGCGTGGCTAACTTCTGAGGGTCTCTTAAATGTCATTTTAGGCATCTCACTGTCTTCTGAACCCATTCACCATGCTCTCTAAAAACAAAGAAACAAGAACAAAAGACCTTAATGAAACAAACACAAATTCTGTATGCTGCTGATCTTTTGAGGTAGTTTTTTTTTTTTTTTTCTTGGTACCAGAGATTATATCCAGGGCCTTTGCCCTTAGCTACATCTCCAGCGCTTTTTTATTTTGAGAGAGGTCTTGCTAAATTGCTAAACTGCTATCTCTAGGTTTGCTGTTGTGGTCTATTGTGTGTGTGTGTGTGTGTGTGTGTGTGTGTGTGTCTGTCTGTCTGTCTGTCTGTCTGTCTGTAGCCAGCCAGCTCAGCCCACTGGTAAAGCATATGGTGCCAGGGATCGAACCTAGGTTCCTGCACTTGCCTAGGCTTGTCTAAGCAGGTGCTTTCGACCGCTGAGCTATCTCACCGGCCAGCTATTGTGATCTTCCTCCCACAGCTTCCTAGTATTCTGGGATTACAACACACACCATTTTGCCTGGCTCCAAGTTTGTAGAATTGGATTTAAGATTCATAAATTAGGCCAGAATAGGATTTCTTTGCTAGCGTTAGCCTTGCCTAGATTCCTTCTTGGGTTCCATTAGCCACAGTGGGTGGCTAATGTGGGTTTTGCAGATACGTTAGGGTAAGTGCCTAAGGTGGGTTTTCTATGACATAGCTGTGGCACTAAACTTACAGAGCTATTTCTTGAGGTGACCATCACAATATGTTTTAAATATTCCTGGGCTAGGAGTTAACATTTCTTTAATTGTGTTTTGTGAAGCTCTTATTTAAAATTATACATATGTACTGCTGAGTTTCATGAGCTTACGTTGGTATCATACTTGGGTTCTTCAAAGAAATGAAACTGAGGCCTGATGGAAAAAGGAAAACTCCAGGAAGATATAGGCCTTGAATAAGCATTGCCAGCCAGAAATGTGAAGCTCCAAAGCAACAACAGCAACAACAACAAAAAATCTAAAACATGCCAGGATCAGTAGCTCAGTAACTCCTGGTAGACCAGTAGGCTTTAGCTTTTGGTCTGTCAGTGATAGGCTGTAGCTTCTGGTAAACCAGTAGGCTGCACTTCTGGGCACATTTGGCATGGAGGGGGCATCCTGAGACCTGTTGTGTGGGTCCCAGGCTCTGAGGAGCCTGGAAAGGATGTGTTTCTTTCCTAACTGTGTGCAGTCCATGATCTGAAGGGAAGTAAGCAAAGATAGCACTTCTATAACTTTAGTTCTCCCCTAACATCTTTTCTGGCACAAAGCACAACATTCAAACTATAGCAGCAAGCAGTTTCCTTGCCTTCCCCAAGCTTACCATCTAGCATGAGGGTGGATATTGAGGAATGTGATATGGCATACATGGCATTTCCATTGGGCTGGCAGCTGGCATGCCAAAGACCATGTGGTTTTTGGCCATTTTGGTTTTTTAGCCATTATTAGCACTATGTCCAGTGCATGATGGACGATTACTGCTGGTTAGAAAAGGAGGCATGAGGAAGAGGAGGCTGTATGAGCAAGCAGTAGGAGGCCTGAAAGACACAGCAAGATACTTGTTGGGAATTTAGCTGATTTGGAAATACTTACTTTCCTTTCTGCTCTATAGGAAGTAGGAGCTCTGGTTGAGCCCTGGTACACATTCTTGAAGATTGTCTAAAATGGGGTGGCTGTGATTTGAGCTAGATTCAGCACAATTTCTTCCCCCTCAGAATCGAGGTACCAACTATTCAAATCTCTGAGTCCTCCTTTTTTGACACTGACTTCCTTGCTGGTTTTTTGCCTGGTGCTGATTCACCAGCTGGACCATTGTCCAGGCACAGTTTGGGGAGATGTTCCTGCACAATATGCATATCTCCTGGATGGCACCATCGGGCTCTCTGGAGTCCAACCTCCTCCTGCAGGGATATGGTATCAAGCCCACCTTCAGCTGGGTGGTTGTTTGCATTGAGAGACCTGTTGACCCCTCTCAAATCAACATTTTAACTTGGAGATGTTAGTGCTTTGGTAGAAGATCTACTTTACTTAATGCTGTCACAACATTTTCTCAGTCTTTAATATTATTAAATATGTATAATACTATTGCTCCAGCTAGTGCTACCCTCTGGTATTTAGTGTTGGAGAAAATGTCATTACAGTTCGTTTAGTTGCAATTTGTAGATTATCCAGTAACAACAAGATCTAAATTCAAGTTTTTCATACAAATATGCAACACTTTTTGTCACCTAGGGCACAGACTGGCTGTTTGTGTTTTGTCTCCCACTGTCATCAAAAGATGTCACTTTAGTCTCCAGCATCATACCCACCCATCTCCAGTATCAGACCATCAACCTCTGTGGTAGGAAGGTGGGAAAATGAGACAGGGGCTTCATTCCCTCAATCACTTCTCTGCCTTCAGGGAGAAAATTCCATGCCACAGTACTGGCAGTAGATTTTCCCTTCTGTCCCATCACCTGGAGGTGACTTCCAGGCATCACACTTCTAGACCTTTCTCAGGCACAGGGAAAATGAGATGATGGTTGGTTTAGACCAGTGGTAAGCAAACTATGGCTCAAAGGTCAAATCCAGCTAGCCACCTGTTTTTGTACCCCTACAGCCTCAGGATAGATTTTAGAGTTTTAAGTGTGATTTGTGTTGCCCTTATTTTCATGGGAATATATACATATATTTTTTAAATTTATTTATTTATGTGTGTGTGTGTGTGTGTGTGTGTGGCCAGCTCAGCCCACCAGGGGGCGGGGCTGGCTGGCATGTGGTGCTGGGGGATTGAACCGTGGTCCCTGTGCTTTGCTAAGCTTGTTCTAAGTAGGTGCTTTAGACCACTGAGCCATCTCACCAGCCCTTCGTGGGAATATATTGACTGTTGACACTGGGTGATTTAGTCTTTTCATCTTAGCACCTTCTTATAATTGATGCATGGGAAAACGAAACATGGGTGGCGCTAACACTCTTGCAATCTTCACCTTTGTTTACTGGAATCTTTAAATGCTTCATTGTGTGTTATTTTCTGTAACTTCTTAAATCCTGATGGATTAGCTATTTCCAGCCTTGAGTTTCTTCTTTTCTTTTTAATTAACAGGTATGTGCTGTCAAGCACATCCACTATCAGAATTTAACTCTGTGTTACAGGGGAAGAAGTCCTGTCCAGAATAGAGTTTGAACTGTGTGGAGAGTGAGGTCATTTCATGCCCACACTATCCCACCTGAAAGTGTTGGTGGATCACTTTGATCTTGGTGTGGGATCCACTGAGGTAAATTTGACTTACACAAATCAAAATCATTATGAGGGGCTGGAGAGATGGCTCAGTGGTCTAAAGCACCTACTTAGAACAAGCTTGGCAAAGCATCAGGGACCGCGGTTCGATCCTCCAGCACCACATGCCAGCCAGCCCCGCCCCCTGGTGGGCTGAGCTGGCCCCATACACACACCTCTCTCTCTCTCTCTCTCTCTCTCTCTCTCTCTCTCTCTCTCTCTCTCTCTCAAATAAATAAAAAATAAAAAAATATCAAAATCATTATGAATATATCATCTGTGATGTAGAAATATCAAAATACTCTAAGGTTGTCTCCTAGTCAGGTACTCTATTTATGCTTCCATCTGCTATAAGAATTGGCCAAAACTCACACAGAATGATGACAAATCCATTTACAGAGGCCCAGTGAATTGTGGAGGATCAGAAAAGTTGTTCCTAACTTGTGTTTGCTGAATAGGAAGAAGAAATGTATACTTAACTATCATAGATAGTTTGGAAAGATCAGTTGGAAGTTTCCAGGGCAGTTGGTCTGTTGAAAAACATATAGTGTGCCTGGGGAGAGTCACATGGAAAGAAAAAACATTCTCTCAGGCTTTCACAGAGAGCAAATTGGTCAAGCAATGGCCGTGACTCATGCACATGTCTGACACTGACCAAAGGATGTACAAAGGTCATTACAGGGCTACAGGATAAATCCTGAGAGTACTTGGCTGACCTTATCAGATACAAAAGTTATATTTCTTGTTATATAGGTCTTGTTATATCTTGGTCTTAACCACCCACCAGAAAAATATAAAAACAAGGTATTTAAATTAAACACCATATTAATATGATGAGCTGTAAAAGGCTCAAGTCAATAACTTCTGAGGATAACCCACTAATATTATAGACTGCTAGACAGTGTTAGATTGTTTAGTTGAATTCAAACACCTGTAGTATTTAGATGCCAATAGAATATTCACCTCTGATAGACAATAAAAAAATTATACAAAGGAATAATCATTTTGTATTTATATGTACAAAATAGGATAAATTTACAGCTACTTTTGCTTAATTCAATGAGAAGAAAGAGGTGTACTAACAGTGTTTGGACAGAATATCCTGTCTGCTTCTTGTACTATGGATAACCACTAAGAAGATAACAATGTACAATGTATTGATTATCAAAACTGTCCTATTAATCAGCTGCGAAATTGTCTCATTCATATTTATTTCTCTCTTTTGTTTTTGGCGGAATTGGGGATTGAACTCAGGCCCTTGGGCTTGCCAGGGAAGCACTTATTCCACTGAGCCATCTCCCCGGCCCAATATTTATTTCTCAATAAAAAAAATTAAAAAAAAAAACATAGATCATTTTGACATATACTGACTCAACCTACAAAGACTACATCTATTTTTATATGTGATATAAGAAATAATTATATTGAGACTATTCTCTAATTGCAGATTTTTTACTAGGTTTGTGGACTCTTCCTTCCACTCACTGCTTTTCTTTCTTTCTGTACTTGTTTGTTCACATAAATTTGTGTATATGGAGAAAGAAAAGCTGCTTTTCACTTTCCCAATCTAATCCATGGTATTTGGTATCTAAGTTTATACTTAAGACAAATATTTATTGGTTCTCTGCCAAGCATCAGGCGCTGTGCTTGGGGCTGGGGGTATAACAATGGTGAGGACAAAGTTAGCTGCTGCTATTTAGAGATTCAATCTGGAGAGAGACCTAGGAAGACAGCATGAGGAGGGGGAGCACAGAGGGCTGGAATGGAGTCAGTGGGACTAGGGGGCTGGTAACTGAGCAGTGGCTACGGTCAACAGGTGTGTTCATCAGCTGCATGATACTATAACACACTGCTGAGCTAACTGATGTATAGAGAAAAAAGGTTTATTTTGGCTCATAGTTTTGGTGGTTTCAGTCAAAGAGGAGTTGGTCCCATTGTCTTTGGGCCTGCATTGAGGCAGCACATCACGGTAGGAAGCATGTGGTAGAGCGCGGTTGTATACTTCATGGTCAGGGGGTCAGAATTCCACAGTCCCTTTTAAGGGCACACCCCTAGTAACTGGAATACCTCCTGTTAGTCTCCATTTCTGAAAAGCTCTGCTGTTTCCTGACAGCTCTACTTGGGTGAATAAGCCTTTATCACAGGGACCCATGGGGGCCTCTTTCAGATCCAAACAATACCAAGGAGAGATTTGGGCTCTGGATCTCTGACCTTTAGGATGACCCATCTGTCACATAATGAATGGGCTTATCTATCTTCCTGTACCACGGATGGACGCATGAGCAGCAGCCTGCCACTGGGGACAGCAGGATTCATCCTATTTCTAATTATGTATTTTCTAGAATGGAAATCTATCCCATAACATCCTTCTCCTGAACCAGCCATGCTTCTCAAATTTAAATTGCACTTACAGTGTTGGCTTATGTCTGAGGGCAGTGACGTAGCTATTATAATAGTGTGGCATGGGAAAGCTATTTTCGTACTTACTCTGTCTGTGGCAGGAGACTGGAGCGAGGGATACTGGTGAAAAGCAGCATGGTGTCAAGGAAGCCAGAGCACCATCATTACAGTACCAAAGTTGAGGCTGGCATGGGGGTGAGCAGTGATCTGCATCGGCTCCCATTTCTGTCACCTGGGGTTGTACAATAGAGACTCAACACAGTGCTCATCCAATACATGTGCACCCCAAGACTCCCTCTTTGTTTCTGAATGTGTGACCTCAGGCTTGCCCTGGAGGGGAAGGACAGTTAGGGCCTCTTTCCCAAGCCTGCTTGCTTCTGCTTTCCATGCAGTGGGACTCTTCCAGAGAAGGTGGTGGGCTGCTGAGGGGCAGAGAAGACCTGGTGCCATGCTAGCCAAGGCTTTATGCTTGTACTTGGCTCACCTTCTAAGGGCTTAGGATGCTGCAGTCCAATAGGCAGGAGCTCTTCACCCTAGCAGGGTCCCCAGTGGGATCCTTGTCCCACTGCAGCTGCAGTGGAGTGCAGGGATGAGGAATCAGCGCAAGGAGGTCATTCTTTTCCCTGGCTGGAACCACACAGGGGCCTTCCTGACAGCAGCCACACAGTGTCTGAAACACTGGGCACATTACAGCTATCATGTGCGTGGAAGGCTGCGCAGAAGAAAGGCGTCATTGGTCTGGAGACCTGGGGACACTAGGCTTTCTCCTTAAATGAGGAAAATGAACACTTTTTGTTGTCTTCGGTGTCAGAGCTCTAGATGGAACTTCAAAGAACCCTGCGAAGATGCAATCTCCTCCAACTCTGTTCACTTTGTTTTAACTCCAGGTCAGATGTCTTCAACTCTGTTCCCATGAATAGACTGGATGAAGTATTGGGTTACATTCAGTGGCTTTTAGTGTCACTTAATTCTTAAAAATTCAGTGCCTAAGAAAGTTCAGAAGCGTTAGCACATCAGATACGGAAAGGCCCATTCTGGGCTAAGTGCCACTTAACCAGTATGTTGTGATTCTTTGAACTGACATAGTAAAAATATGAAGCTCTGCCTGTCCTGAATATAAAATAGTGACTCTGATACCTTCAGGCACTGCTAGTGTTTTACTATTTCAAGTAAGTGAAGAACTGGGTCTATAGGCACATGATTTGGACACTTGGGCACACCTTGGAATCACACAGTCCCATGGTAGGTTAGCATGTCATTCAGCATGGCTGTCACTAAGAATTGGGTTTCATTTCTTTCCTCAGAATATGATGTGACATTTGTGACTCTTGGTAATCAATAGAATAATGGCATGACTGATGTTAGATGAATTTCTTTTCATGAAAGGACACATCACTTCACCAGTCACCTGAGGTCACCATACAGGATGAAGCCACCTGTAGATACTCCATTCAGCCATCCTGGCTGGGCACCATCTTCTAGTTATGCTGCAAGATGCTGGATGACCTGTGTGAAGCTATCTTGTCCCCCTTCCTGCCTGGCCATCAGCTGAGTACAGCTGGGTGAACTGCATCAGTGCTGTAGAGGACAGAAAGGTCACTCAGGAAAGCTGTGAGAAACCCCCGACTTGCAAAGTTATGAGCTATTAGAAATTGGCATTTTAGCACTTGGTGACTGGGACATATAACTTTGGTTTCCTCTACACTGGGAAAATCTGGGTGGCTATGAAGGCAGGGCCAAGACGGGAGGCATTAGATGGCTTAAAGCAGTTAGGGGATGAAGTGGAGAGAGGAAGTCTCTCTTGTCAGTCCTTCCACTTGCTGTAACATTCCCCCCTTTTTAGTCACTATATGAATTGGAATGCTCTGTCGTTCAAGACCCTAAACCACTGGGGTGTGTAACAACAGGCTGCATTATGAAGCAGGCTTTCCAGGACAAGATGTTCCTTTGTTGCAATAATGCCTTGTGAGAATTTTACAAGGAAATAAGCTTTTCATCTCCATGCAAAAGCTTCAGTTGGTATCATGCCATATTATTAAATCAGGATTAAAAATAGCCCTGGCATTTTTCAAGCATAATTCATATGGGAGACAACGTGGCGAGCACCGGTTCATTTGTTCCCATACTTTATACCACTCGTTCCACCTGCTGTGAGCAGTGGGCACCCACGTCGCTAAGCCTTTTGCTAGAGTTTAAACCTGGGAGCTGTGTGGTTCCATAATTAAGCTCTGTGGGTTGACCACTTAATCCAGCTACTAAGAAATTGTTATAACAGTTGAAGGAATGTTATACATTCTTGGGAATATATGTAGGACTAGTAAGCCTTTTGAAAAGTTCAGACCCACGTTTTAGTTTTAGAGTCTATACCATATTCCTTAGGATTTAGGTGTAATGATGAATGAACTTATTTCTAAGTTCGAGGATATGAAGAATGAGAGGCATTTTTCCTGGTAGATCATAGTCCTCTGGAAGGACAGGCGTGTTCAAACTGATAACATAGTTCACCAACAGCATGAAATAGACGTAGCTCTCCATTTTCAGGGACAGACACTGTAAAGCACTGGTGGTATCAAGAAAAGTCAGAGTCGTAGAAAGTGTCATTCACTGTGTGGCCTTTCATTTGTTTCACAAGAAATTCCTGAATTACTGCTTTCTAAAATAGACCTTGCTTCACCTCCAGGAGCTTTTTTTCTTTATAACCTCGACAGTGTGATGCGTAGTACTAGTGTCCTGGGATTAGCTAGCATGAGGACGGTGCAGGTTACCAGCACAGGTAAGGGAGTGGGAGGCCATAGCCTTTTCTTTCATTGCTCCTAAGTGTGGCAAGAGAGAGGACCCAGCCACCTGGTAGATGCTTAATCTGCATGGAGTCTTATTTCTTCCCTGGCATTGTGCTAGCTGTTGCTGTTGGTTTACGTTCCTTCCTCAGTCTCTAAGGGAGACTTGAAAACAGAATCACAAAATTTAAGTTGGTGTATCGAATTCTGAGGGCTGCGATGCCAGGTTCTCTGTAAACCTGTATTCTCGGTCCCTTAGGAAGACATCTTTGTCTTATGGAAATTATGCATTTAGATTGAAACTTATGGACTGGTGCTTTCTGTCAAGTTGCTGTCAGATTCACCCCATGTCATATTTGTCAGCCTCTTAAGACTTATATGCCCTTTAGAATACTTTGTGCTTCTGATGGTGACAATCCATTGATGAATCCCCAGCTGAGCGGGCTATGTAGAGACGGTGCCCCTTGGAGGAGGGCAGCCGCTGTGTTTGTGCCTTCCATGAATGTCCTTTTTCAGCGCTTTCCCCTGGCTCTGGTTCCTGGCTGCCAGCAGGTGAGCTGCTGTCCTCTGCCACGTCTTTCTGCCCTGCCACAGGCCTCAAGCAGTAGAGCCAGTGGACCATGGACTGAAACTTCTGAAGCCCAGAACCAAAATAAATTTTCTTTTTCAGAGTTGATTTTCTCAGGTATTTGGTCGCAACAATGAAAATGTGACTAACACATCGCCCTTCCCCTTTTGGAAGCTGTGGACATAACTATAAACTCAGATGGCATGAATAGGTGTTATTTGTGGAGTTTGTTTTGGTTTTACCTCCTTTTATTTCTTTTCCCCTTAAGGTATATTTGTGCTTTAGAACACGTCATGTTCCTAAGGGCAGCCACCTCTCAGTGGGTTGTTGATTGGGAATTTTTGTAAAAGTTATTCCTTTGGCCCTTGGCAGAAAAAAAACATCCTCTGGCATCATAGTTCCATGGGGAAACAAATCAATACATAAATTCTATTGTCTTCATCTCCCATAGGATGTAAACTGCTTCTGAATAATCTCATGAACAGTATTCGTGGGTGATGTTTCAGGATGAGAATTTTTAAGTCTGTAATTTAACTTTTTAGGACTAGAAGCCTACCGCATGGCTTCTTCTGGTGGATTTAGTAGATTAGCCATTTGAAGTATGTTCAGCATCATTAATACTACACTAATGGCATTTGAATAAAATTGCAAATAATTAAAAGTTCATTAAAACTATATGCCTTATTCACAAGGAATAATTTGTGAAATGAGGTTAGGTTGTGTATTGCTACCATACCCAGTACTGGAGGAGGGGTTTCAAGATGTTCTCAGCACAACAGGGGCTCAGAAGAGGGTTTCAAATAGGGAAAAGTGGGTAAAACGCTGGAACATGACTCTTCTTAGGGTGGCCCTTTCTCCTTGAACATTGTCACTGTGTCTTCAACCTTGAAGACCTGTCCTCATGTTGGTGATGTCTAGGACACAGACCACTTCCATTCACAGCACCCTAGAGTGCTGATGTTTTGGGGGTTATTGGGGATTGATTGTTTAACTGGTGATTGATTGAATCATGTCTTCATTCATTGATTTAGTGAGTCTTAAGCATTTCAAATTCCATAAGACATTTATTTTTGTGCAGTTTTACCTGTTAGGGATATGAGTTTCTAATCACATCACTTCCACATTTGAAAATAGGAATCTACATGTATCGCTCCTCCACTTGAGTGTGGGGGTTGTTTTGGAGATAAGGCAATGCTGGCCTTAAACTCACTATGTAGCACACACTGGTCCCAAACTCTGGGCAATCCTGCTGCCTCAGCCCCCAGACAGCTGGCCTTACAGGAGTGTGCCACCACGCCTGCCTGATGGCATGTGCAGGCATGTGTCACCATGCTGTGGGGATTCTAAGAAGCTGGTCTCAGGCTGGGTAGGGGTTAGGATCCTGAAGCAGCTGGTCCTGCTCTTCTCTCTTCCCAGGGCTGAGGGTCGGATGGAATCACATGCCAAAGAAAACTTCAGGCATAGAGAAGACTTCCTTCTGGTAAAGCCTGTATGTTCATCTTGGCCAGCAGCTCTGTCTTTCCTTATTTGCAGAGCAGCAGAGCCCTGTGAGCCCTGGCCCAGGGCCTTCCCCTCACATTGGTCCAGCCAGGCCTCACATGGGGGAAGGTAAAGCTTCCAGATAAAGCTGTAGTGTCTGAAATATCCTAAAAGCTCTCCATTTAAATTGCTAACATCTGTAGTATGAAACCATCACTGTCAGAGAACTTTCAAGTTTAGCTAACTAATCTAGACACTCTTGAACTTGTACGGATTCAGGGACTACAAAGAAATGTGAAGGGAAGTCTAGTTGTTTATAATTGGAATAGTCAGCCCTCTAAACATAGTTCTAGTAAACGTGAGTCTCTCTCTTCCCTCTCCCTCTCCCTCTCCCTCTCCCTCCTTCCCTTCCTCCTTTTTTTTTTTTAAAGACAGCTCTTTAAAGACCTCTTTTTAAGGGATGTCTTAAAAATCACCATGTAGTTCAGACTGGCCCTGTGCTCATTTTTGTAGCCACCAAGTGAGTCTTGAACTCGTAATGATCCTCCTATCTCAATCTCCTGAGTTACTGGGATTATAGGCTTATGCCATGATGCCCTGTTCCAAAATTGAGTTTCTGAAACTATATGCTTTTTAAAAATTCTGATTCTGATTTTTTTCCTTTTTAAAGAAAGCTTAAAGTGAACAGTTCATATTCTGTACATAAAATTATATTGTGCATATCTAGTTGATTCTTCGGTCTCCTCTCATTGAACCAAGTGACATATTTGCACCCAGTGACAGCATTAAAACCAGAATGACATTTGCTTTGAACCCAACACTTGTGAAATCTGAGGCTTGGGTTTTGGGGAAGCAGGCTTACCTGCACATCTCTATGGCCAGGCAAAAGGGAGAGCAGGGGAGATGTGGCAGGTTGATGTGGTGCAGCTCTCTCAGACAAGATGCTTTAGGGCAGAGGTTACAAAATGTGCAAAATCAAATACAAAATCTCTCACCGCTGGGCCACTGATGTGGCCTGTGATCCTGCAGTGCATCATCCGGTCACCTGCCTCCTTGATAAGCACCTGTCTGTGCTGTTCATTTGTTTGCTGCTGCGGAATTTCTTCCATTAGGCAAGACAACTGTGGGGGAAACCCATTCCCTCCTTGACCAGAAACGATTCTTATTCTAGTTGCCCTTTAAAAGGAAGCTCAAGTTTTCAAAGAACATGTGATCCAACAGATTTATTAAGAACTTCCAGTTTGGAAACCAAGTTATTTCATCTCCTAGGTTGCTACTTTTCAGTACTGTGTTTTAATTTTAGATTGTGCATTTACTTCCTAGTATGGTGACCAGCTGCAGCAATGAGCGTGGCTGCTCCAAACCATCTGAAGTGTTTGGGGTGAGAGCTGATTAGTATGTCTTTACAATGTAAGATTTACAGAGAAGACAGAGGTGTTCCCCTGGCCTAGCTCTTCCATCAGACATCTGTGGGAAAGTGTGTGCAGCCAGAAGGTGTGGAAAGGCCTCAAAAGAGCACCTTTTGGTTTGTGGATGGGCGACAGGTGACACTGTCATCTCCTGGGACAGTAGGTAGTCACTGGAGTTGGTGGCCTCTTGAGGAATGGCTCTGAGAAGGCCACACTCAGTTGGACAGACTGTAGCTTTTTTAAAGATACCTCTCTGGGATATAGGCTTTTGTGGAAGGCTAAAGAGGGATTTTTTTTTTTTTTTGTATTTCAGGGAAGGGTCTATAGGGGGTCCAGGGTCTCACTAGTAGATTGAACTCATGGTGGTCCTCCTGTTTACAGCCTCCCAAGAGCTGGGATTACAGGCACACAACACCACACCAAGTCTTAGGGAATTTTTAGACAGGTAGATTTCTTCAGATCTTGCAAATGATAGCATTCACCTAGGTACACGCATATGGGTGATTACCTGAGAAGCTAACCACCAAGCCTGTGATTTCTGCCATCCAGAAATATTGAAAGCAAAGCATTCTAATGTTCATGCTGCCCCTAAATCCTAACGTGTACTAATTTGCCTTATGAATCCTTAAGATATTTATGATTTACTGCATGGATTCTATCTGAGCAAGAAGCTTCCAGCTGCAGAGAGCTGCCGTATTGGTCCTTGAAACCAAGCAGAGTGTGTTTAACGTCCTGTACTTTATTAATAGAGAGCTCCAGGAATTTGGCCTCCTTTATAGTTGTGAGCTTCCCAAAAGAAAATGAAGAGAAAGCAGGAGCCCACTTCCGCTGCCAGGAAGAAATAAGCTCCTGAAAAGGTTCACTGAAGAACTGGAGGATTCTGAACAACTTGAGAAAGCTGGATTTTAACACCTCGGAGATCATTAGTTACCTCTTTCTGTCTGCTCTGCCCAGTGCATGGGGCTACCCTCTTCTTCAACCCACGGGGGTTCCTGCCAGTACTCCCACGACCAGTTCTTCAATGAGGGTGAAGAGATAATTTATAGAGCTTCAGTTCTTATTTCCCTGACATGAGTTTAGTGTGCACTGTCTAGCTCTAACTTAGCTATGCAGTCACTGATTACCTCCCAGCCCTTTGTATTTTTTTTTTTTTATTTTCAGACAGTGTCTCGCTAAGTTGCCCAGGATGGCCTCAAGCCTGCCATCCTCCTTCCTCAACCTCCCAAGAAGCTGAGGTTCTAGGTGTGCAGGACCACACCCAGCAAGATGTGTGTCTAAAGGCGCAGCGCACAGGCACCAGCTGTGTTTAGGTTTGGTGTTTGTGGTACCTCAGGCAGAATTCCCTGAGGTCCAGGGGGCTCATCTAATTTTCCCAGACTTTCTTGTTTTTAGAACTGGAAATCCTATGTAGCAGGAAGCCTCCAGATCCTGGATAAATCTGGTTTAGTTCCTTGCAGGGGCTAACAGTTAGTGACGTTTTCCATCAGAATTTAATCACAGGTAGATGTGATTAAGGAGGTTAGGAGCAAACCTGAGAGTGCATCTAATGGCCACTAGAGGGCACTAACGGCCTCTTGAAGCATTCCCACACCTTGACATTTGAAGCCAGGTCCTGAAATCTCAGTGAAGAACCAAGATAAAAAGAAGCCAAGTGTCTCAGGTGGAGTCCTCTTGAGATGCAGGTCTGGAACTTTCCCTGTTCAGTTTTACTCTGAGATGAGCCTTGCCAAATTACAAATTGAGGAAGGCTGTCTTGATCTCACTGGAGAGCTCCATCCGGGGCTTGTCCTGCAGAGGTAGAGGCCCCAAAGGTGATGGGGAGGAATATGCAGGCCCCCTGTGCTCCAGGTTGAGACAGTTGTTGGAGATCATGAGTCTACACAGCGGACCTAGGGTCTTGGTTTAACGGGCGTGGGTGGTGCCTGTGAGTAGGGTGCAAATGCATGAAGCGGCTCAGTGGGGGACGTTTCTGGACACAGAGCACTACCTGCTTTAGGGTTTCTCTTCCTGGATGGCTGATTCCTCGATGACCTACTGACCTGTCTCAGAAACCACTTATACTTCCCATATGGGACTTGAGCTATATGAATTTTCTCTTGCTGTTGTGACAAACTGCAGCAAACTTGGAAAGCTTAAGCCAGCTCAAATTCTTGTAATCCCGGCACTGAGAAGGCTGAAGCAGGAAAATTGAAAGTTGGAGTTGCACTTGAGCAATTTAGTGAGACCCTGTCTCAAAACAAACAAACAAAAAAAAAAAAGGAAAGAAAGAAATACACAAAGTACTGTAAAAACCAAACCGATTAAAGCGCCTGCAAGCATGTGCAGGGGTTAGGGTTCAATCCCCGGGCCTGCCATGCCGGCCCCGGCCCTGGGGCATACTGAGATGGCGATTGAGACTGGGTGTGGGGGCACGTGCCTGTAATTCCAGCTCTTGGGAGGCTGTAAACAGACGGATCACTACAAGTCCAATCTAGTAGTAAGACCCTGGACACCCTGTAGACCCTTCCCTAAAATGAAAAGAAAAAAAAAAAGCATTATGTTACAGCTCTATGCAGCAGAACCACAAAGTTTCTAGTGCATCTTGCTGCACTAAAATTAGGGCTTCTGCAGATCTGTTCTTTCCTGAGGCGCCAGGGCAGTCACCTCCTCACCTGCTGCTGCTGCTGGCTGCCAGCACTCCTCACCTCCAGGCACCTGCCTGTCTTCACAGCTGATAACATTTCGCCTCTGACTAGTCTTCCTATCTTAGCCCCTTCACTCCTGGATGAGACCTAACACCTGCCGCCTGCTACTTCAAGTAGGTGAGGTATATTTTGCCTCATGAGTTTTAGAGGGTTTGGTCCCTGGTCAGCCAGCTGCAGGGCAGTGACGGCAGGTGGATGGGTCAGGGCTGACGAGAGTTGCGCGTGGTATGGTGACCAGGAAGCACAGTGGCAAAAAGACCAGGGTGGCAACACACCCTTCCAGGCCATGCCTGTGGTGTCTGCTTCTCTGACCAAACCCCACTTCCTCAGGGCAAGTCATGAGGCCTTGTGAAGACATTCTCCACCTGAACCAGTCAAATCGTTCCTTGCCGGGGCTGGGAACGGATCTCACTTTCAGGGACTCACGTGATTCCTGGGCCCACTTGATGTTCCAGTATCATCTTGTCTCAAAAGCCATAACTTCACTGTCATTTGCAGCCTTTTTGCCATGCAAAGCTGCATATTCAGCAAAGCTGCATATTGACAGGTGCTGCAAATTAGGAACTGGATGTCATTGAGAGGCTCATTAAGCTGGCCACTGCCCCAGGAAATGGTCTTAGGGCTTGACCTTGCATATGTTGTCATTCTATAAGGTCAGGGGCACAGGGTAGACTTGTTGAGGACAGTTGGTGGCTATTTTCCTGGCTGCTCTGGGATTGCCCTACTGGCTTTTGCTGGTTCTTTCAGAGAAAGTCTGAAAAGTATTTTTTCTAGCCTAACAAGTGGCCTCAGTTAGTGCTCAGCTGAGTAGATTTAGTGGAAGCTACTCAGCACCCAGGAAGGCGTTGGCTTTATCTGGCTTACGACATTTCTAGAGCCCAACTTTTGTAGCCAGAGACGTGGCTCATGCTCCCCGGGGCTGTAATGACCGGCATGACAGCAGATTCCAGTCTCACTCAGAAGACCCTAGGCCCTGCCTACCCCACGAGAAGCAGAAATGCGGCGGTATAGCCAAGTCCACAGCTTGCAGGCCCCCCAGTTTCTACAGGTGGATGCCAGTCCTGTGTGGTGCAAGGGCAGGTAGGTGGGCTGGTGCCTGCCGTTAATCAGGCAGAAGGACTCGGGTAAGGATGGAGGATGCAAAGGCACCCTCACTGTCTCCCTGACTCCCTGAAGACGTTGTGCACATGGCCACCAAGTCACTCACTGGGCTGTCAGATGTCCCCTCCCTGCTTCCCTAAGGCACAAGGCATGCATGTTTGACAACCTCAACCCAGGTCCTTTGTCTTAACTGACCACTGTGCATTGTACTTTTTAACTAGCTTCTACTACAGCCTGTTCTCGTTACCATTAAGATTCCCACAAGGCAACTTCTGTCCTAAATGCACAGGAATGGGAGAAGTACACTGGTGGACGTCCGTGAGTTGGGCAAAGACCCTGTGGAGGGGAAGCAGAAGGCCTCCATTCACCCAAGGGGGGACGAAGGGGGTGCTTCTAGCTCACTGCCTGGGTTCAAATCCTGCTGTGTAGCCCGGGGCGAGTTTCTCTACCTCTCAGTGTTTTCTCATGCATAAATGGAGATGCTGATAACTGCTGTATCTGATAGGGTAGTTGTTAGGATTAATTGAGTTTAATATAAGTAAAATGCTTGGAACAGTGAACAGGACAGAGTAAATGCCATGTATGTGTTAGCTGCTGTTGCCATCATTATCATTATCATCATTATTCTTTTGCAATGTAGGCTGTTTTGGGGGTTCATAATCACATTTGTAAAACACAGAGCTGGAACCTTGGCCTTAAGGCCTCAGGGATATTATTTTGAGAAGGTGCATCTAATTATGAAGCTGCTTTTTACAAGGAGAGGTGGGAGCTACGTTCCTAGGTAACGTGTGTGAATTGATACTGATCTTTCAACCCTAAGTTCCCGGAGGAGACGCACATTTGGGGCACCAGGGCATCTAGCTCCCACTGGCTGCCAATCGTTGTGGGGTGCCTGGAAGGTCTTCCTACTCGACTTGGACAGAGGTTCAACTTTGTCTTTTTAACCCCAGAAACTGTATGGGAGATCAAAGAGAAATGAGGGAGAACAAGTTAGGAACTTGAAAATGAAGCGGTGGTAGCGTCAGGCCCTTGAGGGGCGTACTGTGGTCTGGGTTGCCTGGGCACCCTATGATGGCGGTTCTGGGACACATCACCACCTGAACTCACCACCACGTTTCCCTGCTTCTGGAGGTGAGCTGAGCAACAGGCTTCTCTGCAGGAGGCCTGACAGCTGGCGTGGGTGCCACTGTCCCTGGCTGATAACCAGGCTCTGTATGGATTGGGGGATTTCCCAGACTTGTCTTAAGTTCCCTCCTCTTCCTGAACCTCCATGGATCTCTTCCCTGTTTGTCCCTTTCAGGCACTGACAGGTCCTTATCTGGGCTGAGGTTCTAGTGGAGGGGAGCAGAGGAGGGTCAGGGGGACTATAATAGATGAACATGTGGCTGGTGCTGGTAGAAGGCTGACATGGTGTTGTCTCAAAGAAAGGTCACCTACAGGAAACTATTAAGAAGTAGTGGGTGCTAAACCAAAAATAGCCAGTGCTATTGGCAACAAGGACCCTGAAAAGGGAGAGAGATCCGAGAATCACAGAGAGATATAAAGGGAGAACAGAGTACTTACATGGTAGCAGGTGGATAGGGAGTGTTTTAGGAAGGTGACTTGGGGTCATTAAGAATGTTGCAGGTGGCCCTAAAAGGGATAGCATGGAGGAAAATTACTGGCTTGATGGGCAAGTACAGGATATACGAAGGTAGGAGGTGGGGCCGAGGAGAATGCAGGGAAGAAGGAAGGAGGAAAAGGGAGAGAAGAAAGGAGAAAGGAAGGTAGGAAGGAAGACAGGGAAGAGGGGAGGAAGGGAGGACAGAAAGGAAGGAGGAAGGGTAGGGGAGAGAAGATAAGGAAGAGAGGGAGGAAGGGGACAGAGGAGGAGGAATATATCCAGGCCCCAAGTGTCCTAAGTGTCTCCATCCTGTGTGTTTCCAGGGTAACATCTCAGTTCAGGCACTATGAGCCTTATGTTGTACATGAGGAAGGAGAGGCACTATAGGGCCAGGCAACTCGCCCAAGTCACACTGCCTGGGAGCAATAGATTCCAGCACTGGTGGAAACAATGCTGCAGTGGGGGAAGCCAAGAAAAGGGGTACTTTATGGGGTGAATCCTGCCCAGGCTCAGAGGGGCTAGTGGTCCCATGTGGAGAGAGAGCTGGGTCCAGCTCATCTGGGTGAGGGCAGTTGTGGGCACTTGAGCCTGCGCAAGCATTGTTCCAAAGGCAGTCCTGCTGCGCTAGAGAAGCTCTGGCTTCTGGTTTCCATCATGAGCACTTGGGGATGCCCCTCATGAGAGAGAACAAGACAGAAATGCATTCAGCTAGTATTATTTGTGTCTCTGGGCAGGTGGTTTAACACATCCCTTGGCCTTACTTTCCTCATCTGTGAAATGGAAAAATAATAAGACACACAAGATTCAGAGTAGCTTGGATCAGGTCGCACCCATCTATTATTTAGTTCCATGTTGAAATCAGAGTGGGTGGGGGCCGGGGAGGTGGCTCAGGGAAATAAGCGCTTCCCTGGCAAGTGCATGGGCCTGAGTTCAATCCCCGGTTCTGCCAAAAAAAAAAAAAAGAAATCAGTGCTGGTAGTCAATGAGTGCAATGATCAATTTTCAAGTTTCATCTTAGAACTTGATTCTTTTGAAGGCCATTTCCTTCAATACCATTCTCGTTCTCATGTTAAACCACACTGTCCTAACGGGGTCCTGTGGCTTTCTCCCTTCATTTCTGGGAAAACACTCTCTGAAGGGGAGGTAGACTGAAGGTACCTGTCCCCTGTCAGGTTCCCTTAGCGCCAGCTCCTGAAGCAGAAAGGAGACTGACCTTTCTCCTTTAATCAGAGAGGCCTGGTGTTGTGTCTTCCCAGAGGCTGTCTTCCCTCAACATCACCAAGAGGTTTGTGTGGCTCCCAGTGCAAGGCCAGGCCTTCTGGGCTGAAGATCTATGTGCTTTGTGATTAGGAGAAGGATTTAGTTCTTAATTTTTACTTATAGTCAGGATAAGATGTTTACTTTTTGAGAGAGGGAGAGTTTAAAAAAAATCACCGTTTCTTTAAGGACTATACTATTTGGCATGAAAGTCACACTAATTGAAGCTTGTTAAAAATACCCTAAATCTATAACTGTCTGCTCTGGTGTGCCTGCGTTTGGAAGGCTAATGATGATAATGACAATAATAGCTACATTTATTGGACGCCCAGCCTTGTCAAGGCAGCCAGTGTCTTGGGCTCCAGTTTTCAAACAGGAAAACTAAGGCTTGGGGAGAGCCAGTGCACTGCCCAGGGCCACAGGATCGGTAGCTAGTTGTGCTCCAGTTCCTGGCCTCTCCTGGGCTGACCCCTGTGCCTACTTCCCTTGACCATGTTGTCTCAGGAAAACTTGCTGTGACACAAAAATAGAAACTTCAACTTTGGTGCATGGGGGGAGGTACAGTTTTCTAATTTATAGCAGTACTCGAAGCAATGTTATTCAAAAATCAAGACATCTTGGTGATTTTTAAAATGCTGCATGTTCGGTCATCACTGTTCAACCAGAGGCTTGAGGGTGGAAGGGTTTGGGGCACGCTTTGCTTCTGAGAGACTCGAGCAGCTTGCCGTCTCTATCTTGCTCTCCCATCTTTAGCCCCTTCTCTCCCTTCCAATGTGACTTCCAAGGGGCTGGGGATATAGCTCAGTGGTATAAGCACCTGCCTGGCAAGTGCAAGGTCCTGAGTTCGATCCCTGGTACTGCCAATGTGACTTCCATTGGATCTTCTCCAGTGAGGCTGAGTTTTAGAAAGGGAAAGTATTCATGGATAGTGCCACTGAAAAGAAAGCAGGAGGTGCTGTGTAACACTATTTGGGGTGCACCAGGTTCCCACTCCTTGTGACAATTGCACACAGAGCTGTGGACATTTCCTGGTGTTTCCTGTGAGCCTGCAGCTACCAGGGCTTGTGGGAGCAGCCCTGTTACGGTTTGTGTCTAATTGTCCCCCCAAAGCCTCATACAGTCATGGGGCAGCTTCTAGAATTTGTGATTAATTCATGATCCAATGCTGGGATTATGGGAGTGAGTGCTGCACCCACCCTAGGGCAGATAGCCTGAATACAATGTAAGGAAGGGGGAGAGGCTTGCTAGCTGTTGCAGCTGCTGCTCCTCCCTTAGCTCTTTGCTGTTTTCTGCTGCCATGAGTGGCTGCTGTCTGCCACATGCCACCCTGCCTAGGAGCCAGTCCAGTGTGGACTGAAACCTCCAAAACTGTAAGCTAAATAAATCTTTCCTTCCATAATTTTAGGTCGGGTATTCTGTCCCAGCAACAAGGAAAAAGTAACTAAGACAAGTCCTAATAAACTAAGATGGGTCCCTGACCCCAGGCACATGCCATGGTGAAAGTTAGAGAGACCCCGCATCTCCTAGTAGTTGGAGAAGGACAGTCCTCGCCCCTCCTTGCCGGGCCTTCTCCCAGGGCTAGGGCAGCCTCCCTGGGCCTGGCCACTCTGCAGGGCAGAGAAAGGTGGAGCTGGCTGGGGGCCTGGCAGGCAGTGGCTTTCCACATCGCTCTTTTATGAACCCTGACCCTGGCATGGGCTGACAGCCCTTAGCCTCTCTAGGGCTGAGTTCACAGTGCGCACATTCCGGGCAGGGGTTCATTGCACCCCTAATCTGATGTATCTGCACCACATGTGCTGAGGAAAGGGACCCAAGACCTCCATGGACAGTCCAGGGAAAGTGCAAGCTCCCCATTCTACCACCTTGGACTTCGGGAGGGACAACTCTTGGGCTTGAGAGCCGAGACCTTTGTGTTTGGCCGTGAACTCTGTATTTAGTTGCCAGTATCTGAAGCCTGTGAGGCTGTTGCCAAAGGCCACAGGGAGGAATTCAGGGTGGTGGGTAGCATGTGCAGGGAGCCAGTCACTGTCCATCTGATTCCCTTGAACTCTCTCTGGCTGTCCTGTACTCGGCCTTCCCTTGGGTCAGGGCTGCTGTAATTGAAAGGTCACCTCTGAAACTTAGGTTGCTATTTTTTTTTTTTTAAATCTCCTGAGGACTGAACTCAAGGCCTTTGCATTGAACTACATATCCTGTCCTTTTTAAATTCTTTAAACTTTGAGACAGGCTCTAAGCCATTAAGTTGCCCAGGCCTGGTATGAATTTGCAATCCTTCTGCCTCAGTTTCCCAGACTACAGGCGTTACAAGTGTGTCTCTCCTGTGAGGGGGGGCCTTTAAGGGGTGCTGCGGTCATGAGGGCTCTACCCTCAAGAGTGGGAATGCTGTCATGGGAGTGAACCAGGGACTTGGTCAAGAGAGCACTCACTCACTCGCTCTCCACGTGAGGCCCTTCACCATGTCAGATGCAGAAAGAAGCCTCTCAGCAGTAGCTGCCACCTTGCTACTAGACTTTGCAGCCTCCATACTGTGAGGTGAACATTCCTTCTCTTTATGAATCACCTCATCTCAAATTTTGTTAGGAGGGAGATGGCTGCTGCCAGAATAGACCCCTGGCTGGTTCCTGGGTACAGGTTCCTCTCAGAAGAGAGCTGAGTGTGGCCTCCCACAGCAACCTGCTGCCTGACCCTTTTCTTAGTCCTCTCCTTAGCTGTGGTTTTATTTGATCTAAACTTGCTCCAGAACATTGGAAGCGATGGCCCTTCTTCCTCTCTGATTCTCTCCTCTTCACTGCAGTGGAGCCGTATCTCCTCCACATGTCCCACTGAACTCCAAGTCACTTTCCCTGTTCCCACAGAGACTGGAAGGATTTCCCATGCCCACCATGCACATTTTACCACCTTGGCGGCATCCAGTCATCATGAAAGGACAGTGAGGATACTACTGACTCTCATTGCTCCTTTCCTTATCTTCCTATATCCCTCACTTTGTTTTCAGAAAGAGTAAAGTGCTTACTTTGTAGAGTATGCCCACCATG
The DNA here is from genome assembly GCF_000260255.1 of Octodon degus. NCBI lineage: Eukaryota > Metazoa > Chordata > Mammalia > Rodentia > Octodontidae > Octodon > Octodon degus. Next base: position 544,117 of record NW_004524637.1, read on the forward strand.
TACCCACACAGAATTTTAGAAAGAAGGAAGGTTGAGCCAAGAAGGTAGGAAATCAAGATGGCAGGTGTGCTGTCCTTTGGGGGCAGTCAGAGGGTGGGTTGCTGAGGAGGTGCCAAGAATATCGCAATGGGTCATTGCCTCATCAGGTCCACTTTGTCCTTTTGAAGGCAGTTGTGGGCAGGGAGCTGTTTTTGTGGAAGGTGGCCTTGTGGGTGGTGTCCTGTACCTATAAATCTAGACCAAAGGAGAAGTCATTTCCTGAAGCAAAACTACAGGAAATGTTAAAAGAAAAAAATCCACAAATTCTGAATGGAGTAAGCATGGAAGAGGGTAGGGAGTGGTTCTGATTTAAATAGGGCCCCAGCGAAGACGAACCACTGACCTTCCATCACCATTTGGACCTTTCCATGAACACTTTGGGGCCTTTGTGTTAGAGCGTGGTACAGGTCAGGACACAGCCAAAGTACTGCTGTCCTCAAAGTAGTGTGGGTTCTCAGAATATGTCATTGCATTTCACATTCTTCTTTTGAGAATTGCCATAGTAGATGCTCCAGAATGTCAGATTTAAAAGGCAGTCCTGCAGTTCTGGGCTATGCAAGTACCCAGGTCTTTGCTGGAAATGCATGACATTCTGATCTCTCTAACTGCTTAATTGGATTTTATCAGAAATGTGTACATACAAAAACTTCCCCTGAAGGCTGAGAACCGTGCTGAGAAATTTCAGTGCAGAGTGCAATTAGCTGGAGAGAATTATCAGCATTGAGAAATAAAACTTCATAGGCCAGAGCATCCCAATTATGGTGACAGTGTCAGTTACCCACCCCTAATATCTGCGTATTATCCCATCATCTTGTCTGTTAATGAATACAGCCAAGACCATCCGTTCCCATTATTGCTCAATAATGGGCTATGGAGGTGGCGTATCTTTGCCTTTATTTTCGCTGGCACCTCCTAGCACTGAAGCACATTAAAGTAATAAAATTAGGCAGCAAGGCGTCCTCGTCACTCCCACTATGTTCCCGTAACCCCCACATTTACAACAGACTGAGACAGAAAAAAATATTCAGAGCAATTTAGGATGAGGCAACACTGGATATGTAAATCCTGTTTTATTGGGAGTGAGGGGCAGCAGTCTCCAGGTCACTAGTCATCCTGGGTTGAAACAATTTGGTGTTACAGCCACATGGGGACAATGTGCAACTGGAGCTCTCCTCACGGTCATCTAAGCTCATGGCTCGGTGGCCGTGTACCACACTGTCCCAGCCTCTGGCCAGATGTTTTGCTTGGTTGCAGAGACCTGAAGAAGCCTGTTAAGTTTACATTTTGATAGAGTCAGAAGACAAAAGTGATTTTTATTTTTGAAGCAACTTATTCTTTTAGCTCCTTTCTTCCTCCTCAAGAAGCAGCTGCCAAGATTCAGGAATTGATGAACAGCACAATTGCCAGGGAAGGCACTGGTTGGAGTTTGATGGCATTAAAGAGATGGAGTGAGGCAGGGCTATGTGATCTAATCTTTGTCCAGATGTCCTAATGGAAAGCTCGGCTGTTGGGGCTAATTGCAGATGCTGAGTTCTTTGTCAAGATACCCTACCTCGGAGCATGGCACACAGAGCTCAGCAGAGCTTTGGGTGTATTCAGCAGGAGTTATGACTGGATTCACAGAGTTAGAGAGACAAGGGGCAAGAGGAGAACAGTCACCCTGCTGTGCATAACTTACTTGAGGCTTCACTGTGCTTAGTGCAGCTATTATGAAAATAAGAGGGTTCAGAGCCTCAGGGCAAGTCAGGACTGGCCAAACTATGTGGCGGCAGTTTGTCCTTGTGCTTTCCTCTCCCCCTTCCTACTTTGCTCACTGGGCCGACTGACTGTGCCCCAACCTGCACTGGTGCGGAAAGGGCCATGCTGGCAGCAGAGCATAGCTCTGGTTCCAGGACAGAGCATGAGGAGGTGGCACAGCCTTCCAAAGGGCCATGAGAGGTGGGACACTGGGGCATCAGGGGCTAAGGGGCCAAGGCTGGACACACTTCAGGGTTCATTTGTGGCAGAGCTCTTCGACAACTTGGATGCCTGTGTTATAACTGTTCCCCTCCCCACCATTTGGGCTCCCCATGACTATGTTGACTCTACCTGCCGGAATTTTCAGACCTTCCCTGCCAAAGGCAGAAAGACAAATAAATGCTGGCTGCAGGGAAGAAGAGTGAGAGGGATAGCAGGGCTGTGAATCTCAGGCACAGACCTTAGGAGACTCCAAATACACTGATTGGGTCTGGTGGTGTCTTTTTATGGGAGTAAAGCCCAGCCATATCTCTGTGTTTACAGAGCTATTTATTAACTAGAGAGCCTCACAAGGCTTGTAGTCAATAGATTGTCCCTCTGGGGTTTCACCCAGCTCTGTCTCAGGAGAGATGTGGCAGCTTATGTTTTGCCTGATGTTCATCTAAGGTCATGCATCTCATTGTGTTCCCTGATCCAATCACCAGCATTACATACCTCGGACAAGCTTGTAGAGCATTCGGATTCCTGGGCCCCATGCAAGATCACCTGAATTTGACCTTATTTTTTTAAATTAATACTTGTACTACCTTTTCTTTTGAATTGAGGTAAAATTTATTTTCAACATAATCAAATCCTAAGACATTGTCCATGAAATATCCCTATATACTACCCCCAGATCAGATAGGGAACATGTACACAATCCAGAAGTTTTCTTTCTTTTCTAGACAATGCTCATCTTCTCAAAAATCTAAGTCACTTTCTCGTCACTGACACAAAGTACTCAACATCCACAGCTTTAAAGAATGGGAGATTTATTTTGGCTCACATTTCAGTCCATAGTCAGCTCCAAAGAAGAAAAGGCATGGTAGGGGGGTACGATGGGGGAAACCTGCTCCTGTTCTCCTATTATCTAGCCAGGGAGCTAAGAAAGGGAAGGGAGGAGGTGAGAAGGGAGACATGGATGCCAAGTTACCCCACCTCATAACAGCAAGTCAGCCATAGTGTCCCCATAATTCACATTCCAAAAGCTCCTGCATGCACAGGAAGCTCAGGGGGGACATCTAGATATAAGCTGTAACATTTAGTCCCTGGGTCAAAAAAGGCTCATGCATATCTCTTTATGCAAAATGCAGTGTTGTTGATCTCTAACAGTTGCCCAAGTTCTAGTAGTTACAGCATTACTGAAAAGTCTAAATCCCAGTTTCCTTTGAGACCTCTAAGCATTGTGGGGTCAATTTCCTAGGTGACCTTTCTTTTGCTGTGTGCTATGGGGCTTTTTTCTCAAAGTGGTCTTTCAATTTGCACCCTTGAACTTGTGAAAGGTAAAATTTTGCTGATTTCTCACACACACCTTCAAGGTATCTTTCCAAGAGTCTCCTGATATAAGTACTTGGCTTTACTGTGAAACAGCATGCAAGACAGTAAACCCTAAAGCTCTGTGTCCAACACCTAAGGCAAAGACATGAACTACAGAGACCTTGGGAAATAGCCTCTTCCCAACAGCATTACCAGTTGCAGCTGTCATGACATCTCTCTTGGGCTAGCTTTGCTAACTACCTGTGGCTTTCCTCAGACTTTCCAGTTTTCTGGCTTCTCTACCTTCCTGGACTCTATTGCACTTTTGGCTTTACTCTCATAGCTTCATGCATGGCCTTCTGAGAGTCATCTTGCCTTTTCTGGAATCTGGATAGAAGCTTTCATGACCCCCACAACTTTCACCTTCTGTATGTGTGTAACATACACCATGTAAATGATACCCAGGTCTGCTGCTAGCCCACAGAGTAGCCCCCTTAGATCATAGTTGCAGAGGCCTTTAAGCATTGTGAAACAGTTAATTCCCTAGGTGGCCTTTCTTTTGCTGTGTGCTATGGGGCTTTCTTTTCAAAGCACTTTCAACTTTGCACCCTTGAACATGTGAAAAGTGAAGTTTTGCTATTTTCTCATACACCTTCAAGGTATCTTTCCAAGATTCTCCTGATATAAAATACTTGGCTTCTTTTTAATGCTGATCTTCTCAGCAACCATGCTCTCCTCTATCAGAACATTACAGAAACTTATTTTCTAGGGAAAATGAAAACTTTAAAAATCACTCAGCTGTCTCATTTGCTCTTGATTTGCAATGTAAAGCTGGTTAAAAGCCCCCAACAGTACCCATTCCACAGCTTGAATGTTGAACTGCTCTGACATTTACTCTGCCAGATTAATTAATCCACTGCTCTTAATCTTAGTCTTCTGCAAAGTCTCAGAAAATGAGTAAAATGTAGACAAATATTCTTCCAAAGGATAGCACACATGGCCCAAAATTCAACTTTCAATGTAGTCTTTCTTTCCAATGGAAACCTGACTGTAAACTTTACTGTTTGCTTTTCTGTCAGAATTCTGGGCTTCTGAAATCTGACCAGAATCTTTCATCAAGCTCAGTTCACAGAATTTTAGGGGTTCGTTAGCTGGCATCTCCAAATCTTTCCAAATCCCCCAAGAGAACCAGTTTCAAAGGCTCTGAACCACGTGGTCAGGTAGCCGTCACTCTGCTTCTCTAGCACCGAGATCTATCTTAGCCACTTTCTCGTTACTGGGACACAGTACCTGTCACCCATGACTTACATGAGGAGAGGTTTATTTTGGTTCATGTTTCAGTTCATAGTTGGCTGGATCCCAGGAAGAAACAGCATGGCTGAGGGGTTGGTGAAGCAAAAGCTTCTTCCTTCATGGTGGCCTGAGAGCAGAGAGAAAAAGAAATGGGAATGAAGATATCCCTTCTAGGTCATGTGCCCAGTGATCTGCCTCTTCTGACTGGACTCTCCTAGCAGCAAGTCGCCTATAGCATTCCCACAATCCATTGATCTTCCAAAGGCCCCACTCATGAAAACATGAGGCTTTGGGGGGTCATCTAGATCTAAACTGTTACACCAGGGCAGCAGCTCTTCTGACTTCCATAATCACAGAGGAATGACCATTTGTTTATACTCCAGTTACAATGAGTTATACAGGATTTTTGAATCTGTTTTCAGGCTCTTAAGATTATGTAGGTACAATGCATCCACACCATTGCTAATAGCGGTAGCTGATTCTTTTCCATTGTAATATTCTACTGCTTGAATATACCATGTGTGATTAGTCATTCTACTGTGAGGGTCTCTGGGTTGCTTTCAGGTTTAGGACAGGATAGTAAAGTTGCTAAGATTATTTGGGCATGCATCGTGTGGTGCCCATAAGCACTCATTTCTGTTAGGAGTGGACTTGCCGTGTCATAGAATAAATGTATGTTTAACTTTGTATAGAGCCACTGAATAGTTCCCCAAGTAGCTTTACTGATTTTCACTCTTTTTAGCAGTAAATAGAAATGCCAGTTGCTCTGCATTCTCGCCTATCCTTGGTACTGTCAGACTTTTTAATTAGAGCCATTTTGATGAGTGCATTGTGGCGTTTCCTCATGGCTTCAGCTTGCGTTGCTTTGGTGCCTACTTATGTTGAGAACTTTTTCATGTACTTACTGGTTGCTTGGATTTCCTCTTTGGGGATTAAGTCTTTTAAGACTTAGTTGTCTCTTAATTATCCCCTTCAGTTTTAGGAACAGCCATTACGGGATTTTGTCTTTTCATTTATTAATAACCTGCCAAGGTGACTTACGAACATGAAAGTCAGAGAATCCCCTGTAGTGTACTCTTCATGCTGCCTAGTTTTCTTCAGCCGTCTTTTCCTTTCACTTTCCAAATAGCAGTTCACTTTCTTCTCCATATCCTTCTCTTATTCTGTAGTATAGCACTGCTTTCTTCCCCACTTTCTTTTGATTGTATGTGGCAGAAATGGACCTCGAGGACTATACCCCCAATGACTCAGTCTTCTTTCATTAGGTCTCTGTGTACTTCTTCAAGTTCCGTGTAGCCTCTTAGCTTTGCCGCCTCTGGGTCCAGGCTTCCAGCCACGAAGCTCTGGGAGACACACCACGTCCACATCACAGCAGGTTGTGAGGATGCGTCCAAGCCACCCCTTTGCCTTTGGGCAGCATGTTATTAGGCATGTGACCTTGTCAGAGATCAGGGTATGGGGAGACAGGAGAAGGTAAAGGAAGATGTTGCAATTTTCTTAGTTAACTTTATCCCATCACCCATTGTACTAGGAATTGCAAATCTCCAGATATCTCTCCTGTCATCCCCCACACCTACCTTTCAACTCTGCAACAAGTCCTAGGAATGGAGGACAATTGTCTAGAATGTTCCTGTATGTATGTTTTGAGTATAAGTGGGTGAGATCCACTTAGGGGAAGTGAGAAAGAACTATTTTACATCATGGCTATCCAGCTTTTTGGCTTGTCAGGGACCTATTGAGTGTTATGTAACATATTTGGGCATTATATCAAATATTTAATATAACTAGCAGCTTCTATTATTTTTACATTTTTAGCTTATTAGATTTTACTAAATGATATAACAATCTTAAAATTAACAAATAAGAATACTTCCATGGCTGCTTACTAAATACCTGTCTTTGCAGGCACACATAAGTGCAGGCAGGTTGAAATACTATTGCCATCTTCCTTGCCAAGTTGCGCAAGCTCTCAGAAGGTGATACACAAGGGCTTTGAGTTTGCACTGGGCTAACCGTGTGTGGCATGCATAGAAAACAGAGTTCAAACTCCCTGCACCCCATTACACTGTGTTTCGCTATTGCCTGAATAGTCTGAGTTCTACCACTGCACATCAGGCATGAAAAATATCACCAAAATTGCAAAATAATGTCAGAGCCAGGCGTGGTGACATTCATGACCCCAGCACTCAGGAGGACTGTGATCTTGTGGGGTTGCATTACTAGCTCTCTCGAGCTGCATGCCTGGATGCCAGCAGTGGTGTCATGCACATGAGAGACGCAGGTATTTCGTGTCTTGTTTTTGTATAACCACCTGAATCAGAAGAGGGGTGAGGGCCGGGGAGATGGCTCAGTAGAATAAGGGCTTCCCTGGCAAGCACAAGGGCCCGAGTTCAATCCCTGGTTCCAGAAAAAAAAAAAAAAAGAGGAGAGAGAAAAACTTTATGGGGCCAAGGATGTCAGAACTCATGGGAGCTGAACCCCTGTGAGCCAGCACAGTAGAGACTGCTAGAGATGGTGAGTCAGTGGAAGAGTCAGTCGGTCAGTTTTGAAACAAGATGGGGATCAAGAGCTAAAGGGAAGGGGCTGGGGAGATGGCTCAGTAGAATAAGCCCTTCCCTGGCAAGCACAAGGGCCTGAGTTCAATCCCTGGTTCCACAAGGAGGAAAAAAAAAAAAAAAAAAAAAAAAAACTAGAGGGAGAGAAAAGGGATAACTTTCTTTTTGGCCTTGGTAATTAAGAGAGTTCCCTCTATTTTTCTTTCTTTCTTTTGAGATAAGTTCTGCTATTTACTTCAGTCTGGCCATGAGCTTACTACATAGTCCAGGCTGGCCTGAAAACTCACAGCAATCTTCCTGCTTCAGCCTCCCAAGTCCTGGGATTACAGGTGTGCCCCATCCCATCCAGCCAGAGTTCCCTCTTGCCACTTTCCCTCTGAACTTCTGCTCAGAGGTCCCACATAGCAGGAAGTGGTTAGCTGGTAGGTAAGGAAGGAAAGGGAAAGGCCCCACGTGGAGTGTGTGTGTGTGTGTGTGTATATATATATATATATATATATATATATATATATATATATATGAGTGCATGTGTGCATGTGTGTGTGTCCTCCCCCTCCTCCACAACCACCTCCAACCTGGCGTGTATGCTAAGCTAAATGGCCCCAGAAGGCTACTTACAGTACTCTTACCATTCATAAAGATTTGTAATGATTTTGTGTGTGTGTTGTGGTGTCTGGCATCTGTAACTGTAGGGCTGGCTCTGATAAGGATCTCTTTTTCCATTTGTAGGCTGGCTATGATGGTGAGAGCATTGGAAACTGTCCATTTTCTCAGCGTCTCTTTATGATTCTTTGGCTAAAGGGTGTTATATTTAATGTCACAACAGTGGATCTGAAAAGGTAAGACAAGGCTTTAGCAGTGTTGAAACAACTGGATATAGTTCCCTACATACACCTACACGTGCACGTGTGCATACATGTACACACATATATAGACCCCATAGGGCCTACGGGGACAGTGTCATGGGCATATCTAATGGTCAGGAGGCTGAAGTGAAGCTTCATTTTGGGCCAAACAGTGACCTCATAGAAGCGGATGTCTTGTAGTCAGGGGAAGGAGGAGGAGGAGGAGTTGGTGGCCATAAGGACCTGCTGTCCTCAGGAACCTTTCAAAAGGAACCTTTCAAAAGCCCATCCAAGCATTGTTTCTGGCTCATAACACGGTGAGAGTTAACATTTTCACCTCTATATGCACAAGAGGAGCCATAAAAACATGAATCCAACTCACAACTTGTTAAATCCCATCTTCACTTTTATCACAAGTAAGCCCTTCTACAAACCCACAATCTACTTTGAAATTCTCAAGGGTTATGGCTGTATGGGGGAGAACACTGCCAAGCCTTGGGATCGAATGCAAGTCCTCAAGGCCGCCCACAAAGGCTGCTGTCCATTCCTACCCAGGAAACCCTCAGACCTGCAAAACCTGGCTCCTGGAACAAACCCACCTTTTATGACTTTTGATGGTGAAGTCCAGACGGATGTGAATAAGATCGAGGAGTTCTTAGAGGAGAAGTTAGCACCCCCCAGGTAGGCCTTCTATTGCCAGAGGGTAGAATGTGGTGGGGACCTTCCGCTCCAATAACAGACCATTTGTTCTGAGGCTCTTGACTATGTGCTTAGTTTCCTGAGGCCTCAGTGCTTTCTGCCTTTGTTATCCCCTGTGATGTGCCACAAGAAACCAAGGCCAGCCTAGAAGTCTTGTAGAGGGTGGTCTGGACTTCCCTGCCCTGTACCTGTGGGCAGGAAGCTAGGGTGGGATGGCCCCGGGGTCAGCACCTCACAGGTGTGCTCTTGGAAGGTCAGGCTGCATGTCAGCATGAGGCCTCATGGAGTGTGGGACCCAGAAGGCCCCTTCTAAGCCATCACCTTCATTAAACTGTTACACCAGTTTACAACCCAGTGTCCTGGGCCCCAGGCCAGGTCATCAATAAAATAAAATTTCTCCATCCAAAGTAGTTCTCCTAAGCCACACTGCTTCCCAACTTTGAAGAATAAAGAACAGGAAAATACTCAAGAAGAGGTTTTCATTTTTACATCCACCCAGAGAAATATAGTTTTCTCCATGATAGTGTCCTCACTCAAATGCTGCTTACCTGTGATCCTCTAATTTTGGACTTTTCAAGGTACCCTAAGCTGGGGACCCAACACCCTGAATCCAACTCTGCAGGAAATGATGTGTTCGCCAAATTCTCAGCATTCATCAAAAACACCAAGAAGGATGCAAATGAGAGTGAGTACCTCCCACCTCCCAGTTTTCTGTGTCTAGGGCAGTTTAGAGTAGAGATGTGAACCAAGAAAGAAGGAAAAAAGGAATTTCAGTTGTGTCCTCTGCACCTGACTTTGAGACACCATGCCCTTCTAAAAGTCGGGAATCCAGAAAACAACACTTAGGGAAAATACTCATCGCTGAGCTGGTTCCAGATGTGCCTCAAGAGATTTTAAAATGCTTTGGCCATGCTAATCTCATTTTAAGCTTCCATAAATATTTTTTGAAGTAGCAAAGGGCTAGAGGTGTTACATAGGCAGCGGAGCAAGCCTCCTGGAAGTGAGTCCTTACTCAGAGCTGTAGGGGCAGGCTTGCCGGTGGGTGGCCCATCTTAGGATGGAAGGATGAGCCCTCGGTCCTTGCTTCACTGTGAGGGAGAGGTACACTAACCGGCACCACTGATCTTCTTGCCTTTCTGTGTTAGTTTATGAAAAGAACCTGTTACGGGCCCTGAAGAAGCTGGATAATTACTTAAACAGCCCCTTGCCTGATGAAATAGATGCCAACAGCACAGAGGATGTCACTGTTTCTGGCAGGAAGTTCTTGGATGGAGATGAGCTCACGCTGGCTGACTGTAACCTCTTACCCAAGCTGCACATTATTAAGGTTGGTCTTTCTTCCTGACCTGTGCTGAATGCATGACTGAGGCTTTGTTTTATTTCCCTTTCGAATTAAAAGCTGGCTCATTTCTGTTTGAGGCAGTCAAGTCGCAAGGGTCATATACGTGGCATGACGGCTCCAGAAGTTCTCTCGAAACATCTGTACACCTGCCCCATCCCTGTCCTCACTGCTCTTTTCCTCAGCCTGACCTCAAGATCTTTGAGGAAAGTTACATGAAAGCAACTTGAGGAAATTCACAGGTTTCCATGGAACCTTTGAGGCTTGAGGTGATGCGGGGGTTTGAGTTTATTAAAATGAGGACTCAGTCTATTGTTGAGAACTGTGAAGATAAACATCACCCTTTCCAGGGATGGCATTTGCAGGCAGTTGGCCAGCATTGTTTTCCAACAGTGTTCAGCCTCTTTATCACATACAGGCATCAATTGTTACTGTCATGGTCACAACTGCAAGGTCCTTGGAGCCTTAGCAAACACAGGAAGACACCTATGCCTTGTCCTCTGGTATCTTGATTATTAAAACCCAACCAAGTTTTGTGAGCTACATCCTTGGTATAAGATCTGGTGTGACAGGAGAGACACAGGAAGATACAAATTAAGGACCAGGTGTTCTGATGGCACTTGCTTGGTCTTCCAAATATTACACATTAGTATCTGCTTAGCCTCATTCCTTCAGTGTGGCACGGTTCACAGTAGCCCTGATGAAGGACCCATCTAGATATTCATCAACAGGAGAATGAGCAACAAAATTGTGCTGTGTATAGCCAATGAGTATTATTTAACCACAAGGAAGAGCAAAATTGTGTTATGTACAGGAAAATGGATGGAGATTATCATATTAAGCAAAATAAGCCAGACTTAGAAAGAAGCATCATATTTTCTCCTTTACATGTGGAATCTGAAAAAGATAATATGAAAGTAGAAGGGAGAAAACTTTTAGAAAATAAGAAGGGAATAGGGAAAAGGAGACAGAAGTAGAAAGCAAATGTGGGAAACGTGAGACCAAAATGTATTATACAAATTGAAACCTAAGATAAAATTAACAGCCATTGATAAACATATATTTTTTAAAAAAAGTTCCACGTCATGCTCACAGTCTGTGGTGTTGTTACTCCTACTTATCAGCCTCTCCTGGCTACTCGCTGTTGCTGTCTTGCATTTCTCTTCCTGGGTCTCTACACTCCTCCTTCTTCCCCTCTCTGCCCCTGCCTCTTTTTTTCTGTCTTCCCTGTCGTGCTTGACAGATGCCAATGAAAACGCAAGCCCTCAGGATGTTGCTGACATCCAAGATTTAATGAAAACCTCTCAGCTTCTCAAAATCTGCTGGATTTGGGGGCCATTTTGCAGCAGGATATTTATGTCACAGTGTTTCAGTTTAGTCTCTTTCCTTGGGTGCTTTGGTCACTGCCGTGAGCAGTGGAGCATTGTGGAGGTGCATGGAGGTGGAGTACCAGCAACAGCGATGTCCTAGCTATGTAGCACTGCCTGCCTCTTGTTTAGCTCCTATAAAGAAGTCTCCTGCAATTCAATAGAAAGCATAAGTTTCACAGTAAAATAAAGCACTCCATGCCCCTCCCCCAATATAAGACCAAGCAGCATAACCTTCAAAGCCCTTTAGTGCCCCAGCTACCTAACAGCCTCGTGGTCATCAGGATGGGGTGCGTCCGAGGGAACTGTGGTAAAGAATGAAAGAGCGAACGGAGCTATAATTTCTTCTTCCTGAAACTCATGGGAAAGCAGTATAAAAATAGAACATTAAGCTGGGGAGATATCTCAGTGGCTTAAGCAACTGCCTGGCAAGCATGAGGACCTAAGTTTGATCCCTGGTACAAAAAAACAAAAAAAAACCCATGAGTTTCATCATTCATAGAAGTAAAGGCAAATGACAGATCAACAACCTGATTGACTGAGAAATGGCATCCAGTGTGAATTGTCACAGTTCTGGAGCACCTTTCTTTATATAAAGTGTGTAGTTCTCAAAAAGTAAATAATGCAATCTTGAAATGCTCAACCCAGACTTTATTATTTGGGGGCTGGGACATGCAGTGGGCTATGACAGGATAAGGACACATCCCCTAGAGATACTTTCTAGTTGGGATCTTTAGAGAGAGAATTGGGGAGGCCACAGAGGTGCTGTCTTTATACTCCATGATGCAGTCCCTCTTCTAATGGTGTAAGGGGACAGGGTGTGTGAAAAGAAGGGAAGTGACATTTGGCCTCATGGCAGCGGAACAGGGCCCAGGACCAAGCTTCCTCCCAGTTGAAAGACCGTGCACTGCCCAAGTTTCATTTCTAGCCCTGGTCATCTGCCTGATCTGTGGGCCTTGGAGTGGAGGGTGCCTGGACCGCAACCTGCCCCTACCCTTACCTGAGTGTGTCCCTAGGGCAGGGCAGTGTCTGGTGGATGAGTGCTTCAGTGTTAGGCTCTCGCTCTCCCGCTCTCCCCCCCTCCCCCCTCTATATCTTTTGTTGTGTTGCTTGGGATAAAATTTCAGGCCTATTTATGATAGGCAAGTGTTCTACCACCGATCCACATTTCTGACCCTTTCACACTATTTGTAAAGCAAATGATAAGGCCAAATGTGTCTTCTTTATTAAAAAATTATTAACCAGAAAAAAGCAGAGTAGTTCCTCTGTGTACATAGATAGGTAAGAGGAAGATGGGAGGAGAAAAAAGGATAGACAAGAAAAGGAAGAAACACAAAAAAGTAAATGAGAAGTACACCTGTGGTGCAGCAGCCCTGTTCCAGTACATTATAGAACATGCTAGAGTTTTCTGTAACCTCAGAAAATGAAAGAGAAAGTGGGCTTTTTTCAGAAAAAAAATCTCAAACACAAATACAAGGTTTTGTCAAGCTTAGTGCTACAAAGGAGTAGAGATCAGACTGGCAGAGCTTAAGAAAAATACAAGTAAAGACAAATGAAGTAACTGCAAAAACTAAAGTTCTCCTAGAAATAACAAGAAACAGAAAAAAAGATGGAGAAATCAGTCAGGGATTTGGTGGTGAGGTCTGAAAAGAATCCTCTAAAATAGAGAAGAACAGAAGAGGCAATTAAAAAGATTCCAGGAAACAGAACAGAGAAGGGAAAAAAAAATTTTAAAGGAAGTTCAAAAGGAAAAATTATTTTAATAAAGAAGGATCTGAACCTCTGCTTTAATTGACATAACATGTTTAGGGACAGTTAGCAATTAAGATACATTTGATACTTCATTGAGCTTTGAGAGTTAAAAAAATCCTTTGGGCGTTGGATTAGCCCATTTTCCATTACTGTAAGGAAATACTTGAGGCTGGGTAATAGATGAGAAAAAGAAGTTTATTTCACCACAGATGGGGAGGGCCAAGGTCATGGTATGGCATTGGCTTACCCCTCATGGCAGATGGCATTCCAGGGGTGGCAGCGGGTGTGGGAGAGAACCAGGGCAGGAAGCCAGTGAGCAGAATGCGGCCAATCCTGCTCTTCTATATCTACCTTCTTGAGAGAATAAACTTGGTTACCTGGCTCTCCTCTAAGGGCAGTGCCCTCAGTGACCTCCCGCTAGGCCTTGCTTTCCTAAGGTCCCTCCACTGAGGTCCATGCTTCTGACAAAGCAATTTTTGTTTTTTATATTTAAGACAGGCTGTACAGGGTGTACATGGTCTCACTGTGCAGATCAGACTCGTAGTGATCCTCCTGTTTACAGCCTCCCAAGTGCTGGGATTATTGGCGCACGCCACCACGCCCAATCTCAATTGCTGTTTTAGCAAGCCCCAGGGACGGGACCAGCATGGCAGGCCCAGGGATCAAATTCTGGCCCCTGTAAGTACCTAAGTAGGCACTTTAATCCACTGAGCTATTTGGTTGGCCCAGACATAGGAATTTTGGAGGGACACATTCAGTGCACAGCAAAACCACAGAAATCCAGACAATAATCATCATAGCAACAGTTATAATAATATTAAGTTGTAAAACCACCTGCAAAGGGAATTTATTCAAACTGGCCTTAGATATCTTCATAAGATTAAAATTCATAAAACTGGTTAATATCTACAGAGAATTACAGCAAGGGATATGTGATATAACAGTTTTACATGTTCACAAACTGTAGCCTCTACTGAGACACCTAGTCAGCACTCACTTGCCAAGTTAAAAAATAAGATTGCTAGTCCAGGCGTGGTGGCATACACCTGTAATCCCAGCAGTAGGGAGGCAGAAAACAGGAGGATCATTATGAGTCTGGGCTACATAATGAGTCCCTGCACCAAAAAAAAAAAAAAAAAAAAAAAAAATCAGATTGCTGTATGATGAAACATTAAGATGGTAATCGAAATAAGAATCTTGGACTGGGGAAACCACATTTTATAAAAGGACAAGTGATGAACGGAGAACTTATTTATGTCTAATTTAGTATTAAGACCAAATATTATAGGACTAGGAAAGCATTGGAAGATGAGGTATGATCCAAAAATACTGTGTGTTTTAAGTAAAAGGAAATTATGACAGCAAGCGGCAGTGCCATGTGTCTCCTTCAGAACCCTTGCCCTCCCCTGGAACACACTTGCCCCCTTTTCTGAAGCAATTCTGGCAGTGATATAGTATAAAAACAAGATTCCCTCTAGAAAGGGAATGTACTTAACAGATGTATGTACTAAGCAATGGTGAAATGAAAAGAGAGACAAAAGCTATCAAGGCAAATATAGACAAAGGGTCCCCGTCAGTAAGTTGGAATTTAGATTAAAAACTTAAGCCCTTCAAAGATTTTATAGAAGTCCTATGGCCCTAATTCGCTGCCAGCCTGCATTAGTGGCTGCCATCCTCCCCAAATCCCGAGAAACGAGCCCAGAAGATGTAACTTGTGGTGAATCCAGAGCTCCCTTCGTGCAGACGTGGCAGGGAGAGGGAGACCGGAGGTGACAGAGCAGAACCGATGTTGTAGCCCTGGGTCCCTGGTACAGATTTAATTGTGTCTCCCTGCACGCCAAATTTGAAGGTGGAGGTCCTAACCCTGTACCCCAGAGCGTGACATCGTTTGAAGACAAGGTCTTTGCACATGCAGACAGCTATGAAGAAGTGCAAAAGGGGGAGTTTGAAATCAGGTGTTCCTGCTGGGAGAGCACCTTGTAGGCCCGGCTGAGCTTATGCAAACTAAGGAGCCATGAGGAGCAAGGAGCAAGGAGAGGGCTGGACAGATCCCTCCTGGGTGCTTCCAGGGCCCTGCGGACACTTTGAGTTTGAAGTTCTGGCTGTGGGGACTTTGACAGTCTACTTTTCTGTTGTTTTAAGCCATCTTGTTTGTGATGCTTGGCTCTGGCAGCCTGAGCAAACTGATACAGTCATGTACTCTCCTCTGGGACTAATTCCTGACTGCTCCTTCTGCCTCTCACACCCGCAGGGGTCCTTATGAAGCACACTCTCAGTCCCCCTTTCCTTACCACCACTGTCTCCACCTGGGTAAGCCTTGTGTCTGTCTTGCTCACAAGTTTGTCCTTCTATGGGGGAGGGAGGCCCAGAATCAAATGAGTGCAGAGCGGTAGGATGATGAAGTCTGCAGGAATAGTGTGCACAGACACCAGGGCTGGGGGAGGTGAGGCTCAGCAAGCAGGACATAGGACCCTTCACAGCAATCCCCCTACAAGCACACTGAAGATGCATTGTGCATCTTTTTTTTTTTTTTTTTTTTTGAACTGGGGATTGAACTCAGGCCCTTGAGCTTGCCAGGCAAGTGCTTATTCTACTGAGCCATCTCCCTGGGCCCACATTGTGCATCTTTATGCACTGGGTACATAGCAGCATTAAAGACAACTGCACAAAAAGAAAACTGCAGGAAACACAGGCAGAGGACAGCACAGCTGTGCCGGCGAGACCCAAGGATCATCTGGGCAACTTGGTGGGCAGGACTGCATGGAGCTATAGTTTTGAGTCTATTTCTTTATCACTTTTTTCTGTCCCCATGATGTTCATTATGCAAAGTCAAAATGTCACCATGGGTAGCCAGATGACCGTAAGATGACATCAGGGTTGAGCTGTGTGCCTCAAAAGAATGGATTGCTTGATATGCTTGCCTCCATCAGAGGGTTTTACCTTTGCTGATCGTTTCCTCTTCATTTTCAGATTGTGGCCAAGAAATACAGAGATTTTGAATTTCCTCCTGAAATGACTGGCATCTGGAGATACTTGGACAACGCTTATGCCCGGGATGAGTTCACAAACACCTGTCCTGCCGACCGGGAGATCGAGCATGCATATTCAGATGTGGCCAAAAGGATGAAGTGAAGCCCGAGTCCTCCTCATTGGACTTCTCAGTTAAATGAGCTGGGCTTCAGGAAGAGTAATACATTCTATGCATCTCCTCCCAAGCCAACCATCTTTTGCAAAATAATGCTAATAGCATGAATTGTTAAACTCCAAATGATACATGGCCTAGTAGTTTGGCAACTCAGCCAGTGTCTGTTGTCATGCACACCAATTACCTACTGTATGTAAATTAAGTTTTTGGCATTCATCAGCATCATAGTCTGATGTGCAGGGCATGTGTTTGGTAGTTTAAGTTTCAAAGCCAATTAGGTTTGGGTTTCATTCCTTCCAGTTTGAAAAATGTAGTCTGTCTTCGATAGTTTTCATAATCACACATAGTCCGTTTTCTCCTCTTAAATATTAGCTTAATATTTTTCCAAATTTAAATACTACTTTTTAGTATATGTGTTGCCAAAGCGAGCACAAAACACTATTTTTTAAAAAATGATACATGCCTGTATCATTATCAGAGAGATAAGAAAGTAGAAAAAAAAAAATCACCTAAAATTTTATCCCACTTGGGCTCTGATGATTGGCTTATAAACATCTTCCAAATCTTCCACCCTTTGTGCACAAGCAGTTATACTTTGCCAATTTTGTTCATCCATCTGGATGTTCTATTTTTTTTTTTTTTTAAAGACTGGTAAGGGGAACTCTTGGTAGTGCCTTAATATCCATCCACAGAGGACCTAAAGCAAAGAAAAATGTGCAGCCCTACATGGCTAGAGGTTACTTTCGATCAGGTTCGAAAGAGGTGGGGGTGTGTAGAGTACACAGAGCCTTGGGGACCAGCAGGAGCCCCTGTGGTCAAGCCAGCTACCTGGCCGCCTCCAGGATACCTCTGCCTCTGGCTCCAACCAAGGCCATGGAGGAGGGGTGCCTCTGTGCCTTTGGTCCCAGCTTGCTCTCTGCAGTCTTCTCTTTTCCCTCCCCTCTCATGGAGTCTGTGCCTCCAGCTGGGACCCCTCATAGCACTTGTGACTCAGAGGTTCCCCCTGGCCCACCCTGAAATGTGAGCCATGCACTCT
Source organism: Octodon degus (assembly GCF_000260255.1). Lineage (NCBI taxonomy): Eukaryota > Metazoa > Chordata > Mammalia > Rodentia > Octodontidae > Octodon > Octodon degus. The sequence continues at coordinate 561,439 of NW_004524637.1, forward strand.
TCGGTTCTTTCTCATGGCTGTACTCGCTAAGGTCGCGCCATGCTCTTCCTCCGTGCAGATCATGCTGATGATGTTGATGATACTGTGGGGCTTGCCCAGGCATTACTGCTGCTTTGCTTCTTTATCTTGTTTAGTGGTCAGGCTGGAAAAACCCAGGGAGATTAAGTTCAGGGTGACCATCTTGGGCAGTTCTGGTAAATGGTCCCATGAGGGCGGAAGTGGAAAAGATTGACTCAGAAGAGTTTCTGGTCTCTCTGTGGCTTTTCTTCCCCCAACCTTGTCACCCACCTGCATCACAGCTGTGTGTGGGGGCCAGGTGCTGGGCTCCAATCCCAGGCCTGAAGACGAGGAGAGGCTGCTTAGACACTCACAGACTGGTCCTTGACATTCACAGGCATCTCACAGAAAACCTCCTTCCGGTGGGGTGGTTGAAGCTAAAATGCCATTCTCTGTGCACTCATCTATAACACGGAAGATTCATTGGAAAGGGAGTAGAACACATTAACACCAGCAGCCCTGGAGTTTGGCGAGAATGCCTCGTGAAGACACAAAGTCTTTAGCATGGTGCCCGCTTCTTTCCCTGCTTCCTGGATGCTACGGGTGCATGGCAGCAGCCTGCTGTCTGCCAGCTGCGGGTTTGATGGTGTCTGTTGCATCTCACTGGGGCCACATTGTGGTGCATCTGTTTGAGAGTCAGATTTTTAAATCTCAGTTTATAATGTTACACATAAACTTCGCAAATGAATAGACTACCAGATGTTACTAGTGCTAACTTTATCTTTTTAGATGTTAAAATGATCGGAAACCCTGTGTGCCTTACAAATTAAACAAATTATGAGAACATGTAAGTGGAAGCAATCTCACT
>NW_004524637.1:562403-564788 GCF_000260255.1 Octodon degus
CCTCCCCTTCTTTTCTCTATCTCACCACCCCCTTTGAATTTTCCATTTTAGCTCTAAGGAAAAAACCCCAACAGCTATGGGCTGCTTTTAATATAGCAATAGCAAATTTGAACCAGAGATCATCAGTATTTGAGTTAGAGGTAATCCATGTTTGAATTATCAACTGCAACACTTTAGCGGAAGCTTAGAGAGGCCTCAGCAGACACACATGACCTGCCCTTGTCCAGGTGGCTGGGCTAGAGACCCTGCCATGGGCTGTGGTTGTAGGAAAGCTGCTTCCCATAGAGGCCAAACGCCCCCAATCCCGCCCCTGCTCCCACTAGGCACTACAGCCACCTGCAAGCCCCATCCCTATCCTCTTCCAAGCCCCTCTCCAAGCTCACTTTTAGCCTCTGAAAAAAACCATATCTATGTAGGCAGGTGAAAAATATCCCGAGGCTGTTCTTCTGGTTTAAAATGTTTATGCAAGCATGGTTTTGAAACACAATTTACAAGTATTTGTTCTTCAGAGTGCAGTATAGAGAATGCAAACACAGACAGGGACAGGTCTCTCTTTGGAGGCTGTGGAAGGTTCAGGGGACAGAGAGGATGCCATCCTGTCTTCTCATTGCCCAAGATGCCTGTAACTAGAAAATTAACAATGGTAACAATGATAACCTCTGTGGCCACAGAGCCTACAGTAGCAGACTGGAAAAGAATCCTAGAGCACCCTGTTAGGCTTTCCCGACACTGCCCAGAAAATGGGCTTAGAGAGACAGAATTTAGCCTGGGACAGGATATACAGAGACCAGAGATCGCAACTGACGTTTTCCTGTGGGCAAATTACCTCCAGGAGCTGAAGGCCTTCACTTTCCTGACAAGCACAGCACTCACACTCACACGTTCACACACACGCACACACAGCTCACAAGCACACAGGTGCACCCACACACACACATGCATAGCCTACGCGGGCCTGACCTCAGAAGTCCCTCTCGCTGTCCCCTAACAGTGACCAGTGATCCACTTCATTCCACCTGCCCCTCAGTCCTTACTGTCATAACTAGACTTTGGCAGAATTCTCGAAGAATGGCTTTTATTTAGATTTTTGATTTTTTTTTTTGGTGGAACCAGAGATTGAACTCAGGCCCTTGCACTTGCCAGGGAAGTGCTTCTTCCACTGAGCCATCTCCCCGGCCCCACTAGATTTTTTTTTAAGAAAAAAAATCTCAATATTTTATTTTATAGTTAGAACCAAAACCTACTATAAGAACATACAATTAATAAAACATAAAATACATTAAATGGATAAATAAGAGTGATGTTTGTCTACATTGTAAAGTGACTTCAGTCCATACAGTGATTTAAATTTGAACTACTCAGCCAATTTCCCATTTGAACTTTAAACTTTGGTTTAATGTGTTACCATACTTCGGGGCATGGCTGGTCACAGAGGGGTACATTGCATTGTTCGCTGGAGCACCATGGAACCAGGTCACCAGAAAGCCCCTGCTCCGTGTGCTCAGGGACCAGGAATGGCAACATATGCCATTGTAGCCTTGATTTAGCGAAGTCATTGTTCCTATTGCAGGTGTTCCAGCTGAACCTTCGACAACTCTTGCTCCAAAAGGTCCCTGAATAGGAAGGTTCATAGCTGTCATCATCTGACCTTAAGTTGGTGAAGGTGGCCAGGTCATGTCACAGTCCAGGAGATACACTGTCCAGAAGTGCGGAGCCACACACAGGGGAGTTAGAGGCTGCCTACTCAGGAATAAAACTGGGCTGAGCTACCCGTAAGATCTGATCCCACATGACCTTCCTTTCGCCCTTTAGGGAGCTGTCACCCACTGTTTTTACTCCTCTAGCCCTGTGCCCTTTCAGCCATCCCTAACAGCCCTCGCAAAGAGAAGTCACTTTCACTGACTGCACCTCTTGCTCTCAGTTCTCCCTTGGTCCCCTTCTATAAGGGTCCAGGACCTATTCCTGGTGAGAAGACAAGAACAATGACCCGCCCTCTGGCAGCCACTGCTTGACCGTTGGGCTCCTTGCAAAGCCACTATTCCAAATAGCTAAGGCTTTTAAATCTAGGTTATGTCCCTTTCTGGAGCTCTGATCTTTTATAATGCAGAACAAACACTCACTGGAATCCTATAAGTTCCTTCCAATCTTTTGGATCCACTCAGGGTCCAGAATGCCATGGAATAATTCCAGGCCTGAGAAGGGGAGGACTAGTCCATGCCTAGAATGCTCTTTGGTTTTGCAACAGCAAGTGCTTTGGTCTGCTTATTTGCTTTTCCTTTCTAGTATCAAGTACTAACAAGTTTTACAAATTAATGACCTCTTCACTAGAAAGGTTTTGGAAACTGGTTTGATCTACAAGAAAACGAAAAAGAAACAAGAGCAAAA
>NW_004524637.1:566376-568293 GCF_000260255.1 Octodon degus
CAGATAGCCTGAATGTAACATAAGAGAGACAGAGACAGACTTGCTCTCTGTTGCCATTGTTGCTGCTACTCCTCCATTTTGCTCTTGCTTTTTGCCACTACCATGAAAGGTTGCTCTCTGCCATGTGCCACTCTGCCTTGGAGCCAGCTGAGTGTAGACTGAAACTAGTAGCTGTGAGCTAAGTAAACCTTTTCTTCTTTCATTTTGGGTGTCGGAGATTTGTCCCAGGAGCAAGAGAAGAGTAACTGAGACAGTGTTGGCCAATCTTGCTTTATCTCCTTTTTTCTCCTCTCCTCAGATTACAGGAACCACAATTCTAATCTCATCCTCTCTGAGATCAGCTTAGTTAGGTTCCATATGTGGGTTCCATGATTTGTATTACAGCATGGCAGAAAGATTATAGCATTGACGATTACCTCAGAAGGGTCTTTTAGATGTTTTTGTACTCATAACTTTAAAGAGAAGGGTGAAATTAACAATCACACAAGACAAATTTGAGCCAAAGAAGTCTGGAAAGTTTAAATTACCTGTTGCAGCTCCCTCTGCTGAACTGGAGTTAGTATTCTAAATTCATTAAGCATTTGTCTTTCTGTGCTTGGCTTATTTTAAACATCATCTTCTTCTAAAAGTAGCCATAGGGTGCTGGGGAGATGGCTCAGTAGAATAAGAGCCTGCCTGGCAAGTGCAAGGGCCTGAGTTCAATCCCAGGTTCTGGAAAAAAAAAAGTAGCCACAGGGAACATGAACACTTGTCAACATCTTGGGGGAGAAGCACAATCCTGGCAATGCTCCCTACGTGAAGATATTGGATTCCTCCTCACCTTCTCGGTCATAAGTGGAACTTCCATTACTGAGTTAACATCCTTGCTTGGAGATGTGAAAGAATAAAACACACCATCTAGCTTCAAAAAAAAAAAGTATTTTTGAACCATCATAAAGCAGGGCAAGGACTGATCACCAGCCACGAGGTCTTGGAACACTGGACATGGAGCCAAACACTGAATTTTCTGGGTTCTGCCACTCTCACTTGTTGAAAAATCTCCTGAGCTTTGAGCCCAGGAATAGCCTCCCCATGCAGGGGGTCTCCAAGTCTGTACTCAGCTCTGGTCTGCCCACAGTAGCTGCCTGAATAACTGCGTTATCCTGCCTCAGTTTCTTCTTCCTTAACTTAATCCTTTTATGGGGCCCAGAAACACCTGGAACTCTGCTCTGTGAGGCCAAGAATTGAAAAGGGGTCATTGTTCTGGCTATTGCCCTTATTGCCTAAGATCTCATCAAGATTATAGCATTGAAAAAAAAAAGATTATAGCATTGAAGATTACCTCAGAAGGGTCTTTTCGATGTTTTTGCACTCATAACTTTAGAGAGAAGCATGAATTTAACAATCACACAAGACAAATTTGAGCCAAAGAAACCTGGAAAGTTTAAATTACTTGCTGCAGCTCCCTCTGCTGAGCTGGAGTTAGTATTCTAACCTCTTGATTCATACTTGATGGCCATGGATCAAGGCAGGGTTCTCAAAACGTGGTCCTCAGGTCAGCAGTGTCAGCACCATTTGGATATTTGTTAGACTGCAAAACCCCTATTATGTCCTATTTTGAACCTACTGAGCAAGAAACTCTGCAATCTGTAATTTCCAATGCTCTCTAGGGAATATAGATGCTTGGAGGGTTTGAGAACCATCATCCATGGTATGCTAAATCAAATTTTGGGGGAATAATTTGGCACCCATCATCTTTTGTAGAAAGAAGACTGAGAGCTAAGTAGTGATTTCTATCACACTTGATTCTTTTACCCTTCCCACATTTTCTCTTTTCTTTTCTTTTTTTTTTTTTTTTTTTTTGTGGAACCGGGGATTGAACTCAGGCCCTTGCGCTTGCCAGGGAAGCACTTATTCCACTGAGCCATCTCCCCAGCC
>NW_004524637.1:568393-577387 GCF_000260255.1 Octodon degus
GAGTACAGCGTCTCTAAAGCCAGAATCCTGCTGCGCTTAGGGAGGTCCTTCCTTTTGACCACTAGGTGGCGCTCCCTCCCACCCCCTGAAACCAGGTCGGCCTCACTACCGCCTGCCACAGCACACTTGAGGAAATAGAATTGAAAGTGTTCGTTGGTGTTTTAAGTCACTTTCTTCATCACTAAAATGCAATACCAGACACCCAAAACTTAAAAGAGAGGCATAGGGAAAAAGAGCTGCTCACATCAGGGTAGTCAAGAAGCAGAGAGAGGGAGAGAGAAAGAGACAGAGACAGACAGACAGACAGACAGACAGACACACACACACACACACACACACACACACACACGAGTCAGGGAGGGAGATTTACTCTTCTAAGCCCCTCCTCCATCAATCCAGTGTCCTGCCTTTGCAACTGACCGCACTTCCTGGCAGCAAGACACCTATAGTACTCCTGTAATTCAGTCGTCCTCTGAACACATGAAGCTTTGGATACCATTTTAGATCTAAATCCTAACAGTTGGGTTGACCCATCTACTTGATTCAGAGGCAGCCTGAGACTTCATCCAAACTAAACCCAGCCCTCTGGGTGAATCACTCACATGTCTAAGAGCGGCCTTGCAGGGTCAGAGAAGCAAATTGTGAAATGGATCTTAGCCCTGGCTAAGCCTTGGTCTCAGCCCTGGTTCCAGGAAGACCACAGCCAGGTACCGAGTTGTGTTTGCTGATGTGTTGAATAGCGTTTATGGACAGGAGATGTCCCTCTGTGCTGGGACTGTGTGTCTTCTCATAGAAGCATCTTCAAGAACAAGAAGCTCCTCATCACACCAAACATTAGCACAACCCACTCTTCCTATCCCCTGACCCATTTTCTGTTTGCGAAAGGAGAGGTGTGTCTATGGGTCGGTGGAGGGTGCAGAGGGGCTCTGCCTTGTCAATTCCAGGAATTACAAGGGACCATTGAGTTGCTCCCTCCAGAAGAGCAGAGACACAAACTGTGTCTGGAGGGGAACAGCGCTTCTGCTGATGGGGAAACAGATGTCACTGGACACCCATGGGTCTGGAGCCCAGTCCCTTTGCCTGACTCAATTGTTCCTGAATCTATTGCCAACTAACAAAGCCATCAATTGGATTGCATCCTATGACTGTATTGAAAGTAGGCAATTGGACACCAGGTCCTTCTGACCAATCTGTCACAATCATCCAGTGTGTAGCTCGATTACTTTGCTGGCTGAAAAGAGAACGCTGATGACTATATTGTGACCATCTGTGGCTGTGTTGTCACAGTGCCATGCTCAGTTTCTATTAACCAAAGCCCACCTGTTTGCTGGCCCCTGTCAGGCTCCTGCAGGGTTGATTTTGTAAATGTGTTCTCAGTGGAGCAGAGCGCCCCTCTGCCTCTCCTCACTCAGAGGGCAGCTTCAGCGTCACCCAGAGAAGGTGACATGCCAGGAAGGCTCTGTGCACTTGTTCCAGTCCAAGAAACAAACTAGCTAAACCAAACAAAAAAGAGGCTTTGGGAACAGGACTTGAATTATGTGTGTGTGTGTGTGTGTGTACGTGTGTGTGTGTGTGTATGTGTGTATACATGTATGAATGTAAAAAGAAAAAAGGCCAAGGAGAAAGAGGGCGAAGAGATTCTACGGCAGGAGTGAAGGTAGGTGTGGCGCTGGCCACAGGGGTGTGGCCCAGTGGGCTTCTTGGGAAATGAGCACTGGCCCTGCTGGGGGATTCTGCATGGGATCAGAGGCCACCAGACTTAGCTGTGCTTTCTGGGTAAGCTGCCCAGCCGGGCCTTCTCTTGTCACTTTATGTGCCCAAGTATTCACAGTGCATGGACTAGTCCTCCTATTCTTTGGGCATTTTCCTGAAAGTGTGGGATGAATTAAAGTAAAAGAAAACCATGAGCTTTCGTTTGTTTGTTCAGGGGATATTGGGGGTTGAGCCCAAGGCCTTTTCATTGAGCCACATTGCAGACCTTTCTGAGTTTTTACTTTGAGACATGCTCTCTCTTAGTTACTATGAAAACTTGTGATCCTCTTGCCTCAGCCTCCCATAGTGCTAGGATGACATCTGGTGTGAGATATTTTAACAAGGCTCTTTGCTTCTTGCTATTTAAATCTGCCACAGGCTGAGGTGCACAGGCCCAGTCAGGTGACATGATTCCCTTTGTCTGTGGTCTTGGGTTCTCACACAAATGCAGAACCAAGAGGCAGGGGAAAGTGGGAAAAGGAGTCCAAAATCTAAGGAAGTTCCGAGCAACAGGCCTTGTCTTGCTTCTATCTTTCTATTGCTTTTTATTTTTGGCTCAAAATGACTCATTGTTTGCCAAGGAGAATATTAGTATTGTTTGAAAGAAGAGTCAAGGGTCACTTAGTGGTGGCCAAAGTGTTGGGCAGTTTTCTTTTTTTGGCAGAACCAGGGATTGAACTCAGGCCCTTGTGCTTGCCGGGGAAGCGCTATTTCCACTGAGCCATCTCTCTGGCCCTTTGGGCAGTTTTCTCTAGTGAATACATGCACAGTTTTTGTTAGCTCAGAAGATTTGTTATACTCAGTATGGTACCAAATATACCCAGATTAAAAAGAGGGAAACAAAAATGTTTCTTTCTTTCTTTTTTTTTTTTTAATGTATACTTTCTATGAGAAAATAGTGGTGGCTGGAGGGTCACAGAACACATAATGGAAACCAAACAGGTGAGCGGGCAAATTACACACTTACAATGTGAGTTTTACAATGTTGCCTAGGGCTCACTACTGGAAAAGCAAAAGCAAAAGTGGCAACAGGCATTTGCATAGTGGTGTACAGTTTATAAAGCCCGCCCAAGCTGTGTCGTTTCAGAGGCCATGGGTGTGTGTCAGGGACTCGCCAGCACATCGTGCCAGCAGTACATGCACAGTTGCTCTGTGTCATCGAGCACTTACTTTTTCTGCATTTGGGGAGGTTGTGGGCCCACCATAGGATGCTGTTCTGACAGCGTTGGGGATGTCCATCCATGAGAGAAGAAGAACATTTGGAGAACTGGCAGTTCAGAGATTTGGAGGTTGCCCTAAGTGGAGAGGGGAGGTGACAGCTGATGCTTTCCTACCTCAGGTCTTTCACCTGAAAACTGAGGATTTGGGCTGGTTTGGTGGGATTTCAATCCTGGATGTGTATGAGATCCACTTGAGAACTTTGTAAATGATCAATGTAGAGGCCGTAACTTCAGCCACCTGGACCACAGTCTCTGGCGTTGGGCTTGGACACTAGTGGTTTTGAACTCTTCCCGGGTGGTTCTCATGTGCCACCAGGACTATTAAGAGCCATTATCTAGATAGTTGCTAACATTGTTTTAGCTGAACTTTAATTTCTAGGTCTGAGGTTATACTAGCCTTAGGAAAGAGGAGGTTTGGACAGAACCATGTGTTCAAAACTTCTCTATTCCTGAGGAAGTTGGGGAGGTGAGTTCTGAGCTGCTGTGGGTTGTGCAGTATCTCCTCAGATTTCATGGCCACTCAGAATCTTGGGCTGCAATTTGGTTTGCTAATAGATTCTTTGCAGAAGTAAATTCAGATGATGTCTCGTTGGACTAAGCTGAGCCTAAATCCAAAGTGATTGGTACCATGACCAGTCAAAGAGAAAGTACAGATATAGGCAAGAGGCCGTGTGAAGACAGAACAAGAAGCAGGAAGGGCTCGGTGGCCAGTCAAGGGATGCCAAGGGCTGTGGCCACCCCCAGGAAGCCTGGCCTGGTAGACATCTTGATCTGAGACTTCTGGTGTCCAGAACAGTGAGAGAATAATAAATTGCTGTTATTTGAAGACACTCAGTTTGTAGTTTTGTGTTACTACAGCTGCAGGAAACTAAGATACATTGTGAGGTTTGGATCTGAGAATGGCTGAGTCATTGCATCTTTCCTTGAGCAATAAAAGATACTAGAGCTGATAGCACAGCTAAGATGAGAAGAAAACTGGGCTATCCAGGAGGGTTTGTACTATATGTCTGGGCAGAGCAGGAAGGTGGGTGGAGGCTGGGACAAGATCTAACCCTGGTGCTTTTGCAGGCTGTGGTAACTTAACCAGTGGGCAGAACTTGCCTCATTTCGTATTAGAGGAAAGATGAGCAGAAGGGAACTAGTTGAAAGACTTGAGTTTGGGTCATTCTTCTGTCATATCTATCAGGGTGGCTTTAGGAAAGGCAGATGACCCCTTTGGACCTCAACTTCCTCATCTATCAAAAGTTCAGGGATTATCTAACATAAATCTTCTATGTAGTTCTTACCTACTAAGTTCTATAACTCAATCCAGAGAGGCAGGCATAGACCCAGTAGTAATACACAGGTGTAGTTCCCCTGTATAGAAATACATCATGGAAGGGAATGGCAGCTGTGCCTCAGGTCTTATTCTGAGTTCAGACATCCTTTGCCATCTTTATTACAGATTCTAGGAGGACATTTTGCTTTTGGGTGGAGCCACTCCCATACTGAAGATATCTCTGCAGCCTATAACTAAATTAGCAATGTCTAATCCTCTAACCATCTAAGATCAAGCAAAGACTCAGGACGGGAATACTGGATTTCCTTTGTGAGGACTGTATACTATATTATCATGTGATTAGTTAGTCTTTCAATGACTCAAAGAGCTAGAAGAGAAGGTTTTAGGAGCTTCTCTTCATACTCTCACCTACTTCCCTTCACCCATGCCATGGACTGTTTCATCTATGTGTTAAGCAAGCCTGACTTACAGCATCCACCTAGAGGAGAAGTGTGCCCAGAAAACATGGACGTGAAAAAGCAATGGGGAAAATATCAATTTTTTTTCTCTGTAATTCCTAAGATAATGTATTTGTTTTTCTATGTTGTGTAACAAATGACCACAAATTTAATGACAATACAATGTGTGTTTATTACCCAGGGTTCCAGGGATCTGGATTCTAGGCATTCCATAGCTGCGTTCGTTGTTCAGGGTCTCCCAGGCAAAAATCAAGGCAGGGACACTGTGATTCTCATGGAAAGCCCAAAGTTTGCTTCCAAGGTCACTGGTTGTGGCAGAATTCACTTCCATGTGCTCGTAAGATGAAGGCTCTCAGTTCTGAGGCTGCTTGTCTTTCCCTGCCACGTGGCTATCTCGATCCTTGACAGTTTCCTTCTTGAAATATGATAGGAGAATGTCTGAGATGTCTGTCTGCATTCTTTCACCTCTGACCGGTAAACCCTCTGTGAAGGGCTCGTGTGGTTAGGCCAGGCCCTCCCAGGGTGCTCTCCTTTTTGATCAACTGAAAGTCAACTGAGAAAGTCAGCACCATACAGGATAAAAATCCCTAGAGTCAACTGATTGGAAACTTTAATTATATATTCAAAACCTTTTCTCTTTTTTGCCATATAATATAGCCTAATTACAGGAGTAATATTTCATCTAGTCATAGGTCCCAACTACCCTAAAATTTGGGGATTATGTAGTGTGTACATCAAGGCCTGAGCATATTAGGGGCCAATTTAGAGTTCTGCCATGGATGAGCCAGGAAATGTGAGATGGCCATTCCAAAGGAAGTCCCCATTACCAGTATATGACATTATGTTACCAAAGCTCTAGGTGGCCCAAGCCATACTGTGACATTGGCTATTTGCTACATATTTTCTTGGCAAGCTTCCTGAAGATACTTCCTGAAGATCAAACACCATGGAGCAGGAAGGTATGTTGTTTCTGTGAAGTCCACTTGACTCGATTCCCGGGTTCTATGACAAGCAACAGTTTGTTGACCTTCAAGCCCAGACAGAAAATGTACCTATTTACTCAGGCTTTGCCAAGGGTGGGGAGAGGGTGGGGCATAAAGAAATATTCTTTTGTAGTTGTTCAATGGAGGGCTTTGTTGCAGTTTTGCTCCTTGGTGAACAGATGGCAAAGTGTCTCGGGTGGAAGGCAGACCCATCTCTCTCCCTTGGCCTCCTCTGCATTCAACCCAAAATGTAGTCACAAACTCACAGCAATAAAGGCCAAGATTTCTCTTATGGTAGCTTTAAGTGGGAAAAAAGAGAAATATTCTGAGAAAACATACGTGGGGTTTAGAAAAACAAAGTAAAGGACTCCAACTCTATCCTATTTTCTTTGTATTTCACTTCACATGACCCATCAGGGTCTACTGGGCAGTTTCATGTATTGAAGTGGCTCTTATTGTCCATATTTTGGTCAGGAATTATCCTGGATAATCCATGCAAACAAAGCATAGTGTTCCAAATGAGAAGAAATGCTAAAAGGATGCCTTTGGTTTCTCTTGGTTACATTTCGGGACACTCAGGAATTATAGACTTATGGATTTCAAACCATGAGAAAGTGAAATCATTATCAAAATAGGAATTCTAGCAGTGGAGTGGAAGCAAAAATGTAACTCTGGGCTCGTCACCAAGAACTAAATGAAGCCTCTTTGCACAGTAGGTATCAGAAAACCACAAGTCCAGTCCTGAAGCCTCAGACTTCCCAGCCAAGGGAGTAGTTAGGTTCTTCCTAATGGCAAAGTACTCCTGCTCTCCTTGGCACACAGTTCTCTCTGCAACCTGTACAACTACGCCATGAGTCCCATCATGCAAGGCCAAGAAGAGCTGGAAGGGGAACCAGCTTTCAGGTTTGGGTTGGCTTGGTGGATTTCTCCAGAAAATTGTGTTAAATAACATAATGCCATTGTTTTTAAGTTAATTTTTTTAAAAAAATTAAAAAATACTATTTAGTATTCTTATTCTTGAGTTTTTAAGTCCTGAGAACAACATGATATTTCTGTTTTGTTTTGAGACAGATAAATAAATGCTCACTGATTTTATTCTCAGGAGCTATTTCATTTGGTAATGTTAGATGAGATAGCAGTTCCCTTTGTAAGAAATGAATTTATAGTTTTAGCCACTATGTCTTCACAGATGAAATGATTTTTGTCTCTATGAATGAGAACGTTTTTGAGAGCTTGGGGATTCCCTATTAATATGATCTTCAGAGAAGCCCATGCTCCTGTCTGGTCCTAGAGCAAAATCTAACACAGTCTCAGGGATTTGACTTGGTTCATGAAGGTTGCTCCAGAGAACACTGGTCACTCTACTCTGCCATGGGCACCATGGAGGAAGTGTAGCAGACCCTCCCCCTATCTTGATAACGTTAGCATTTGATTTCCTAGAGACAGCTTGTCTGCCCTTGTCTGGCAGCCAGAAAGGTGAGTGTATCACCTACCAAAGTGATGTCAATCACCATTTTCTCGAAGAAAGTGTTTTGGAGAAGTCTGAAGGTTTATTTCCACTTGAAAAAGGAGATGTTTCTGATTGCACTGAATCTCACAGGTAAAATTTGAAATGTTACCTTCTAGGGGCCACAGCCTTAGCCAACTCAAGGGTCTTTAGCACCAGGAAAACTGGGCTTTCCTGTTACAGTGTAGCCCTTTGGATTGTTCCTGATAGTAAGCAGCATAAAAGTGATTTGCTATCCTGGGAAATGTGGTCCTTACCTTCTGGGATACCAAGAAACCTTCCCAACTTACTCAATGGAGGCTGACAAGTTTGACTGTCTCTCATATTAACAACAACTAGTCTTTATATCCAAGACTCAGTCTTAATGCTTGAAGCTAATTTTTGTGGAACCGTGAAAGTAATATCAAAATAACAGTTTCCGACTACCCACCACTCATCGCCCTTTCTCTATCCCAAGGACTTTGGGAGACCATTTGTGCCTCTGAGTGTGTCCAGCAATATCAGCAGTACCCCACAAACCAGGGCTTCAGGTCCACTCTTCATAGGAGCGATAGAAAAAGAAGTTGAAGTAGATGAGATCAAGGAATGGGGGAGGATTTAGCATGCTAAGAGCAGCAAGATTACTCAACACTTGGCATTTTAATCAAGGGATCTTAGTAAAGAACAATATAGCTTTTGTGGGGCAGAAAATGAAAATGCAAAACAGAAGGCAGTAGAGATTTCATAAACAGAGCAATCCATAGGGCACCGAAAGGGGAAGCATAAACAATGATTGCTTTAATTCTGCAAATATGAGCTTTGGTGCAATAGATGATATTGGTCTGCTTAGGAACTGTCTTGAATTGCCCAAGCAGTCAATGCAGGATATTTTGGACTAATTTGAACAATTAATTATTGTGGACAGTACTCCAACAGTGTTTATTGTGCTCCATGAACTTTTAAGATAATAGAATTTTTCAGGGATAAAACATTCCCTCATTTTTCAAATGCCTTCTAAAGTTGGGGAGTTGACTCAGGTGAGGTATATGAGTGTGGTCAGTATGTGTATGGACACTACCAACAGGTATAGTTATTTCTTTGAGTCTGGTCTCATACCTAGACTTCCATCCCTCATCAGCACATGGTTGTTCTGAAGTTCCTGTCCATAGGGGCAGCTATTTTAGTCAATGGTGATTCAAGATCACTAGACTGAAATCAGTGTGGCCTTGAGCAAATCTGATGACTTTACTGAACCTCAATTTTCTCTTCTTTGAAAGACTTTTTTACTCAGTTCTTAGAATTGTTATAAGGATGTGTATAACCATACTTCTAAGAAAAAAAAAAAAAAACCTAGGTAAAAGGAGGTTTATTAGGCCTTCTCCCTGGTAATGGGGCTAAGTTATTGAGTTAATAAATACATTTTTATCAGAAACAATTGGCATCATATACAGTTCCATCTATAGGAAGAAGAATTGTATCTGATCAGTCCATCAAGGGACAGAGAAATAGGTCTCTGAAGGCAGCTCACCCGATAGGCAGGGAGCTGGGTGGGAAATCCGAGTCTTGTGCTGGTTGAAACACCCAGACCAAGCCATACTTGCTCCTCATGGCAACTGGAATTATATCTGTCTTTTTGAGACTGCAAGAGGAAATGGAAGTGAAGTCCTTTGGATCATGTCGAACAAATAAAACAAGTGTTATGCAGGTGTGGTCATGTGCCTGTAATTCCAGTATTCTGAGAAGCTGAGGCAGGAAGACTGCAAGTTGGAGCACAGCCTAGACAATTTAGTAACTTAGTGAGACACTGTGTCAAAAA
>NW_004524637.1:583119-591195 GCF_000260255.1 Octodon degus
TTTTTTTTTTTTTTTTTTGTGGAACCGGGGATTGAACTCAGGCCCTTGCGCTTGCCAGGGAAGCACTTATTCCACTGAGCCATCTCCCCAGCCCCCTTCCCACATTTACTCTTGAGGGCCCATTCCCACGTCAGGCACCTTTGGGATCAGAAGGGCATGTTGGACATAGCTCCTTCCTTCACAGAGGACATAGAGTCACAGTGCTGAAAAGGGAAGATTTTGCACCCAGATATGAAGCAGTATCTGACTGACTGACTGACTCTAATGCAGGCACCGAGGGAAGTGTGAGTTTGGGACTTTTTGACTGCTAGGGAAAAGGAGAGCTTGGGATATTAATAAGGGAGACAATCAGCAGCCAGCTGTGGAAATAGGCCTGGGGAGCTCTAGACACATTAAAGACAGGTCAGGAGAGAGGAGAGAGTTCTGCCCAATCTCAGGAGATTTAGGAAAAGTTATATCACAGAACTCTCCCCTTCACTTGAGGGTCCCGTAAGTACCGGCCCCAGTCACTGATGGCAGTGGATGACTGACCTTAGATCTAATGCTTAGTGACCAACTCGGTAGACCTCTATCTGTTAGTGATGGCAAGAAGAAATATTTTCAGAGCTCACTTCAGTCCAAGCCTCCAGCAATTTGGCATGAGTCAGGCAGTTGGGAAACAGTGCTCCCAGGACAGCCTGACATGTCACTTAAGCAGCCTCCTTGGGCCGAGCTGTTCTTTTAAAGAAGAGCTTCAAGCTGATCCAGAACTTGGAAGAGAGTTCAGCAAACAGCAAGTGGCAACAGAAGATTGAATCATGAGTGCATACCTCACAGAGAGAGCAGGCCTTGCTTCTAGGCACCCAGTGGACCGAGGGGTGGGGCACGGCTGTCCTCATGGCAATAGGCGGTGCTGTGTGATCACTTTGTGTTATCTGCACCGCTTTGTAAACCTGTGTAGTTGCACAACTGTGTGAAAGCTAAGTTGGTATTTCTAATAAGGTACCTCCAGATTCCCCAAAGGGCTTCTGACTGCCCACAAAAATCATCTAGTTGAGGGCCGGGGAGATGGCTCAGTGGAATAAGCGCTTCCCTGACAAGCACAAGGGCCTGAGTTCGATCCCTGGTTCTGCAAAAAGAAAAAAGAAAAAAAAAATCATTTAGTTGAGGATTCCGCTTCAGGGTATTTATTGTGCTTCACTGTTTATAGAATAATGTGTGCTCTATGGAATAAATCTATCTATCAGAATTTTTTATTGATCAATTTTAGCCATACTGGAAATTTTCAACAGTTACTGTTTTTGAAGATACTATCAGCTGATGTGGACCTAAGGTAGGTGTAGGCTTCGCACTGACGCGTCCCGTTCATTAATCATGTTGAACTCGCAATGTTCCTATGAGGTAACTAGTATTATTATCGCTGTCCTAAGGGTGAGCAGACTGCATCACAGAGAGACCAAATAACATCATGAAAAGAGTGAACACACACACACACACACACACACACACACACACACACTCACATCCCTAGTGGGAAGTGGAATTGCATCTTGAAAAGAGTTAAGCAGTTCAAGCTAATATCTGAAGAGTGAATCCTGAACAACTTGGGGAAGTCACTTTTAAACTTCTTAGAATTTTCATACCTGGCCAATAGGATAGAAAGAATTCTTTCTTCACAACACAGATAATGAGATGCTATTTGAAAAGTTTTGCTCTAGAAACTAACCTCTCCACTATCCATATCCAGAAATTAATTGCTACTGGTAGGTCAGGGAGATAGGTCCAGCCCTTAGAACCTGACCCAATTCCCTTTCCCACTGAAATGCACTGATTCTGCTCCTAACCTCTCAGTCAACTTAGCAAATGCTAATCATCTGTCTAGCCAGGTGACCTGGTAACTAGTCAGTGAAACTCTAGTCTCTCATGCAGCATTTTGGAGAGCCAGCCTGGTGACACAGACTTGGACCTGCTTACTGCTCTGACAGATGAATGCTGGCAGGCCTAAAAATAAAGATGTCTTGTCTCCAGGGCTGTGTTTGGTTGCCTAGGCTCCACTCGGGGGCATCACATTTTCCTCTGCTTCTCCCAGCAGCCACTGCAGCAGGTGGCTTAGGGAACCAGAGACACTCATGGCTTCACACCCTTACTTTGTCTGGCATCTGGTATCTTGGGAACCTGCTGCCTTAGCCTGTGGTGCCCCATCCTTTTGTGGTGGCCCTTCATCTGTGGCCTTTGTCTTTGAATGAATTATCTAAAACAGGAATTACCGGGAACTTGTTCTTTCAACTTTTAGAAAACAGCTTCATGCATGGAGCAGAAACAAATATTTGTACTCCTCCCTTTTAGAATGAGTAGGGCTTGGAAATACTCTTTAGTGGCTCCTGTCTGATTTGAAAGCTTTTCTCTCAGTGTATTTCAAGGACAGAGGGAAAAATTCTTAACAGTGATTCCAAATGAGGGCCTGTAAAATTTGAAAGATAGCAGTTAGGACAGAATTTTTCTTTTATTGTGGTAAAATACACATAACATAAAATTGTCTGAGTGATACTTAGTTCGTCCACAACATGGTGTGATTATCATCACTTTCCAGTTCTAAAAATTGTTCCTCTAAGGGAGACCCTGACCCATTAACCAGTCATTTTCTATTTCTCCCTTCTTGTATAGCCAGTGGAGGCCATAAATCTGCTTTCTGTCTTTATGGACTTGTTTATTCTGGATAGTTTCACATAAGCCAGCCAAGTATGTTAATACAAAAATTTAAGCATGCTATACATTCACTTTGCTTCCAACATAAAAGTTGAGAGATTTTCCTTTCTTCTACCTCCTTCCTATCAGCCTGGCTCCTCCTGACCCACAGATAACATCTTTGTTTATAGATTTTTATGTATCCTCCTAGAATACATATATCTCCACACAAGCAAATATGACACAATTCTTATCTGAGCTCGTTACAGAAAAGGTAATGTTCTACACACATTCTTCTGTTCCTTGACTCTTAGTCCCTTAACAAAATGTCCTGGAACTTCTTCCACGCCAGTACACAGAGGGCTTCCTCATTCCTTTTTATAGCTGCATAGTAGTTTGCTGTTTGCATGTCCCCTGCTTTATTTAACTAATCCTTTCTGGATGGACATCTGGATGTGTTTCCTGTTGCTGGCCACCACCGGCAAAGTGTGATGAGTCATCAGCACACGGGTTGCCTCCCAAGTGTCCATACAGCACTGATTCCCAGACGATGGACAGCAGGGTCTCGGGCAGCATGGATTTATTTTGTGAATTATCCCCCGATGCTCCTGGAGGCCATCATGGTCCCACAGCCTCCACCACAGGGCTTTATGTTTCCCCAACCTCATTGTAATTTAATGTGAATATTCATTTGCTTAGAAAATAGGATTAAAAGAACAATTATTCCAATTGTGTCTCCTAAAGAGAAATCAGTGTATCAGAGATCTCCACAGGACCTGTTGGTCATGTTTCCCCAGTGACATGAAATCTGTAAGCAGCCCAATTCTGCACAACCATCCCTAGCTGGAGAGGACCCTCCCTTCCTGGACATTGTTTTACAATGATACTTGGTATTATAGACATCGCCCCTTTCACACCTGTGCATGCACCTGGTACTACAGGTGAAGGCAGTGAGGGTCAAGCTGTCAGTGCGCCAGCACTGTGGACTCTGTACACCTGCCAGCTGCCTTCTGCAGGCCAAGCCTGCTGGGCTCCAGTAGTTAATTTAAACGTATAAAGAAACTGAGATTGTGGAGATGAAAGGTACATAGAACTTGGGTTAAAAATTCCTTTCTTGGCTTGATTCCCTCTCATCTGAGTTGGGGGGCAATGACTGGGCACCCAGATTTATTACCTGGAGGCATCATGACAGCAATGGAAAGTCACAGCCCTCTTGACTTGCTTGTTCTTTTAACAATTAAAAGGTATCTGTGAAAAGTGTTTGTGAACTGGCTTCAGTCTCTGTAGTGTTTAATTCTCCTTAACAGAGAGTCAGTCAGTCTGCTGGAAATGTGTGGCTTTCAGCACTTTCTCTGCGCAGCCATCTCTCTACACAGGTGGAGGCGGCAGGCAGCTGTTACTTCCTACATGCTTCCCATTTCCCCTTAAAGATGGAGAACGTTTCTCCGCTTTCCTGAACACAAGTTTGCAAGACTTGGAAGAGCAAGCTCCCGTGTTTTGAATGTCTCATTATCTTAGAGAGACAGTGTGGGCAATGCTTTTCTGCCCAGCGTTGCAAGTGCAGCAAAGTAGACGAGTCTCTTAGTGGGGCTGAGCTGGATCAGGAGGGGCCTCGAACCTGCCTTCTGCCGTCTGCATGGCTCAGGTTTGCATCCACATTTCCTCCACCCACGAGGACTGCATTTGAGCAATGTTCTCTGCAACACGTCTCATGCTGCTGGATGGTCCTTATCTGAATATTGAATCAGGGGTGGGCAGGAAGTGTCACACAAAGTAGCTGTGAAGGGCAGGGGCCTCAGCTTCTGCATCTTCTGGTAAATGTGTCATTTACCAGATACTCTAACTATGAGAGCATTTCCTGTCATTTCTTCTCCCTTGCCTACCCTGAATCTGATCCTCTGACCTCATTCAATTATCCCTGCCATCCAACTCCACCACCCGTTGCAATACAGGATTCTGGTGACCAAGGAGAAGAGGTTATTATCTTAATCAGTTTTATTGTAACAAAATACCCAAGACTAGGTGCTTTATCAAGAAAATAAAATTACTTATCTCACAGTATTTTGGTTGGCAGTTCAAGACTGGGTAGCCTCATCAGTTTGGGCTTTGGTGAGCATTTTACGGCAGACGGCATCACCATGGCAGGAGTGCTTATGCTAGTGATTATGAAACAGGATGGAAAGCGAGAGAGGTGCTTACTCTACAATGACAGCTCTCCTGGGAACTAACCAGGTTCCTGTGAGGAGTACATTTATCCATCCCAAGGTAGAGCTCCCATGACTTAGTTACCTTGCACAAGCTCTTATATCTTAAAGGCTCTATCATCTCAACACCAGCACCCTGGGGATAACCTTTCAAGACCCAGCCAAGCCATATCCAAGCCATAGCAGTCTTGGGATCCAATGACAGAGAGCTAAGTCTTAGCTTGGATATTAATAATCTACGCATCCTGCGCTTTCCCAAAATTAAGTTTCTTCATCTGTAAATTATGTTAATAATACCAATCTCCAAAAACAATGTATGTTGATTGAAAAGAACATTTGGAAAGTATCTGGCTTCATAGAAAGCACTATGTTTAGCTGTGAAAATGTGCTATACTGATTGACCATGACCTCATTGCTGAGCAGCAGGTTTGCCTGGAGACCACATTTACCACAGCTGCACCTGGTGGCGTTGAGCATGACAGGGCCATGAAGACAGCCCATTCTGAAAAGGTAAAGCTTTCCCTCTGGCCTGCGGCAGTAAGTCTGCCTGACTGTGCCTATTTCTTCCTTCTCAGGGTCAGACGTCTGCCGTGGCCTGGTGGCTCTCCCACCAGTAGCTTCTTCCAGAAGGTGTTGTCCAAGGAATCTCTCATGTGTCTGGTATATGTCTATTTCTAGAAGACCCAACCCACGCATTCAACTTCTCTGTCATTTTCTTTTTTTCTTTCTTTTTTTTTTTTTGGCCGGGGGGGGGGGGGGGGACCGGGGATTGAACTCAGGCCCTTGTGCTTGCCAGGCATTTTCTGTCATTTTCTCTACATATGTAGTTCAGAAGGATTTTTTTTTTGCTCCGCATGCCTTCAGGGCAGGTTTGGCTGGCTTGAGTTGTGGGGATCGAACCACAGCAACCTGAGCCTGACTGCTTTGTTGAAGCAGCCACTTAAAGAACTGAGCTAAGGGGCAGGCCCCCTACATATGTAGTTCAGAGGCTGTGTTTTAAGCATTTCTTATAAAAATCTTCAAAGGGTATAGTGATATATGTTATATATATTTATTTTTAAATTATCTTTTCTTGACTTTCTGAACATTCTTATAAGAAACTCCGAGAATATAGGTCCGAGACTTCACAGCAACAACATTTTGATGCAACTATTTCAAATGGAGGTAGAAATCTCAGGGTTTTCCTTTGTCGATCAGTGCCAAAATGCATCTCTTTTTGAGGTGAAAGTTAGAGAAGGGGATTGCTATCTCTGTAAATATTCTCCTGTTCAGAAATAAAAGTATTTTTCTCCTTAAGGTGAGCTAAAGATGCGAGGACCTCTGTGGGTCCTGGGAAGTTAGAACACAGGAAAAAAAGTGCCTCTACGCTCTTTAGACACTCAAGAGCAGGACACTTTGATGATCTGATATTTCTGTGGTATCAAGGTTGAACCCAGGGTTTTTTAAATATAGAAGTTAGCATTCTAACTTCTTCTTTTTTTTTTTTTTACATTTTTTTGTTTGTGTGTGTGTGTGTGTGTGTGTGTGTGGCCAGCTCAGCCCACCAGGGGGCGGGGCTGGCTGGCATGTGGTGCTGGGGGATTGAACCGCGATCCCTGTGCTTTACCAAGTTTGTTCCAAGTAGGTGCTTTAGACCACTGAGCCATCTCGCCAGCCCCGAACCCAGGGTTTTTACACTGAGCTCCATCTCTAGGCTTTTTATTTTTGAGATAGAGTCTTGTGAGGCTGCTATTGTGCCAAATTGTCTAGGCTGAGAACAAATTTGCAGTTCTCCTGCCTCAGCCTCCCAGAGAGGTGAGATTACAGGCATGTGCCATTGCCACACTTAGCTGATTTATCTGATTTCCACATCTATCTTCTTGATGCCTATGGGGAGAGAAGTCCTCTAATATTTACTATTTTTGTCCCACAAATCATCCCTGGGGTCCAGGGAATCTCAGATTCATGGAATTATAAAAATATAGAATGACAAGAGTATGGAGAGGTCTTGGAGAGCATTAAGTTGAACTGCATCATTGAATATGGTAGGTGAAGAAAGGAATGGAGTGCATTAGGAGTGAACTCACCCTTGAGTTCTTCCACCTATCCATCCATTCATCCATCCATCCATCCATCCATCCATCCATCCATCCATCTATCCACATACAAGCCCTGGGTCCTAAGAAAATGAAAATAAGATGTTGTCTCTACTCACTGAGGCTCCTGGTCCAGCACATTCCATGCCATTGAAAAAGGGTCCAATTCAACCCTGTCCCTGAAACAGCACAATGTGTCACCCACCACTGAGCCTCTTGCAGTGGTTGCCTTCCCAGTTCTATCAGCAGCACTTTGGCTGTGGTCGCGCAAGTCATGAAGCACAAGGCCAGCAGCATGCGCCTGCCCACTGTTTCCTATACTGGAGGGAGCTGGTGCTTCTGTGCTTGGCAAGCACTTGAGGCAAAGAGAATGCACTTTTAAACCCTGTGTTTCTCCACTCTCCCCCACCCCTATTATCCTGTAATCTTCCTTTCTCCCTCCTGACACATCCTGACCCCTCAAGTTTTGGATTCCTTATATGTTTTTGTTTTTCTTGTTGCCTTTATTTCAGCAGATTTACCTTCTGCTATCTGGGATGTGTGTGCTAGGACAATGATTGCAGAAAGCATGGCTACCTGGCTTGAGCTGATTACCTCTAGCTTTAATCTCTTACTCTCTCGCTTATGCCTGCATATAACCTTCCTCCGCCTCTTCCTCACCATATAGCATTTCCCAAAGGACTATGAACCTGAATGGCTCTGTGTTGCAGTTATGATGAGAGGGTGAGGTTCCAGACAGTAACTCTGGGTGGCAGAGGACAAGCAAGCTGCTTCTGCTGAATCCATCTCTCTCTTTCCTCTGTCATTCCATCAGAGCAGGACAGTCCAGGGTAATGTGCTGCATCCAGCTTTGCTCCTGATCTGCTGCATGACCTCCACTGCTAGGGACTCAGTTTTCCCATCTTTCAAGTAGGAGCCAACCTACTGGTCATTGCATAATATTCATCATGTGCTTTGAAGATGACTTACAGTATCCGAGCATCCTGTGTATCTTAGTCCACTTTCTACTTCTATAACAAAGTTGTCCAAACCAGGCCATTTATCATTTTTAAAATTTATTTATTTATTTATTTATGTGTGTGTGTGTGTGTGTGTGTGTGTGGCCAGCTCAGCCCATCAGGGGGTGGGGCGGG
>NW_004524637.1:591295-594457 GCF_000260255.1 Octodon degus
AAAGAGAGAGAGAGAGAGAGAGAGAGAGAGAGAGAGAGAGAGAGAGAGAGAGAGAACTGGGACTGTAGCTCAGTGTGAAGGGCCTGGAGTCAGTACCAGTGCATCATATAAGACAAGACAAAATAGTGTTAAGGGGGCTGTATCATTCCAAAAAAATTTGAATGTTGTATAGCTTTGCTTCAGATGCCCTTTGGCCCTGAGAAATTGTCTCAACAAATGTTCCTTGACCTGGAAGCTGGGGTAGACGTTCCCTCTGGGGCCAGGTCACTTCTGAAGCCACAGGCAAGCCTGGGCACAGGGCCCCACGTACAGTCTGATTCACTTCCTCTGGCTGAGACTGTATGGGAGGTGCCTTGCAAGGCATGAGCTGTATTTCTGTCTTCACTGTTTTTTCACCTGCATTGTGAGCTACCCTTAACAATGACCATAACCATGGAGAGAAATCACACCGTAAAGCAGATGGGCTTACATGAGAGAACACAGCAAAGCAAAGTGTGATACAAATGCTCCTGTGTTGATGGTTATCTGGTTAGCCACTAACTTTCTATATTACTTTTGTGGAGAAATTTTTCAAGCTCCAGAAGAGATGGACAGTGCCTAACAAAACATGCTTAAGAAAAGAGGAACCACCCTTCTTTTAACTTGCTTACTTACAGCTGATAGTAGCAACATGATCACCTCCCAGAAACAGTGTATTAGCCAGCTTTAAATTGTTGGAAACAAATATCCAATTCCCATTACTTCAAGGAAGAAGGATTTATCTTTTGCTTCTGGTTTCAGAGGACTTGGTCCATGGTCTAGAAACTTCACAATAGAGAGGCATGGAGAAGCAGAGCAGCTTAGTTCCTGGTGGCTGGGAAACAGTGAGGAACAGTGAGTCCCCAAGAAGAATGGTAGGGATCAGACCCAGTAGCCAAGGTCATGCTTCTACAACCCACCAACTCACACCCAAAAGTGTGTTTTACCACTCACCTGGTGGTTCCAAGCCAATGAAGTTGACGATCCAGCTTAACTGTCACAGATGGGTTTTGCAAGAATATGTTTTTTAAAAGGTATGTGTTGAGAAGCCTAGGCCCGGAGGACTACACTAAGAAGGACGGGCTCTTTGATGCTCACTGTCCTAAAGAATGCCAGGGCTTTTGTCTCAGTGGCTGCAGGGCTGGAAATTAAGATGCAACTGAAGCTCAGAAATTTGTCTCAACCCAAAAGGGAAGAATGAGTTTTACATGAAATGCTGTTAGTGTCAATGGTGCCAAAGTCCTAATTTTAAAGTACTTTTTAGAATTGACATATGCCTTAGTTACTTTTCTCCTTGATAGGACAAAGTATCTGACATCCAAAGTTAAAGGAGAAAAGATTTATTTATCTCACAGTTGATGGAGGTTTCAGTCCACAGCCAGCTGGCCCCAAGGCAGGGTGGCATGGCAGGCATCACAGAGGAGAAATAGTTTGTGATAGCTGAAGGTAGCAAAGTAACTAGGGATGACCCCAGCTCTCTTTCTGCCCCTTCCATCTTATCCAGGTCATGCAGGGTGGGCAGCACTCACACCCTTAATCCTGGTGCCCTTTATCCTAGCATTGCATCAGGATTCAATTTCAGCATCATAAGTCCAGCCTCCTCTGAAAAAGCTACATCAATGACCACGTGAGACTTTGGTAGGAACATTTAGGCACAAGGCATAATATGTGTACATATTTATGGGGTACAATTTCAAGTTTTGATGCATGTGAGCATATTGTGCAATAAACAAATCAGGATACCCATTACCTCATGCATTTATCATTTCTTTAAGATGAAAACATACATCATCTTTTCTTATATTTATTGAGAAAACAATATCCCAATGTTGTTAACTACTCTCACTATTAACTTCCCTTACATGGAAGGGAACACTACATTTTCTTCTTGCTAACTAATGATAACATTGCATGTGTTGGTGTTATGCTTTGTGTGTATTTGTTCCCATAAAGCCTCATGCAGGCATTGAGGAGCAGTTCTACAGTTTGTGATTAGTTCACGATCCAAGGCTGGGATTATGGGTGTGAGTACTGCTGGGGTTATGGTGGTAGTACTACACCCAGCCCGGGGCAGAAAGCCTGAATGTAACATAAGAGAGACAGACTTGCTCTCTGTTGCCATTGTTGCTGCTACTCCTCCA
Source organism: Octodon degus (assembly GCF_000260255.1). Taxonomy (NCBI): domain Eukaryota; kingdom Metazoa; phylum Chordata; class Mammalia; order Rodentia; family Octodontidae; genus Octodon; species Octodon degus. Next base: position 593,455 of record NW_004524637.1, read on the forward strand.
TTTTGCTCTTGCTCTTTGCCACCACCATGAAAGGTTGTTCTTCCCCATGTGCCACTCTGCCTTGGAGCCAGCTGAGTATGGACTGAAAGCTTTAATAACTGTGAGCTAAATAAGCCTTTCCTTCCTTCATTTTGGGTGTTGGGTACTTGTCCTAGAGGTGAGTGAAAAGTAACTGAGACAGAATTTGATACTAAAGAAGTGATGTCCTTGCTTTGCCTAACCTGACCATGTGGATTACAAGCTTTTGAAAATGGCTTATGGGAAGAGATAAAAAAGATTCAGATATGTCGCCTACAAGAGAATCGCTGGAGGGCTGGGAAGATAGCTCAGTGGCATAAGCACCTGCCTGCCAAGCGCAAGGACCTGAGTTCAATCCTTGATACAAAAGAGAGAGTGAGAAGTGCTGGAACAGCTTCAGCTATTCTGTATGGGAGATTCTGGTCAGAGCTCAGAAGACCAGAATGCTGATTGAAATCCTGCCTGTAAAGACCAGGCTGGGGAGGTTTCGGCTGGGATGAAAGACTGCATTGGTTGCTGGACTCCAGATTTGTGTTACAGCATAGCAGAAAGTTTGTCTGAATTTTGCTTGTGTCCAGAGACTTTGTCTGAGTCAAAGATTAAACATGGAGTACTGATTAATCTTTCAAAAGAAACTTCAAAGCAACCAAATATTGAGGCAGTGGTGTGGCTGCTGTTGGTGGCTTTTAGCTATATTTGTGTTGAGAATCAAGAGCAAAGAGCCTAGCAAGATGATTTAAAATGGGAGTTTGGCCAGAAAGGAAGTTCCAATAAAGCTGTGGAATGCAAAGATAGAGCTGAGAGGATCTCCATTGCTGAAAAGAAACGAAAGAATGGAAATGATGGCCTGAGGGCATCACTGAAGGCAGCAGGGATCCACCTCAGCAGCCTAAGAATTGCAAGGGTGAGGGATCTAGCCTTGAGGGGAAAACTGAAGACCCCATGTTCCAGAATGGCAGTGGTAGCCACACCAGGTTCCAGAATA
>NW_004524637.1:594557-598362 GCF_000260255.1 Octodon degus
TCCCTGTGCTTTGCTAAGCTTGTTCTAAGTAGGTGCTTTAGACCACTGAGCCATCTCACCAGCCCCAACCAGGCCATTTATAAAGAAGTTTATTTAGCTTACAGATCTTCAGAATGGAAGTCCCAGATATGGTTATAACCTCTTTTGTTTGATGTATTTTAGTACAGGGTCTACAGGGTCTCATTACACAGATTGAATTCATAGTGATTCTCCTGTTTTCAGCCTCCCAAGCGCTGGGATTACAGGCACGTGTCACCATGCCCAGTGCCCTCTCAGCATGCCCCAGGGTGGGGCCAGCATGGTGTGCTAGATATTAAACCTTGGTTGCTGTACTCTGACTAAGCAGGTGCTTTAGTCTGCTGAGCTATCTGGCTGGCCCTTGGTCATATCTTCAGGCTTCTTTGCTTTATTAAATTTCTAAAGGTCTTTTATTTATTTATTTACATGGTACAGGGTCTTGCTCTGCAGCTCAGACTCATAGTGATCTTCCTGTCTCAGCTTATCCAGCACTGGGGTTATAGGCATGTGCCACCATGCCGAGTTTCAGGGTGAACACAGTGCACCTGAGGTTCTGGGACCAGTGCAGCATGCAGTACCAAGGAACAAACCTGGGTCCTTGTGTTTGCCATACAGGCTCTTTAACCACTGAGCTAGCTCTGCAGCCTACATCTTCAGGCTGCTAATGAGGGTCTCATGCTACTCCATGCAAAGAAGAAAAGTTCTTGCCTGTCCTAAGCAATGGAACCTAGAGCTTCCAAGATACTGGCACATTCTCTGGTTCTGATTGCTGGAGAGGTAGCTGGCTTGTGTGGGTTAACCTATTGATGAGCTCAAAGCTGAATGGGCCATTGGGAGGTGGGATCGGGTTGGAGCGAGTGAACTGTGGGGGCCCAACTCTGACCCTTGTGGTTTAGATACAAATGTCTTCCACCAATATCATCTATTCCGAGAGGGCCTTTGGAAGGTGAACAAATTATGGAGATGCTGTAATTGACTTGCTCATAGGAGGTAGGGTCTGGTCGGAGGCAGGTCACTGGGCTGGAAGGGGGTGTCCTTGTCTCCTCCTTGTCCTCTGTCTGTCCCCTGTTCCTTATTGCCAGGGGTTGTGCATCTTTTCTTCCACCATATCCTGCTGCCTTTCTATTTCTGTGCTGGAGCCAGTGGACCATGGACTACAGCCATGAGCTGAAGTAAACCTCTCCTTTTTTAAGATATGGGAGTCAGGCAATTACATTCAGAGGTAGGAACGTGACTAAGACAGGGCCCCTGTACTGTGCTTTCAGGTCACCAGAAAGTGACATCTTTGCTGTACCAGGCCCTTCTCCCATCAGGACTGTGCCTTGGAGCCAGCCAACCATGAGCTGAAACCCCTCAAACCTCCTAAAATAAACTCCTTTAAGCTCCGTCTTAGTTCCATTTTTTTCTGTTGCTTTGACAAGAAACAAACAGCCAAAGTTAAAAGGGGAGAGGTTTATTTAGCTTACAGTTTGTAGATGTTTCAGTCCCCAGTCAGCTGGCTCCAAGGCAAAGCAGCTTGGCAGAGGGGCAGCACAGGGGAAAGTCAGCTCATGGCAGCAGAAAACAGCAAAGAAGCCAAGGCCCTTTCTGTCCCTTGTGTTGTATGCACACTACCCTCCCTAGGGCAGGTGTAGCTCTCACCCCCTTACTCCTAGCCAGAAATAGGCCAAACTAATCAGTAGACTGGTTTAGTAATCATATTTCCTTAATCCCAGACCCACACACTCCAGATCCAGCCACCTCTGAAAAAGCCCTGACTACATGAGGCTTTGGGGGAACATCTGGACACAAACCATAACTTTGTGGTTAGCAGATGCTTTGCTAGAACAACTGATTGACACAGTGGCATTTGCAAAGACTTACGATGTGCTGTAATGAACCTATTCCTTAATTAATTCATTCAGAAGAGCTTTCTCACTACAATTCAGTCCCCTCCTACCAGGCTCTGTCTCCCAGTACTGCCACACAGGAACTTACGTTGCTGCTGCTGATCAATTGTGATGCTATGCTTCAAGGTTTCAGCAATTCACCCTGTCTCCAGGAGTGTCACTTCTCTATTTTAAAAAGTGAAGGTCATAATAGTAACAACTCTTGAGATCAGTTACATCCATGACGTAAAGCCTTTGTTTAATGAAAGTGACATTAAAAGCTTTTTCCTACACTTCCTACTTTTGTGACTGACCATAGACCCTTATTTAGGCAACTCTGGAGGGAAGGTGCTTAAACACCTGGATCCTGATAAATCTGGGATTCTTGCTCTTGGAAAAGAGGTACCTGCCCCAGGGATCCCACCTGGAAGACAGTCTCTCAGCCCACTGTCCAAGTCTCAGCACCCGGGAAAGCCCTGGGAACTGACACCTGGTACACTTTGTGGATACTCGGGCACCTAGAACGTGTGCAGTCAGAATTTGAATTGAGGCTCCTTGAGTTAATGTTCATTGTGCATCTGTTGGGACAGAAAAGGCCCAGGAAGGCCCAAAGGACTAGCTGTCCCTAAGAGACACGAGGGTCCTGGGGCCAATCCAATGATCCCCTGCCCTCTGTTTTATCCCTAAGGCTCCCAAGAGGACCAACTAACAGCTCCCTCTGCTTTCTCTGCCATAGGTTGCCTGGGACTTTCCTGAAGGCTCATAACCAACCTGGCATCTTGGTGACGAATCAGTCAGCAGAAGTAAGTTTGTTAGGATCCCATTAACAAAATTTCACTAGGAGGAAAACTAGGTGTCTTAAACAATAGAAATTTATTTTCTCATTCTGGATGCCAGAAGACTGAGATCAAGGTGATGGCATATTATTGGATGGAGGGTCTTGGGGAATTGTGTCCAGGTTCTTGGTATCCAGAACAAAAGACTAAGTAGAACACTTAGAAAGAACAAGAGTAAGATTTATGAGAAATGAAAGTGCCTTCCATGGGATGGGAGCCAGCCAGTGTGAAAAGCTCATGGCCGGGGTAAAAGTGGATGCTGAGTTTCTGAAGGTCCTGGGATGACAAGAAACATTTCTTGAGCTGGAGATTGAAAGGAGCCCAGTGGGATACCTCACTCAGCCCACCTGTAAGGAGGGGTCATTTTTGAGCACACAAGGTTTGTAACGGAAGTGTTATGCATTCAAAGTCCATGGTGTGTGTGCGTGTGTGTGTGTGTGTGTGTGTGTGTGTGTGTACCTCAATACATATAAAGTTGGATAAGGAGCAAGGTCATGTACTTTTGGTTTTGCACTTGTCTTAGGGGGACAGAATGGCTTTTACCTATTGGTTCCCTAACATTGTGACACAGTCATCCTTGTCCAGCGGCTTTCTGTTGTTACTTGTCCTTGCTCTACCTCCTACCTCAAACAGGGCTGCTTCTCTCTGAAGTCCACAAGGGAGGATCTTCCAGGGCTCTCATAGAAAAGGAAAACTCCAAGGGACACATGGACAGCAGGGAGTAGAAGCATGTGAATCCCATGCCAGGCATTATGTGCATTATCCCTTGTTCCCTGTTAAATTCTGCAGGAGATGTGGGGACCCGTCCTTGTTTGCAGGTGGGAAGCCCAGAAGATGGTCTGGAGGACCACAACCTGTCAGCAGCAAGGTATAGCTTCAAATGCAGGTCTGAGCATCACTGAGTCTCTCTCTGGTGACTCCTCCTGCTCCACTGGGTGTGTCTGATACAGGCCAGCTCTGTGTGGTGGGCTTAGCACGCACAGTGGGCGCTGACAGCCCAAGGGGATGGGTCTTCGGGGTGGGAACAGTATCCACTTTCACCATCTTCTTCCCTGCAAACTTCCAGACCATGCAGATACCAGA
>NW_004524637.1:606447-624036 GCF_000260255.1 Octodon degus
TGGTGACCGTAGGCCACACTGAGGGTGGCAGCTGGGTACCCATGTCAGGCCATACAGCAGCCCAACCAGTTTCAGGAGAACTTGTAGCTCCCAAATTCTCCCTCCCATTGGCAACCCCATGCTCCATCATTGCTTATGGATATTAACTATTCCACAGAACTGAGTGTCACCATAGCTGTGTTTAGCCCTCCTGACTTCTTCTCCAACAGCTCAAGCTGATCTTTCCTAGGGCCTTAGATACACTCAGGAAACCTGAAATCAGCTAGATCAGCAGGGCCAGGGCAGGGCTGACCCACAAAGGCACTGTTTAAAAAGTTTTCTGGATCCCATCATCCCTTCTTTCTATGAAACTGTAAAATCAGGAGCCTGCTACAGTCCATAGACACTGTCTTTCTGTTTGTTAGTTGTGAACTAGGTCCTGTTAGGCTAAATTTTCCATGGATTTGCTTGTTGGTCCTTGCCACCAACCATTATATAAGCATTCTGATACTTCCCGGTTCACAGGTTAAAAACAAGAAGAGGCACAAAGAATAACATCCAAGGTCACTGAGTCAATGAATTTCTGAAATGGGACATTAACTGGGGTCTACTGAGGACTCATAATCAATATTCCATATTGTGGCTTGTGTTTTTGGGATACTTACCAAAACCCTTGTGGAGGGTTCAGGTCTTCCACTCAGAAATATGGCACATGAATGTAGAATAAAGACAAAGAGAGAAAGTTCTTGCTGACCCTGCCGCCTCCCCCGCCCCCGGGCGGGCTGAGCCAGCCATGCAGTCCGGGCATGGTAGTACACACCTGTAATTCCAGCACTAGGGAGGCTGAAAACAGATGGATCACTATGAGTCCAAGCTGTGTTGTGAGATCATACACACACACACACACACACACACACACACACACACACACACACAAAGATGGGAGGTGGGGAGAGTTCTCTATAACTGAGGAGCTCTGAGAATGACCAATGTTCTCTATGGAACAAAAGGCCAGGAGTCCAAAAGCTCATGGTTTTCATTGGTATCCATCAGGGAGGTGGGGGGATTGTGGGAAACTTTGCAGCCATTCACTGTCAGGAGAAACAGCAATTTTGTACAAAGCACAAAAACTCTCCAATTAGCAATGTACTGGATAGTTTGATATATACAAGGCTGGTACCTTTACTGCCAGGAAGGCATAATTCTTTTTGAGTCCCGTGGCCTCCGCTGAGATGTTATCTCATGTCTTAGCCCTGGAATCTCACTAGCCTCTGCTTAGGTCCCCATTCCAGCCTTGGGGGGTTGGGCAGCAACATGCTGTAATGGGACACTGGCTTTTCTGGCAGACTCAATCACGTTCTTTTAGTTGATTAGGGGAACATCTGTTAAAATATAGCCAATTCTGCGTATCTCAGAGAATACAGCTAAAGGAGAGGTCAGGAAAAGATTGAGGCAAGGGGCTTCATTTCTCAGGAGAGTGGAGGTTGGTGGTCTCCTGATACCTGTGGACATATATTTGCAGGGAAGAACGTAGGTAGTTAGATGACTTAAAGATGATTACTAGAGAGATAGATGGTGAGTGGGTAGATGATGAGTAGATGAATATACAGGTAAAAGACGATGAATGATTGATAAATTATTGATTGATAAATGATGTAGCTAAATGTTAGGTAGGTAAGAAGAGATGGTAAAAGATCATAAATAAAAGGTACATAGATGAAAGAGAAATGACACATCATAGATCCACTGATTGAACAACTGATAGGTGCTCTCTACACATGAGCCTGGTAACTCCAACAGGAGATAGGAGTTATTAGTTATTATTGTATATACTTTTCTGACTCAGTCTTAAAATTCTACCTAATTTAACCATTAGCTTCATGGTGGTCATTTTCTAGAGAAGAACTGAATTGTCAGAGAAATCAACTTTTTCACATGTGACAAATACAGGTGACACACTGAGAGCCCTCTGAGCTCCTCTGCACATGACACCATGTGTGATTCATCTGCAAGAGTGCCCTGTGTCAGGTGCTGGCATGGGCTGTGGGGTCACTGGCCTCTCCCTCAGGACTAAGCACAAGGCAGGGTGATAATTGTAGCCTTAAACATACCATCTCAAGTCTCTGGGACACACTGAAAATAAACCCTTGTCCCAAGGTAGGAAGTGGGCTTCTGTAAACACAGTCAGTGTCCAACAGGGCATGGGAACCCTAGTTACCATGGTCCCAGGTCCTGCTCTTCCCAGCCTGGGTCTGCAGCTGGCGAGGTTCTGGGATAGGTCAAAGGCTGGAGTGAAGCACTCCTTGCTTGAGGATGCTCGGCCCTCCCTTTGACAATTCCTCTTTTCCTGGTGACACTGCTAGCTGGCATCTTCTTTTTCATGACATGACCACAATCCCTAGATACAGCCATGGCATTTTCCTCTCAAAACCAAACACTCCATGGTACCTTTCTCTTGGAGTCCTGCCTGATCCACCAGTGCAGATGACCTCCATCCCCTGCCCTGGGGACAGTGCCATCAGCAAGGTTGAGCACTGTAAGGATATCCCTCTCCTGAACTGTTCAAGTGTTGCTGGATCTTGCAGACTCCAGCTCTGAGGTATATGGGACACATTACTCCATCCCAAGGGCCCCCACAGCAGCTTGGCAGAGCACCTGAGCATCCTTAACAGGACCAAACAAAATTTTGCATGACAGCCACTGCCAATTATCTGCCCCCATATCTCCAAATAATATTTCCAATCATTCTGGCTTTTCTATAATCAGGACAGCTGCATGCAGTAGTGAAGAGCCAGGCATGGATTCATATCATGGTTTGCAGTGGGAACTTGACAAATCATCTGACCACAGTGTGCTTCAGTTTCCTTATCTGTAAAATGGACAACGTAATAGTAATTGTGTCATCAAACAGTTATGCAGTGAATGAGTTTCTATACAAAAGATGCTGGAGCAGTGAATGCATATGGTTTTCTCAATAGTTCCCCAGCATCATGGAGGCCAGCCCACCTGTGCGCCCATGACAGCGTCTCTGCTAAGGCACTCACTGTTGCTAAATCAGATCCTGGGTTTGTCCTGGCTTTACATGTTTTCATTTTCAAATGAAAATTACATTTGGATAGACTTCAGCCTGACTCGCTCTGCTCTCTGAACCCTGGCCAGTGTGAGCGCTGAGTAACTGCAGACAGGGTGGGGTCACTGGGATTTGGTGGTTGGGTTTTTTCCCCTCTGTGGTTTTGGGCATCCTCCTCCAGGACACGCAGCTGCATCATCCTAAAACTGGACTTTCCGGGAGAGTACTTGGGTCACTCTGGGCATCAATTGGAAAAAGCTGCTCTTGGGCAAGGTCATCTGCCCATATCAGGAGCTGCCTTTGTTTAATGAGCCCTACCTGCAACTCCAATGGCTGCCATTCCACTGCCCAGGTAACTGGCATCTCTGCTTCCATTGGTTGAGATTGGCTGTCTCTTTGGTTTCATCCTGCCCATCCCTGGCCATAAGCACGTCTCTAGCCCAATGGCTCATGCTTCAGGGAAGCAGAGCTGGGAGCCCTAGCCAGCCGTGTCCCTGCTTCATCCACATTTCCTGATGACCACCACCAGGTACTCTCTTCCAGTGGCTCAAGTGTAGATGGCTTGGCTGGTTCTCCACTTCTTAGCTGCTTATGATTCTTACCCAAAATTCAAAGCCCAGGATGGAGGAGTCTTTTTAAGTGTATTCTCGGGAGCCAGTGAAGTCCCATTTTAGCCAGGTCTTCATGACCCCAGTCTGGCCGGGTGGCCATTACTGTCAACCTAAAAGCTTAATTAGGAGATTAAATAGGTCTTGAGGCACATACTTTGTGCATGCATATGTGTGTTGGAAGCCTTTTAATTTGCTTATTTATCTGTTTATTTTGGTATAGGATAAGAAGTCCATAGATACATACGCCCAGAGCACTAAATCATAAAAACAGAGGCCAGATAACCTCCAAAACAGAGAATGGCTCGATCCCATGTGAATTCAACTTAGTGATCCTTTAGTATGAATGGAGACATAGGCAGCCCCCCTGCGGTGACAGAATGGCCAGAGAAGGCCACTCTAACATTGACACCACTTTTCTGGGCACCTTCTGAGGCTTTATATCATGCTGAGCCATTAGAATCAGATGTAAACAGAGTTGATAATTCTCTAAAATGTTGCCAGACAATTTATCCTACAGGCACCAAGCCTAGAATTATAAGCAAATTTTAGCTTCTTTAAAGTCTTCTTGCTTTGTATTTTCCAAATCAAAAATAAACATTAAAGGCAATTACCTTCCTTGAGTTCTCTGATGTATAAAGACGAGTTTTCACCCATTATTTCAGGACCGTTTTTATTTCATTAGGAAGGTATTAGTCTGTGGGACTTGTAAATTCATCAACAAAGTCCGTCTAGGCTTTCCTGAAAAAAGAGGAGTTGTTATATCTGGAGTTAATATTTTTCCAATGTTTAACAAGCCTTGGGTATGATAGTAGCTCCTGCTCAAACAAAAAAATTTTTTTCTCTCTCTCTTTTCCTATTGCTGAGGGATGCATTATTTCTGTGCGTTCACTTGCTTGCTATACTCAGGATACCCTCCAGGGGGCAGAAGATCAACACCTCTGGGCGTGAAGCCCTGACAAGGGTCTGAAACAAGAGGCCATCCTTGATGGCTTGCTCCATGGCTTCTCTCAGTTGACATGAAAGCTCCCTCCTGGAGGGAACCAGAGCCCCACCAGTCTTGGTTTTAGAGAGCTGCAAACACATGCAGGTCGTACTTCATTAAGGTGCTGAGCTTTCAAGGTGAGAAGTGCTGTGTGGAAGAGCTGTGGCTTCCACTCTAGGGGCCTCTTTATCATGCTCTTCAGAGTCTTTTCAAGTCATCAAGCTCACTCTGGGGGCTTCTCCCAGAAGCATGGTCACCCTCACCTCCAGTCGCGAACTAGGGCAACGTCCCTAAGAGAACTCATTTGCATACAGTTCTTGGATCTAAAGCCCCAACATGCAGCCCAGAGTCTAGTAAGTGACTCTGTTACACATATGCATGGTGCCCTCACAGACCCTGGACACATCACAGGCCTCTGTGGTGCTGGTTCCTTTGAGGCTCTGTGCTTGGATACCTAAACTGAGGCCAGGGCCTTGGTGGTTCTGAGGCTGGAGTGATGGTCACAAAAATGAGCAGGACCTCCAAACCCATGGCTACCTTTGCTACCCATGGAGCAGAGAGTACAGTTTCTGCTTAGCCAGAAGAATAGTGAGGAGGAAATCCGGGGAGAAGGGAACAGAGGTTCAGGTAATAACGGAAACGCATTGAAATAGGAATTGGTGCTTCAGCTTAAAAGAAACTTTACAGCCCACCTGATCTCACTTGAGTGCCTGGAAGAGCTTGTGAGGAGAGGAGGGATGTAGAAACACAGGCAGGAGAGCCTTGAACAGGAGGAGGACAAAGAGGAAAGCAATATGGCACAGGGAATGCCAAAGTGGTCACACAGAAAACCCTAAAGCCAAGAGCCCCATACCATGGCCTGGCCCAGGGCCTGAATCCTCCTTTACTAGAGTTAAAAATTAACCCATTCTAAGGCAAGGTGTTGGTGTGCTCTGCTGCTCTTAGTGGGGTAATGTTTGGAGATGGAAATAATTCTCCTGTGCATCTAGACCAAAGAGCCAAAGGAATCATTCCAAAAACTATAAAATCTAGACTCACTGTAAGAGGCTTCAGAGAAGGAAGAGCCTCCCCCAAACAGCAGATGCTCTCCTCTCCTCCTTGGGACCTGTGTGTTTCCATCCACAGTGGCCCCAGCTTTCTTTACAGCCAGTGGTCTAACACAGACCTGGAGAGTCTTTCACTCAGTTTTCTTGAGATCCTACACACTCTCTTGGCTGGATTATTTTGATCTCAAGGGCAAGAACCCAGCTTCTGCCAGTTGGAAGCCATCAGAACACCAAGCACAGTGCTCTACAAATGGCAGGTCTTCTGCCCACACCTACTGAGACAGTGAGGTACAGACAAAGGGATGGGGGATGGGTGCAGAGGAGCCCAGTGATGTCCAGATAGTTGGGAAGCAAAGAGGTTCTTCTGGTTACAAATACAGATATGGATTCTGGTTTATGATTTAATCACAGTATAATTAAAAATGAGAAAGTCCTGGGAGGACCCTGGGCTTCATGGGTTCCATAGTGGCATTGGGATAGTAAGCTGCCTCTTGTATGCCTTCCCGTTCTGCTCTTAGGATCCTGCCACTCAGGTGCCTCAGCTGGAGCTGCTGCTATCGAACCTTAAATGCCCAAGTGTCTGAGTTTGGTTACCTTGGTGGAGTGCAGCAAGAGGGGCAGATTGCACATGTTCATGTGTGCACCGTTTGTTCTTAAAGAACCAGTAGGCCATCCACATTATATAGTACAGGTTGGTGTCGAACTCATAACAATCCTCCTACCTCAGCCTCCCAAGTGCTGGCATTACAGGCATGTTCCACCATGCCCAGCAAATATATTAAGGCTGTTTCTTTCTTTCTTTCTTTCTTTCTTTCTTTCTTTCTTTCTTTCTTTCTTTCTTTCTTTCTTTTTTTCTTTCTTTCTGTTTTTTTGTGGTACTTGGGTTCAAGCTTGGGACCTTGCACTTGCCAGGCAGGCACTTATGCTGCTGAGCTCATGCCCTGGCCCTGTCAGGCATTTTTATACACTACCTCATCCAGTCTTACTGTCCTCGTGTCAGGGGCCATCTCTCCTCATGTACACATTGACTGTTAAATGTAGCAGGAAAGAGCCCCATTTCTGGGATTTTTTTCATTTAATACTTTACATTTTTTATCTACTAATATTAGCTATTTCCTATAATATTTTCTTTAAGGACTATCAAGTTTTCTATCAATAGAAAATTTATCAAAGAACCCCCCAAAAATCCAAGAAGAACACTAAAATTACTTGCTGAGTTTAGGTATGGTTTTAGTGTGTCACCTGAAAGCTCATGTGCTGGAAGTTTGGTTCCCAGTGTGGCATTGTTGAGAGGCGGTGACACGCTCAGGTGGGGCAAGTGGAAGGCAGTTCAGGTACCCCGGTGGGTGGCATCTGCCCTAAATGGGATTCGTGGAGTTCTCACAGTTTCCAGTTAGTTCTCTTGAGAGCAGGCTGTTATAAAAGAGCAAGTCTGGCCCTGAGTCATTCTGGCTCCCATCTCACCATGTGACCCTTGGCCATGGCAGTGCCATCTGCCAAAAGGCTTTCACATGAGGCCAAATGGGTGGGGCTGCTACCTAGTCTTGGGTTTTCAGCCTCCAAAATTACGAGCTAGGTAAACTCCTTTTGATTGTATATTACCTGCTTTGGGTATTTTATTATAGCAACAAAATGGATGAACACATCACCTGTTCTCTGTCCTTCAGAGAACAACCATAATGTTTGGTAGCTGTTCTTTTCCTGTACATCTGTGTGCCCTTCCTTCCCTCTCTTCTTCCTTTCTTCCTTCCTTGCATGGTCTCTCTGTATCTACTTTTAATAAAAATGGGATTATAATGAGCACCGTACTTTGTGACTTTTCCTTCCTTTGCTGAGTTTCCTGTTCTGCTAAATATTTGTTCCCATCATTTTTAATGGGTGCCTTAATATATTCTATCCCACGTGTAGCAAAATTTAAATCAGTTGTTGCATCTTTATTTGCTTCAAGTTGTTTGCCATTTTAAGCAGTGAAGTGATAACTATTCTTGGGAAAGTATCTTTGTCCAGTCCCTTGGTTATTTCTTTAGGATAAATTTCAGCAAAGGAAAATTTTGGGTCAATTGATGGACAATTTAAAAGTTTCTACAGAAGACCAGATAGTCTTATATTTTACTAAATGTCCTTCTACCCAGAGCAAACTAGATAGTAACTACCAGTATCATATATTTACAATGTTTTTTATCCTGTGGAGAAAAATGACATTTCTTGGTTATTGTAATTTAACAAGCATTTTTGATTTACTTTTTCATGGTGCTGGGGATCAAATGCAGGACTTTCTGCGTGTTCGCCAAGTGCTCGGCTACTAACCTACACACCTACTTGAAAAATTTACTTTTATTGAGGTATAACTTAGATAAAGTGAACTTATCTTTAAGTGCACAATTTGGTTAATTTTTATATATAAAAATAAATATCCTCATGCAACCACCCAAATAAAATAGAAAATATTTCTACCACTCCAGAAAGTTATGCCTCCTCTCAGCTCAGGCCCACCATCAAAAGTAACTACTATTTTGCTCCTTTTCACCCTGGACAGTTTTCCTTGTTCTTGATCCTCATTTAAGTGAGGCCACACAGTGTTTTACACTCATGTATGGCTTCTTCAACATAACATGGTGCTTTGACAATCAAAAGTCAGAAATTTGTTCATTCCTTGTTCTTCTATCTGTTTTATTATTGGACAAACTACAACATATTTACCCATTCTTGTGGAAGGACTTTTGGTTGTCTTCAATTTGGAGCCATTACAAATATTCTCACATTGCCTTTTGTTGGAAATAAGCACCCAGATCATGGACTATGTGCCCAAGAGTTTGAGTGTTGGGTCAGGCAGTATATTTATCTTCGGTAGATACTTCCAAATATTTTTCTAAGTGGTTGTATCAACTTACTTTCCCACAAGAACCACTTGAGAGTTCCAGTTGCTCCACATCCTTGCCAAGATATTGTATTTTTAGTCCTTTAAACTGGGATATTCTGGTTTGCTTGCATTTTTATTGTACATTTTTATTTTTACAGGTAAGGTTGATCATCTGTGTTGATCATTTGAATCTCTTCTGTTTTGAATTGTTTAAGAAGACATTAATTTTTCTTTTGTATTGAGTAATTATTTCTTATGAGGAGCTATTGCACTACTACTGTAACACTTGGTTATATATGTTGTTTATATGTACTTCTGTGTAGATTTATGTAAACATCAAGCTGAATGTCAGTAAATATTGGAGCTTTCCTATAGGCCAGGTACAATGCTGAGAGTTTCCTAAACTACCCAGCCATCTGGGTGATTCTTCACAGAAGAAGCTGAGAACAAGGAGGTTAAAAACTTGCCTAAAGCCACACTGCTAGTAATTGCCAGGGTGGGATTTACAGCCAGGCGGTGGAGCCCCAGAACTCAAACCAAAGCCACCGTGCCTATCATTTTAGGACTTTTCAACCGCGTCACTGATTTTCCAGGCTGCTGAATACTGTGAAGTCTTCCTCTACAAGTATTCTGGGAATGATGACTTCATCCTATTATGTATTTGATTTCTGTTTAAAGGAGATTGTGGGCTCAGTGAAAAAAAAAATGCAGCAGACCTAGATTTTGTCTGGATTGAGCAATGAGCAGCGGAGGCCTCCGTTCTCCAGGGCTCAGTCAGGTTCCTGGCCTGGCTACCACACCTGTGGCCTCATCCTGCCCCACACCTGCTGCCGGACCTCAGCACCCGCCAGGCTGGGCAAGTGCTGCCACCTGCCAGTGGCTCATGGCCAGCTCCATTCCGAAAAGTGCTGAGCTAAATTTGCATTGGCGATGAGGCTTTAGTTAATCCTTCCATTATTGACTTTCTCTGGTTCCCTAGAGGCCCTGATTTTCACTTTCTGAGAAGTGAGCCCTGAAATAATAGCTAAAGCTGCTCTGCTCACCTCTAGCACATATAAGGAGGTGGTTTTGATAGAGAGGAATGATTCTCTCCACCTGAAAGTTTCAGAGGACCAGTTTGTGTTGTCTAAAACTGAAGAATGAATTTTGAAACAAATGGAGGTTAAGAGCAGAATGTATTTAGTGGGGCAAAGAGAGCTCCTGTCAGGAGAGGGACAGAAGGGAAACTGGAGCAGGTTGCCTCAGTAAGCTGTCTCTTCCAGGGATTTTTATAGATTAAAATCAAGCAGTGAGGTGGTCTAAGGTGGAAAACATGGGAACTCGCTTAGGTGGGCATGAGGTGAGACAAAACTATGGTCAACCAATGAGATTACAAGCACCATTCCTCAGGTAAAATTGATTAAATTGGAATCAAATGTGGAAGTGAATCACATAGCAAATGTCCATGAAATGGAACCAGTCTCTTCCTGTTGGAGGCTGGGTAAATTACTTTTGGAATCTTCCAAGGTGATTGATACCTATTTAGAATATCAAGCCCTGATGCCCATCCCTAGGGAAGTATGTGGCTACATTTGTTTACTCTTTTGTCTTGAGGTCTGGCCCACAGTGGGTGTGTCTGTCTCTTCCAGAGTTGCAAAGTCACCTTGTCTTCCATAGTGTCTCCTAGAGGGCCTGGCCCTGTCTGACTGCCTATAATATTTCTATCTAATTTAGCTGCCTACAACAATTTAACCCTCAAAATTGTCCTAGGAAGGAAACAAAGTCAGTGTTCGCATTTTTACAGATGAAGACCCTGAGATACACATGGATCAGATGTCCCTAGGTCTCACAGAAGGGTTCAAACCCAGGCTGACTGGATTCAGAGTCCTTTCTAGCCACTTCATTAGCTGCACTTCCACGAGGGAAGTAATGGCTGACAACCCAGGCCACTTAGCTATGGCTGAGGGCCAGAGGTGTCAGAGTTTTCTTGGTCTTTCCTTTCTTCTTTTCT
Organism: Octodon degus; assembly: GCF_000260255.1. Taxonomy (NCBI): domain Eukaryota; kingdom Metazoa; phylum Chordata; class Mammalia; order Rodentia; family Octodontidae; genus Octodon; species Octodon degus. The sequence goes on from NW_004524637.1 coordinate 616,986, forward strand.
TTCCTCCTTTTCTTCTTTTTCTTTCTTCCTTTTCTTCCTCCCCTCCTCTCTCTCTCTCTCTCTCTCTCTCTCTCTCTCTCTCTCTCTCTCTCTCTGTATTAAAAGTAGAAGTCTTCACACCGGGCTACTTTGAGTCATAGTGTCTGTAAGATGCTAAATTTCCCAGTCTGCGTTCAAACTTGCAACCCTCTTGCTTTAGACTGCCACAGTGCTGGGATTACAGACAGGGGCCATTGCACCCAGTTTCATCTTTCTCTTGTAGGCATGCTAGACTTAAAGCCACCTTGATTTAGGATTGTTGTAGGCAATTAGGATTGTTGACTTACATAGAAATATTATAGACAGTCAGACAGGGCCAGGTCCTCACAGAGAAAAGATAGAAGACAAGGTGACTTTGCATCTTGAGAGAGACAGACACTCCCAATGGGCCAGACTTCAAGACAAAAAGAGGAAACAAATATAGCTACGTACTTCCCTAGGAATGGGCATCAGGCATTGATATTCTAAATAGGTATCTATCACCTTGGAAGATTCCAAAGAGTAACTTACCCAGTCTCCAACAGGAAGAGACCGGTTCCATATTCATGCCCACTTGCTATGTGATTTGCTTCCACATTTGATTTCAATTTAATCAATTTTACCTGAGCAATGGTGCTTGTAATCTCATTGGTTGACCACAGTTTTGTTGCAGGCAGAAGAGTTACATAGAAATATTGTAGGCAGTTGTACAGGGCTAGGCGCTTGAAGGAGATAACACAGAAGACAAGATACCTTATAACTGTGGGAGGGACATATGCTCCTGCCGTGGGCCAGAACTAAGGACCAAAGATCAAACAAATGCCGACCTCCCTAAAGATTGGCATCCTAGATTGATCATCACCCTTAGGGAGCCAGAAGAATCATTAATCCGACTACTACTGGATGGCTACTTGATAAAGTCCTAGTCTACATTCATGCCTACTTGCTACCTGACTCACTTCGCATTTGGTTCTAAACTTAATCAATTTTACCTGAGCAATGGTGCTTGTAATCTTATTGGTTGACCATAGTTTTGTCCCACCTCATGCCCATCTAAGAGAGTTCCCATGTTCCCCACCACCTTAGACCCACCTCACCACATGGTTTTGTTCTTTAAAAGTCCCTAGAAGAGACAGCTTCCTGGGGACTACCTGCTCAGGCCCTGTCTCCTGCCCCCCCCCACACACTTAGACAGGAGCTTTCTTTCCACCAACAAATATATTCTGCTCATAACCTCCATTTGTTCCTAAAATTCATTCTTCAGTTTTAGAGAACACAAACTTGTCCCAGGTAACTTTCAGGTTGGGAGTTTCATTTTTCCCCCATTTCATTTGGAGGTCACCCACCCTAGATCAGTCCTCCTCTTCCCCCCTCACCCATCAGAATGACCTCATCATGAGGCCCTTAATTTAATTACATCTACAGAGACCTTTTGTCCAAATATCACATCCACAGAATGGTGGGAGTTTGAAAAAAAATAAAGATGGTCTTCACTTCCCACAAGTAGGTCAGCATCTCCATAGGATTGATTTGGTCTTGATGAAACAAAGGACTACAGCTCTGTCAACAGGTAGCTTCTGCTAGGTAGATGTCCCAGAGAAGCTCACAGTGGAGTCTATACCTGCCAAGTGGCTCAGTCTTGCCAGGTCTTTATGTCCCCTGAGGTAAAAGGTCACAGTTGTCTCATTTCTCTGCTTCATGTGGATCTTGGGAGATGAGATGATGAAGATCCCTGGTCAGAGAAGATGCACCATGTGCTCCAGTGTTTGCAGAAGGCATAAATACATGGGCTAATGTGTGCCTGAGGTCAGAATTTGTATCCTACATGGTCCTCTGTGCCCAGAGGTGAAAATGGGGACACCACTGCATCCAGAGGCTGCCAGTCCTTTCAGGGGATCTGTCAAAAGAGGTCCAACTAAAAAATTCTTTTTTGCTTGTATAAATAAGCAGGAACCTCATAACCATGAGCCAAGTGGAAAGTTTTCTCGTTAAAAATTTGTAGGGTCAGGGAATTTTTTTTAAAGAACTATAATTTCTCCAAACTTGCTGAGAGTAAATTTGAAATGTCTCACCACAAAAAAAAAAAAAAATGATGAGTAAGTAAGGTGACGGATATGATAATTAGCTTGATTTAATCATTCCACATTGTATATATACACCGAAGCATCATGTCATACTTCATAAATATATACAATTATGACTTGTCAATTAAAAATAATATTTACTAAGAAAGAACTATAATTTCTCATGTGCCAGTCACTCACACAATTATAAAGTCGTTAATTTGGATTCCACTCATTTGGAATTTGCAGAAAATTATATTTATTCAACCACTATTTTTTGAGGGAAAAAATTGTTCAAAATAATTCTCAGATGGAAAAAACCCAGTGTCTGAAATTTGGAAGACTAGGGCCAAATCCCAGATTGGCAAACAATTAGCTACACAAGGTTGGAAAAGTCATAACCTCCGTGAATCTCTTATATAAAAGTTGAATAACAACCTCAGCTTGTTGTGGTGAGCGTGGAGTTGGGAAGAGGATGCTGTAAGTGCTGGAGTTCTTTATAGTGTGTTTAGTCTTTCTTATAACGTAAATCTAATTGCTCATTAGTAGCTTTCCTAAACACAAGAGAAACCAAATTCTTTTATGTGGCTTCAACTTCTGGGCTTAGTGATTGTTGGTGGATGTTTATTATTAGATCATATGAAGTATGGAATTTATAGGCATCATTTTCTTTATCATATTGATGTTTAGAGCTAGAAAGGCCCAAGGACTAGAGATTTTAAAAAGTGTCTAATCATCAAGCCGACTCACACAAATATATATGTGTAGTGTGTGTCCATGTACACACAGAGATGTACACATATAGAACACGGATTGTGGATTGTGTATATACATGTCTATACAAATATGTATCTTTGCAGAGGTACATACACAAGTGCACAGGCACAGACACAGAGTGTATGCACCATTCCATGCACTGCCATAGATGCATGCAGTATGTAATATGGGAATATATTTTGTATATATAAGTGTGCATGTGTATATAAATATACACAAGTCATGTATTACACGATAGATATGTGAATATGTGTGTGTGTGTGTGTGTGTGTGTGCATATGTATCTCCTACTTCCTGGTCCTGTAAATTCCAGTTAGAGCTCAGGCATCTGATTCATTAAAGCTCTACATGCCATTCTGACTACCAGCAGTTGGGAGAAGATTCTCTTGCTTTTTCTTCATGAAGAAACAAAAAAGCCAAGTGAACACCCTCCTTGGCTCAAGTCATACAGCTGATTGGAAGAGAAGCTGGAAAGGAATTCAGCTCCCCTGATCCTGGCTCAGCACAGATTATAATAAACAGCACCAGCTATGTACTTACGGGGCTACTCTCAGCTGAGCTCTCTGATCTCTTAACTGAGGTCTCCAGTGACTGTTTTTTTGTAGGTGTTTAGCTGGTCAGACTTGTTTTCCTTGCCTTCATCCTGTGTCACTCCATGAAGGTGTCAGGTGGAGCAGCTGCTGTACGCAGCAAGCCCGAAGTCCTGCCTGGTGGCTGCAGGCCTGTGTGCCCTTCCCCGAGCCTGCCCAGTCCTGGGACCTGCTCTGCCTCCTAGAGGAATGTGCGAGTACCATCAAAGAATCTTTATCCCTGGCACAGGAGCTTTCTGAGGAGGCTCTGTGTCTGACTCAGGTTCCAACAGCCACCGGTCAGACTGCAACTGGGAGGCAATGGAAGGCTTGAAGGGAAGAACAGTAATCAAGTAACTGCCAAAGTCTGTCTGGTCATCAGTGGAGGGGGACTGTGGAACGAAGAAGGCAGAGAGGCCTGTGTGGAGGAGGTGCGGTTTTAATATTCTACTGCAACACCCACTGTCAAGGGCAAGGGTCTGTGGGCTGCAGCCCAAGGGCCCAAGCTGGCCTGCTGCTAGTGTTTATCTGGTCCAGGAAGCCAGAATGGTGAACATTCTCTATTAAACTGGGGTGGAGAAAACTGAACTCTAAGTGCAGTGTCATCCTCCCCCCCAAAGAATCTCATTATCTTACATCTAAAAGGTACTCAGTGGTTATGTTATTGCTATATTTTAAACTTCATCAATGAAAATATGCAGAAATATGTTTTCCCTTTTATTAGAGAAGCAACTATAAGATAATATCTTGATTTTACCTGTTGGCCTACAATTTCTGAGTTATTTGTTCTCTGGCTGTTTATGGAAAAAGTTGACTGCTCCCTGGTCTTAGTGTTGCCCATGAGGTACAGAAAGGGGGAGCACAGATGTATTTTGGAGGGACAGCCAACAGGACTTTCATGCTGGCAGAAGATAAACCACGAGGCACAAGGTTGGTGGAACAAGGGACCACCTGATTCCCAAGATCCTTAAAGCTCTAAGACTGTGGGGCCAGGGAGTTCCAGAGCTCCTGGGAGTCCCAGAACTCCCACAGAGCTATGACTTTGGCCACAGAGCAAGCCTCCGTGCAGGGCTGCCTGGGACTGACACTCTCAGGATACCCAGCAGCCATTGCAGATCTTGCATGCTTAATCGCACAGTGCAAACCACGCTGTGCTTATTGATCAATCATCATTGTGGTCATCAGCCTTGCAGCCTCCTCCCACCTTCTTCTGTATGACCAGCAGGCTGGCTCATGGCTGGCACCAAGAGTGATAGGTTTAAAAATTTAATCAGGTTCAGGTAACAGGTAAGGACTGGTTCCCAGCTAGGGGAAAAACACAACAAATATTTTGGAATAAGCCATGTGTGCCGTATCTTGCTGGAGCTTGCAGGCCCTTTGGAGGCTCGCAGACGGCTCTTAATTAATTGCTGGAGCCAAGTGGGGCAATCTTGTGAATGCTGTTGCTCTTGCTAATCTGATCCAGCTGTGCAGAGGGGAAGGGGAGGAACTGGCCTTGGGTTGGAAGGACCGATGGTGTGGCGTGTGGGGTGTGGAAGGCGCTCCATGGCCCAGGCCTGAGGTTAGGACTGCACTTGGCATGGCCAACCTGTTGGTCAAGCAAATTGTCAGACCCTTCTTTCTAAGGCAAAGCAGCTTAGACTTTTCCTTAGTTCCCTGGCTTGGGAAGCAGGGGCCTAGAATCAAATCCTAGCTCTGCCACAAACTGGCCCTCAGACCTTGGGTTAATTAACTTTTTGAGCTTCACCGTCTCCTCAGTAAAACGGATAGAGTAATATTCCCTGGCAGGGTTTCTGTGGGAATCAAATAAGATCAGGAGGATGCTGCGTAACACAGGCCTGGGTCCTGCCCTGCAGTCAGCTGATCAGTAAGGCAAGCTGGCACCTAGCGGCAGACCTGGTTCTGGGCGTGGGGCCAGCAGGGGAGGCCTAGAGTGGGCACATTTCCCCAGATAAGCCCTGGGCACTGGGGACATCAGGGAGCAGAGATGCTGGGAGGAGTTGGCAGTGAAGTTGTATTGCCGGGGACTACCTTCCTGACTCCTCGGCCCTGATAGGTGTAGCTCCTGAAGAGCCTGGCAAAGCTGGAATCTACAGGGAGAAAGTTCCTGTTACTTGGCTGCAGATATGCAGGGATACAAGGGGACCACCTGCAGGAAATCACACAGCTCTATCCTTCTCCTCCTCTTCCTTTTTCTTCATCTTTTTTATGAAGGTAGAACTGAATTATTCATAACTGCATTGTGTTATACTCATACATGCCCTCTTTTATTTATTGCTATTTTTAATAATTATTAAAATAATTAGGTACTTTACAAGATGTCTGTTATCAAAGATGAAAGTGGCCAGGCCAGCTTTTAATCAGTAATGACTTGAAGTAGCGACAGGTCCAGTGTGAACAGAGCTAACTTGGATTTGTACAGAGGTGACTGCATTTTAAAGGAGGCATAAGGGAGTCGGGGAGGGGACAACTGGGGCTCAGTAAAATCTGCGAAGTGGAAAGTTGCAAAGGGTTAGTTACTGTAAATGCAATCAGGCCAGCTGTGTCTGCCAGTAGCCAATTATTGAAGTTAGGCTCCCACCCTCCCACAGAGGCTGGAGACAGAGGCCCTATCTTCAGGTGTTAGCTGGAACAAACAGTAAAAGTTTTGGCAGCCTTGAGCTTCCTCAGGCAGGCACTTTGAGAGGGGCAGAGTCATCCTAGAGATGTGGCCTTGAGCTGCTAGAAACCAGGTTAGAGTTTGTTTGAGTCTCTGTAGGCCAAGGCTGAGGCCTAGTGGAAAAGAGGACCCTAAGGAACATAGCTAGAGTTTTGGTCAGTGAGACTGTCCATCACTGTGAGACTGCCATGGCCTCCAGCCCTCAGTCTCTGCTGCTCTTTCCTCTTGTCCTGGCTGTGAGGCTCTGAAAGAAAGTCTTCACATTGGCTGTGGCTTCCAGCACTGGAGCAGGCCCTCCCTTGTCAGAACTGTTGCCTTTTCTGTTCAGCTGCTTTTGAGATAAAAACTGGGAGAGCGAATCTGTGAGGTTTCCTGCTGGCAATTATCTGACAACCAGCACTGGTGGGGTGAGGAGAGATGTGCAGAGAGGCCTGAATTCCTAGTGCTGCCTGATTTCAGGACTCCCAACACTCCATCATGGCCAATTTCAAGCTACTGGCCTCAAGCAGCTCACAAAATCCCTGAAAACTTATGAGTCAGCATGAGCTGACTCCAAGGTCCCCTTCCCCATAGGGCCCTCCTCAGACTCCTACTACTTTCTCCCCTTCAATTTCCACCCCCTCATTTGAGCAGACTTACGTAGGCTCCAGGAAGAGGGCTGATCAGCTCCTGTTGGAGTTCTTCTCCATGCAGTGTCGTGGATGTGGGCTTGGCACTCTTCGAAAATTACCTTCAGCATTCAAAAACTTCCTCCTTACAAATTAAAATCCTTGGCCTCTGTCTCTGACTAATTTTGTGTTGTTGTAACAAAAAAATAAAGCATAGAGATTTATTTGGCTCACAGGTCTGCTGGCTGTTGAAGTCAAAGAACATGGTGCCAGCATCTGCTTAGGCCTCCCTGGCTGCATTGTAATGAGGTGGAGAAGCAGAGAGGGAGATGGCTGCATGTTACTTTATAACAACCA
>NW_004524637.1:630306-631981 GCF_000260255.1 Octodon degus
AAAAAAACCCAAGAAGACAAAAACAAAGCAATGTAAAACAATAAAATGGTGCCAATTTAAACTAAGCGTTTCTGACATTTGATTTCTTTATTCTCCAATTTGTTTCTTATTTGTTCCACCACTATCTTAGTCCATGAAAGAAACACTTAAGCTATGTAAAAGTTCAGATTCAAATGGTAAAGCTAAAGGTATCCTTCTCACAAAAACAAAACAAAACAAAAACCAAAAAAACTAAAATACCTCACCAGGAAAACATGTAGGGACACGGCCACCGAGCTGTGAAACAGCACAACGTTGTGCCCTGGCTGTCCATAATTTAGGAGTCCTCCTTAACTTTGAGTTCGGGCAGCACTTAGAGACCTAGTGGTCCGAGTGTGCTTTCTTTCTTCCTGATTTCGGACATTTTCTTTCATTGGTGTGACTAACCAATTTTGAATCTGGATTGTGGCATCTTCAGAGTAACACATAATCTCGCTCAGACCTGTACTTTTAAAATTCTGGTCCACTAAAGGAGGTTCTGAGCTTTTTAATATGCTGGAAACAGGCCTGAAACTCCCATCAAAGTCATCTCTGTACACAAACTATAGGGCTCAGTGTTAAGACAGAAATGAGGAGAGACTAATAGGCCATTCTAAAAGAACCACCCGCTAAATGGTAAATACAGTATGTTTTCAAGTGACAAACCCAAGAGCTGAAAATGACTCTTTGATCTTTAAAAGGCTCATAAACAAGGGCAGTGTACAGGCAGACCTATATTTATGTATTCAAGTATTGGGAGGAAATCCAAGCAGAGTCTTCAGGACTGCAGGAGCTTGCAGTTTAGACAAAAAGAGGCCGGGGAGGAGCGCAATTACATCAACTTTTTACAGCGTGAAGCAAGCTTGCTTTCCTCCTTGTTATCCAATGAACTAGAATCTTGGTAAGAGCTTTTTTTTTTTTTTTTTTTACTAGAATCTTGGTAAGAGCTTTTTTTTTTTTTTTTTTTAATGTGGAACTTGAACCAATCATTGCCCAGATGTAAGATATTTGTGAAGAAAGAGAGAGACAATTGAAACCAAAAGAAAGAATGTTTTGTTTCTGAATTAAATTTGCAGGGGATGCTATCCTCCTTGACTTTGATGACGGGTCTCCAGCTATCTCCTACCGTCAGTGCCACCCACACGCTCATTTCCCCCTTTAGTATTGAAATCATTAACCACATCTGGACAGTTAATCTATGGACAACATGCTTATATCCTCTTTTTCATGGAGCAACCAGAAAGGGCTCGTAAATAACTGCAGGGACATTGTGAGAGCTTTGAGGGTGGTTGTTGTTAGGAGACACTCAAAGGAACACAAATAACTATGTGACTTGTATCCATGAATACTTTCAGCCTTAGGAGCACATTGTACTTTCCTTCTGATCCAAATGATATGGTCCAAAAGAAGAAATAAATTCTACCTGGCATATGAGAATCACAAGCAATGCAATGAGGGATTTGAGCTGTCGGTCCAATGACAGCCATTTATTCTTTTCCTTTGTCCCTGTGGTGACACTGGTATATATTTTTCAAATGATAGGTTGACTTATGAGATTCCAAGGGAACTGCAGACCAGAGAGAACTCAACTAGTCCAAACTGAGTTTTAATCCTATTAGCAAACCTACTATGAATTATGATAAATATATCACTCACT
>NW_004524637.1:632976-641363 GCF_000260255.1 Octodon degus
TCATAGTCCCCTACAACTTATTTTGTTTCATGTAGTAGTCATCCATTAATTTTCATTGTATATGGTCATGACTGTACACAATTTATCCATTCTATTTTTGTGTTTATTTGGGTTGTTTCCAGTTTTTTAAATCACAATCAGTGCCAACACAAGTATCAGTGCATACCTTCTCATCCAAATAAGGAAAATCTTTGGAGGAGTTTTCTAATAGTGTGCGTGCTGGCATTTTGGGTAAATCGTATTTGATTTTTTTAAAAGTAATGTCACATTATTTTTCAAAGTGGTTGCATTAGTTCATATTCCTGTAAAGTGTCACAGTTATAGCTGTTATTCATTCCCTCCAAATGTTCCTACTGCCTTTAAACTTTTTCTTTCCAAACATTTACTAGTAGTGATAGCTGCAAGAAATTGCATTCTGTACCTTATAGGCGTGAAAGCTGAATCTTGGAGAAATCAGATCATTTGATTAGAATTCCAGACCATCAATTTTGGGCCTGTGTCTTGGATAGGGAGGAGATCCACCCCAAACTCATCCATAGGAAACCCACCTGGTTGGTTATCTAGTGACTGGTTTTCTTAAAATTCACTCTTGTGAAAATTTCATATTTGTAAACTTTTAAAGTAAAACTAAATACAAGGTAACATAATTGAATAGAATCAAATTTTCAAGAATGATACCTATCAGTATTGAAGAGATTCTTTAGAAAAGCTAGTCCCAAAGGCTCTTATTTATGCCCAAAGGACCAAAGACCTCCTGCTGTGGTTTGAATGCCCTGTGAACCCCCAAATTCATAGATTGAGATTCTAGTTTATGAGGTGGGAGCCCTGGGAGGCCATGAGGTCATGAGAGTGGAATCCTCTGGATGGGATTAGTGGCTCCATAAAAGAGGTCTGTGACTGTCTTCAGCCTCTTGCTCCATGTGAGGACTCAGTGAGAAGCTATCAGTCTGCAGCCTGGGAGAGGCCCTCCCAGAACCTGAGCATCCTGGCATTCAGACTCTGGATTTCCCAGCCTCCAGAACTGTGAGAGGCAAATATCTACTGTTGTTAAGCTTCTCGGTGTACAAGTGTCTTGTCATAGCTGCCCACATGGACTAAGACAACATCCAAATGTTTTAAAGAATATTTCATAAAAATACTGTATACCTATATGAGTGCTGGCACTAACTAATCGCACCACTAGAGCTTCAGTGCTCATATCTGATGACTTCTTTTTGCAGATATTGTTAAAAGTCAGAAATAAGAGCTGGCCAAATAGCTCAGTGGATTAAAGTACCTGCAAGAAGGCTCAGGGGCCGGGGGTTTTGTCCCTGGGCCTACTGTGCCAGCCCTGCCCCAGGAGTGTGCTGAGAGGTCAATTGAGGCTGGGTGTGGTGGCACACAGTTTGTAATCCCAGCTCTTGGAAGGCTGTAAACAGGTGGATCACTACAAGTCTGATCTAGTAGTCAGACCCTGAACACCCTGTAGACCCTTCCCTAAAATACCAAAAAAAAAAAAAAAAAAGTCAGAAATGACCTTAGGCACATTGAATAATTAGAAACAGGATAACAAATGAAGATGGAACAGGGGAAAAAGGGCAACTCCTTTAAAGCTAGGTAGAATTGTAGAGGAATGTGATTATTGGGCAAATGCATCACAGGCAACGTGTTTTCTGACAAAGTGAGCTGGCTGCTTTGGGGTTGCTGCAATCCTCTGGGCAGGGCAGAGGTAAGAGGTGAGCCAGCCCTGGAGGAGCTCATGGTGGGTCTTGGAGCTGCCATTCTACCTGCTTACATATCCGTATTAATTAGTCATTCCAGAACCTCCTAGAAGGCTGGAGAAACTAGGAGTCAGAATCCAGAGAATAGAGTACTTTCCCTTGGCCAAAGCCTCTCCCCAGACACCTCATGGGCATGAGTTACATGCATATGAGTTAGGACCTGATTTGTCTGTAGTGATGGAAGCCACACACATGAATGGCTTATGCAAGAGACAGAGGTGTTCAATTGTTGTTCCTGTAGATGAATCTAGACATGGGCAATCCAGTATTCCACAAAGACAGCACACTAGGGTCCTTTTAATACTGTTTTTTCTAATTTGGGATGTGGCACTCCTGATCTAACCATCACTTTCTCATTTTAGAGAGCAGGCAAGGAGCAAAGTGTACACACCAACTTTGTTTTAAGGAGATTTCCTGGAAGCTGCCACACCCCATTTCTGTTTAGACAGTATTGACCGGAAATTTGTTATAAGCAACAAGAAGCTGCAGGGAGGTTGGGAGGTGTAGTTTTTCTTCCAAGCAGCAAAGTACTCAAGAGAAGCTTTTGCTAAGGAAACTGACATTGGGTGGGCAACTAGCAATTCTTGCCGAAAAGCTCATTGAGAGAAGGAAAGTATAGATATCTAACCTTACAAAGTCCATTGTTTTGTAGGGTTTATCATTGCAGTCTGTTCTTCTTAGCAAGCAAAATCAAGGGAATAACAGGGTTGGTAAAAGGAGAAAGCTGAGCATACTTAGGGCTCTGCTGTGGTTCTGTCTCCCCATAAGCAACAATAAGGCCAAAGGAAGAAAATGCCTCACCTACCAGTGTGGACAAGGTACAGGAGAAAGTGAGGCTCACTCACGGGTTCCTCTGGCTCTGCTCAGCATCAGGTCTAGATCATTGAGTATTTGTCAGAGAATGGAACACTGCCTTCCTACCAAGCCCACATATCTTTGTGTGGCTCCGAAGCAGTGCTTCTATCAATGGTAGAACACTATTTTTAGCTACCTTCGTATCCACTTGACTGGACTCTCCATTTTTTCCATAATCTGGGAAAAGATTCAAAGAACATTTAGATCAATCTCCCATTTCCCTGCCATAGCTTTTCCTTGGGGTACCTAGAGTCCAGGTCTAGACACACATGCCCCTTCTCATCTCTAAAATAGCCACCTCACTATTGTAGTTGTTTAAGCAAAGGATGTTTCTTTCTCACACAGCCCATCCAATCTATCAGCATACCCTCTAAGCTTTACTTTCAAAATAGACCCAAAAGCCAACCATAGGCCGGTGAGATAGCTCAGTGGACTAAGTCCCTGCTTAGGCAAGTGCAGGGACTGGGGTCTGATCCACAGCACCACATGCTACACCAGAAGTGCTGAGCTGGCCACCAAGAATGGGCATGGTGGTGCACGCCTGTAATCCCGGCGCTGAGGAGGCTAAAAACGGGAGGATCGCTACAAGTCTGAGCTGTAGTTAAACAAATTGGTAAATAACATGGACCAAATACATTAAAACAAACAAACAAAAAAAAAAACACTGGGCCAAATACATTATAACAAACAAACAAAAAAAAGCCAATCACATCTTGTCTCCTCTCCTACCGTGGTTTTCCCCAGGTAGTGCTCAGTGGTGTGGGTAATGCAAACTGAAACCCAGATTTCCTTCCTGTGCTTACCAGCTGAGTTTTCTGCCCCAAAGCCACATCCATGTGGAAGAAGGGCACCTTTAACAACTTTACCAAGATGTGCTACAGACCAACAACTTTCCAGTGGGATAATCTAAGTAAACTCTCTCTCCAGAACCCTCTCACTTTGCACAGAAATAAAAATTCTACAAGCATGGCTTTCTATGACTTGGCCTGGCTATCTGTGATTTTTGTCTCTTATTTGAACCACAAGGATCTTCAGACAAGCTCTTGCCTTGGATCCTTCACACTAATTTTTTCCCTGGTCTAAAACAACTTACTTCCTTTCATGAGAGAAGACTCTTCTTTGAATCCCAGAAACCGTTTCCTTGAAGGAGCCTTTGCCACCTCCCTCTGCAGCCATGTATGTCTTTGTTGTGAATTAAGTCATGTCTCCTAAAAGAACATTGAACACTCAGGCCTCACCCCTGGTGTTTGTGAATGTGACCTTATTTGGAAGTAGAGTCTCTGCAGATAGAATCAAGTTAAAAGAAGGTTGCACTGGGTTAGGATGTGCCTAATCCAATGGCTGATGTCCTTATAAGAACAAAGAAATCTGGGCATAGAGGCAAACAGTGGGGTGCCTCTCTGCCTTAATGGAGGAGGCAGACAGTGCAGTGATGTGTCAAGGCAAGTGTCTCAGTTCATTTGAAGAAGTCCTCGGCATTGAGTAATTTATAAGCAGTAGAAATTTATTTTCTCATACTGCTAGAGCTCTGATCCAATGTCAAGGTGCTGGTGGGTGCAGTGTCTGAGGAGAACCTGGTCTTTGCTTCCAAGATGGTGCTTTATTGCCAGATCTTCTGGAAAGGAAGATGTCATGCCTTTCCAGGACAGAAGGGATGGAAGATGCAAAGGGTCCCTCCACCCCTTTTTTATAAGGTCACTAGTCTCTCATAACTTAATTACCTCCTAAAGGCTCTACCTTTTATTATCACATTGGGGATTAAGTTTTAACTTGTAAATTTTTGGAGCACATATTTAGTAAGAAACAGAAGGGATTGCAATAGCCCCCCGAATCTGAGAGGTAGGGAGTACTGGAGCAAATTTACCCCCACAGCCTCCTCTAGGAAGGATGACCCTGACTGACACCTTGATTTTAAATGTTGGCTTCCTTAACTGCAAAGAATACATTTTTGTTGCTTCTAAAACTTCCAATTTGTGGTGTTTTGTTACAGCAGTCTTGGGAAATGAATACACCATCAGACATGCATCATGTTATTTACCATTTGTTTAACTGTCTCCCTATTAGGAGGGAAAGGATTCTATCTATGCTATTCCCTGCCATGTCTCCTATGGCTGACATAGTGCCTGGTGTAAAGTAGATACCATAAATACTTTCTAGAAAAATGAATTCAAGTTTACTCAGCTGGGCCTGGTACGTGGGACTCTCTGCACCAGATGTAGCCATTTTCTGCTGTATCTCGCAACTACCATGGTGACTTGACTGACCCATTGATGGCAGAAGAGTGTCACTCAGTTGTCACAAGTGTAGTTCATTTAGATGTCTGAACCTGTCTTTTGAAGCTGCTGGCAGCCTAGTGCTTCACCAATTCTATTAAATCTTCCCCACTAGAGACACAGTTTTTTCCTTTGGATCTAGGACTGAGGGAGAGGGAGAGTTCCTTTAGGGCATGACCTGTGGCCTACTCTCTTTGGAATCCCCAGTCATGGGCAGAGACACCAAGCACTGTGCAGATAGCTATTGAAAGAATTATTGACTAAGAATAGCCCACAGCTTTAGAGCACTCATAATGTAGCAGGCAATGTTCAAAGCTTCATTTTTTCTTCCTGCCAGTTTACTCTGTGAGTTATGTGTTGCTTAGTTAATATGGTATTTCATTTACATTCCCTGAGTGCACACTGATTGACAAGGGGATAGGTGCTAGGTGACAAAGGCAAGCCAAACAGGATTGAACTCCTATGAATCACCAGCTGGGTAATCCACCTTCAAGGACTGAAGGGAATGTTGGGGTCATGCCCCTTCCCATGGGACTTTTCTTTGGGAAATAAACTTGGTCATAAACATAGTGCTGTACATATCAGTTCTACAGTACGTGTTGTACCAATTTTGTGAAGGGGGATGACATGAAAGGGAATCATTGGGGAGCAGGAGTGCTGGATCAGGATGCAGGACTACCATACCACCTGGGCTTTGACTAGTTTGCTGTAATCTTGATTTATAGAATGTTTACCCCTCTGCTTTCACCTTCACAGATGTTCTCCCTGTGTGCATGCTTCTGAGTCCGAATTTTGTTTTTATGGTGACAACAGTCATACTGGATTAGGGATCTACCCTAATCAACTAGAATCTCATCTCATCTAATTATACCTTTAAGGACCCCCTTCTCCAGACTGGTTACCTTCTGAGGCTTTGGAGTTAAAACTTCAACATTAGGACATTCGAGGGACACAATTCAAGCCATACAGGTGAATTTGGTTCCTTCTCCTTTTCAGCTATGTCATGAGCCAACGTAAGCATGTTTTTAAAGTCTACCATTGAGGGAATAGTGGTTTTTTGGTTTGTGATTGAAAGACAGAAGCCTAAGTTAAGAGGCAATGCCATGGCTCAGAGCAAAGCCAGTGGGATTTCACAGAAATCTGAACCCAGAATTTTATCCTCATGTCATTTTAATCTAAAACATTCAGTGGCTTACATGGCCTTGGTCTTCCAACTGGCACATGAGCAGTGGACTTAATGTGTGCATATTAGTCTGCACTGTGTGCATGTGTTTTGGACAGAAATATCTCTTATAACTGTTCCTTTATTACCATTCAGATGCAATTATTCCTATTTTGGTTGAGTGCTTATCAATTTATGTCTTCTCACATTTTCATACATCTCTGCCCAAGTGCATATACAATGAGCTTCCACCTCAATGTCAATCATGTCCTCTTACCATGATTGCTAGAAGACAAAGCCTATCATTGATTCACGCTCTACTTCTGTCTAGATGGTGCTTGTCTTTTCTCAGCATTATGACTTCTGATTTTTGAAAGCAAATGACAGTGATGCAATAATGCCTTTTCCAACATTTTCAAGTTGAGTTTCAGTAGTATTTTTTTTTCTTTTTTGGAGTTTGTATTCCTAAGTTATGGTCTCACATATTAGACCTTGGTGGTTTGTTCACTTGTCTGTAAGACTACATATAGTCTACTTTGCCTAATTTGTAGGTCTTGTGCAGAATGAAAATTCAGGGCTCCTTACTGGAAGGTTACTAATAATTTCAAGAGGGTAACAGAAGAACAATGAACCAGGTGTGAGGCACCTTGGGAGTGTGGTCTATTACCTTGGTCTTGTGTATCTGCCTGGTCTATGGAGTGTCATCTTCTCAGATGCCCATTGCCATCACTCAACAAATGCTGAATG
Organism: Octodon degus; assembly: GCF_000260255.1. NCBI lineage: Eukaryota > Metazoa > Chordata > Mammalia > Rodentia > Octodontidae > Octodon > Octodon degus. The sequence goes on from NW_004524637.1 coordinate 639,774, forward strand.
AACAAATGAATGAATGAATGAATGAATGAATGAATGTTAAACTTTTGGTGAAGGAAGTCATCTTGTAACACTACAGAAGTCCTCCCAGACTCACTGAGGTGAGAGGGAAAATGCGGCCCTGTACAGTGATTTGCAGTAACAAATAATCATACTTCCCATGCACTTAAGACTTCTCATCTTCAAAACACTTTCAAAGCATCAATTAATCCTTACAACAGCATCAATGAAATTGAAACTAGGAGGAGAATTTGAAGCATGCAAAATTTAATTACCAATATTAAAATTTGGCAAGCAGCTAATTCTCCTCCTACTGGTGAAGTCAACACATTCCATGCTATCTCCTCTCCCTCTGGTTAAAAATGAAAAGAACATGAGAACAGTTGTGTTTTTTTTTTTTTTTTTTTTCCCTATGGCCTATAAGCCTATAGAAATTTTCTGTGGCCTAGAGAAATTTTTTCTATAGTCTATGGCCATACCACCCTGAATGGACTTGATCTTGTCTGTTTTACTATATTCGTCTGGAAAGAGGTAAAGCTGTTCTCTGAGAAACCTGAAGGGTTGGGGAGAATAATAATGTATCTGAGTTATTTCTTTCTGAGTTCCTTTAAGAATCTGGGGTCTGGGAGCACAGTGAAGGGTTGTCACATGCACAAAGTGAACTCCCTTTGAACAAAGATGTGGAGAATTCTATATGGCCCAAGGCAAAGTTGAGACAACTTTCCCAAACAACACAACCATCCCCACCACCATTGCAGCCCCAACCGCCCCAACAATAATAATGGTGATTTCATGGAATCCTGATTACATGTGAATACCACAGGGAGGTCTTTATCTGCACTGTCTAGTATGAGGGGCAGTGTGTGCAAAAAAGTTTGGCCTTGTGCAAAGACCCAAGGGACAAGGGACCATGAAACACAGGACTCCAAGCATTTTGAACTTTTGGATTCTCTAGGCTGGAAGCATGGGAACTGGTTACTGTTGTGCTTTGGCAGGGAGAGAAGCTGCCTGCTCCTCTGCAGCAGAGAACACCTTTCACAGGAGGGAGCATCTGACCTTCAGAACCGCCAAGGCGTGTGGGGATGTGCTTATGTTCTCAGCCAGTCTCCAGTCTCTTGGAAGGGAGGTGAAACACAATTCTCCCTTTCTTAAGAGTGGGCTGTGCATAATGACTGGGTTAGTCTGCTTATCACTGTGACAAAATACCCAGGCAAAACAACTTAAAGGAAGGGGAGATTTATCTGGGCTCATGGTCTCAGAAGTTTTAGTCCCTGGCTGGCTCCAAGGCAGCAACATCATGGCGGAAGGGCCCTGGTGGAGGAAAAACTCCAGGAAACAGAGAAAGAAAAAGCCAGAGATGAATGCCCAGGAAATAGCCCCCTAAGTCACAACATTGATTTTCTCCCTTCAGCTCAATGTATTGTCAAATGAGGCACTCATCAATGAGTTAATTCACTGAGAAAGTTAGAACCCTTGTGACCTTCTGGAGACCTCACCTCTGAGTGCATATTTTTGGGGGACACTTTAGATTTAAACTGAAAAAGTCTCTCTCTCTCTCTCTCTCTCTCTCCTCCTCCTCCTCCTCCTTCTTCT
>NW_004524637.1:641463-644850 GCF_000260255.1 Octodon degus
TCTACATCAGAGCCCTGATATAGACCCAGTGGCCTGTCTTGGAACTCAAGTCTCCACACTCATTGTTTAGTATATGTCATTTCAGAAACAAGGGAAGAGAGGTTTGGGAAGAACAAGGCAGTGTGAGGAAGACAGAACCTCCTTTGGACAAGGAATTTTAATCTGATTTGTTTCTGTGCATTTGTGGGTGGCATAACATTGATGCGCAATAAAGATTTGTAGCATTAATGCATACCTAAAATGCTTATCTTATTATTTAAAGAAGCAGAAGATATAGTCTCTGCCAGAATGGAGCAGATAAAATATACAGCAAATAAAGTGATATAAGGCAAGTGTCAAATTAAAGTTTGCACAATGAGTTTTGGCTGAAGGGTGGAGAATCCATGGGCTGGATTCTCAGTGCTCCTGAGAAGCTTCTAGAATAAGCCTGACAACAACTAACTGAAAACATGTAATTTGGCTTTGACAACATGTCCTAAGTGTTTCACAGAATCCCACAGGAATCCTTTCTGCTTGGTCCAGAGGTATGCAAGTGGTGTCACCAGGAAGCAGGACTGATGGTTGGAATCCTGAGGCTTTAGCTCCCTAAGTGATAGATGGTCCAAATTTGAGAACAGCCTTCGAGAACTGTGAGGCTGGGCCATTGTTCTCTGAGAAGAGGGTAGTGAACTAATTAGGAAGATCCAGACACGGCCCCCTGATGGATGCATGAGCAATGCCGGGGCTGTGCAACCCGTCTGGTGTCGATCTCAACATGGGTCGGAGATTTAGGAAGGTGAAGCATGTGAAGAGATCATTATGCAGAGCTTCCCGGTGTACCCCCCTTCCCGGTGTACCCCCCTTCCCGGTGTACATAAATGTCCTGGCTCCATTAGCTGGAACTTAACCCACCACCTTGCTCCTCAAACATATTCTAACGTCTCCGAGCCTGATGGCACTCTCTACCTGATTGTGCAAAATAGAAAACTTAGCAGTCATATAGTAAGGATTCCATCCATATTTGTTTAAATTCATTTATTCATTCATTAATTCATTCTATAAAGAAGCATCTACTCTTCAAAAGAAAGGAGGTATAGTATATAGACCAAGAAAATGGGCTTTGGAGAGAGAATATTTGGATTAGAACTCTGACCCTTTCACATGGTGGCTGTATGTCCATGAACAACCTGCTTGACTTCTCAGAGGATCAGGTGCTTTATCTGTGATATGAAAATCATAATATATATTGCCTATGGTTAATGTAAAGATTAAATGAGATATGTAAGGTGCTTTGTAAAAGGCCAGATGCAGAATTAGGGCTTACTATGATTTCTATTGATTGTGATGATTGCTAGGAGCCAGCATAAACTACTGCTACTCTGGCTTAGCAGGAACATAGCTAAACATGATTCCACTCCTACAGTAGGGAATTTCTGTCACCTCTTTTCTGAAGATTCATATCTCTCTTACCAGAAGTTGTGTATGATCCCATAATAAAGTCATCTATTGGAGGTAGAGGGCATCAGGTAAGTTGAAACCTGGAAGAGAGTATGTGGTCCATGCATGTCTCTCCCTTGTAGACCTGCACATGAAAGGTGTCCATTTGTACCCTTCATAGTCAGGGGATAGAGCTTCAACTCTCTCTCAAATGCTTTGGAGACCTTAGGCTGCCCCAGTCCATATCTAGGTTGACTCTAACTGCTTTTATGCTTCTTTAGGTGGCCCCAGTCTCATTCTCAACCACAGGGTGTGAAAACATTTGGGAAGCATTCACCTCTTGTCACAGGGAAATGATGTAGTCTAACTTGTGTCTGACAAATGAATGACCATGCACAGGCCAGGTTACCTCAGGTGCCTCTGCTGTGTCAGATAAGCTCAGGTGTCCCTCTATGCCTTATTTTACTATCATCTGTGGGGCTTTAGATTAACCTCCATGAACTAGATTACTCCTCTCCTCAATGAGGTCGGTGATGGGAGTGAGGGACAGAAATTACACAACTGAGTACTAGTTATTTTCATGTATTAATGAAGCATTGTCCCTATGTCATCTAATTAACTCATAACAGCCCCATGAGAGGATATCATTAGCCCCATTTGCAGAATAGGAAAGTGACATTTAGTGAAATGCAATCTACCCTAAGTGTGGACCCCCCCACACACATTAGATCTTACTGCAAAGTCTCCCATCCTGTGCTGAATACTTTAGCTTTCAAAAGCAGTGTGGAAAATGGAGTCTGAGGTCTGGGAAGATAGCTCTGTAGAATAAGGGTCTGAGTTCAATCCCTGGTAAAAAAAAAAAAAATAAAAAGGAAGGAAGAAAAGAAAAGAGAAAAAAGAAAGAAAGAAAATGGAATCTGTATGGCTATGGTCATGAATTTCACAGTTCTAGGGTCTCTAACTATCAGCTTTTAATTTCAATGCTCAAATTTATGTACATTTGTTTTTGTATTAAAATATACATAGATATAGAAAAACACACAATCATCACTAGTGGTTTAACTTGACAAATTACTGCAAAGGATCACATTCCTGTGTGACTCCATCCATATCAGAGACAGAACATCATCTTTACCCTAAAGACCTTTCTTTGGCTCCTTCCTAGTCACTACCTTTCTAAAGATAATCACCACCTTGACTTCTGCATAAATTTTTCGTGCTATTTTGGACTTCATTTAAGTGAACTCATACAAAAGGTATTTTTTAATGTTTAAGCTCAGCATTATGGTGTAAATATGAAGCACTTCCCAAGGACTCCTGCACCTGAAGTTCTGACTTGAAACGTAGCAATGCTCAAAAGTGGAGCCTTAGAAAGTAGTGCATGGGTCAGGAGAGAGCTGACTTCCTCAATGGATTAATCCATTGAGGAGTTCAGAGCTGAATGGGCTCCTACGTGGTGAGGCCCAGATAGGAGAAGTGGGTCTCAGGGGCGTGACAGGATGGAGGATGTGCCTTGTCCCTACATCCCTCCTCCTGCTCTTTCCACCTCTCACCTAACAACAGGGGAGCAACTTTCTTCCGCCGCCCATGCCCTTCTGCTTTCATCACAGTGACAGAAAACTGCAAAACACATCTTAATTTTAAAAGATAACTTGGATTTTTTTTTTCTAAAAAAATGATGTTTGTGAGATAGTTTGTTGCTACTGCAGTAGTTTTTGAATTTTTATTACTCTGAGTATCTTATTGGGTATAAACAATACAGTTTATGTAGTTGCTTACATTGATTGATGATCAACTGGTAACCAGATTAAAATTCCTACAACAAAACCCGACTTGCTCTGGTGTGTTGTTATCCTTTATTTGATGAATTCTGCTTGATATTTTGTTTAAGGGTTTTTCTCCTGTGTTTATGAGAGAGATTGGTCAATAGTTTTCCCATTTTTTTGTCAAGTTTTGGTACCAACACGTTGA
>NW_004524637.1:646968-652625 GCF_000260255.1 Octodon degus
CTCTCTCTCTCTCTCTCTCTCTCTCTCTCTCTCTCTCTCTTCCCAGAGAGGTAAAGCTATTTTCCCAGTCAAGGCTTCTTTTACAAGTGGCAGGATAAAAAGGGGAGTGATAAAAGGATAACATTTCAGAAGAGAAACTTGACCAACACTACTAAAGCCAGGTTCAGATATTATTTTCTTCTTTCGGCCTAGATATTACAAAAATTCCGATGGTAAGGTTTAAAACACTGCTCTTAACAGTAGGAATCAAACATTTCCCTGAAAAGTGCCTATTTTTTCTTCTTCCTAGGGCACAGCTGTGATGCTATTTAACCTGATCCTACCACCTATTTTCTTCCCGGGCTCATTGTCCATGACTTCCTGTGTTGGATCCTTTCTTGCGCATTTCTTTATTTTTGATTCCTGACATTTTTTTGTTACCATTCTGTAGCCTAGTGAAGGCTAGTCCAAGTCCCATGAGGTGGCAGCGACAGAGCCTGAAGAAGCGTTAGATGGTGGTTCTTGGGAGAAAGATGACTTAAGTCACACAGTCTTTGGACTGAAATTTGGTAGCACCACTTTATATATGGGGACAAGGGCAAGGGAGAATCTCTTTCTAAAATATCCAACTATTCTATAAGCCTGATGCCTGTATTTACAGAAGTGAAGGCAGACAAGTGTTCCTGGCCTCTGGCTGAACATATGAGGCCATCTGTCATTGTTTCTGTAAATCTTATGCAGTTAGTTTTATTATTAGTTTTTAAAAATGTGCTTCTGAGATCCTTCACATCCAGAGTCAACCCTAGGGGCCTGTGTCTTTTCCAGGCCATTGTGCCTCAGAAGCCAGGGTTGCTGGAGGCATTTGGGATTGAATGTATGGAAAATATTTTCATAGTGTGTTGCAGTGGGCTTTGCTTTCTGTCCCAGCCATCCAGCCATCTCAGAGAAAGACACAATCAATTTGATATGGTGTAAGTACTTGTCAAATTGTTTATTTGCCATTCACACTAGTTATAATATTGGATTTACAGAAGAAACTGTGGTACAAAGGAAATAAGGCTCCAATAGCCCCTGGGTGGCAGCAGCCCAGCTGCCCTACATAAGCTGGGCATGCAGACCCTCCCAGGAGAAGGGCAGCTGTCACCCCTGATGTGCACAGTGCACTGTGTCAATGAGAGCTCGCTCTGCTATGTTAGTTAGAAACACCCTAGTGAGGGCATGCTGGGTATTCTCTCCTATCTTATCTGGTTGAAGACCTGAACTGGACAGTTCCCCTTCAGCAAGTGTTCAGTATGTCAGTACCGGGGAAAAGAAGCCCACGCGTTAATTTTCAGGATGCTCTGTGACCAGAGGTAATAACTGCCACACAAATAGACATTGGGTGGACACTCAAGTAGAAATATGCTTTCCATAGATTTTTCAATAGATGTGTTACGCTGTCATTTCAATTTGGAAGTTTATTCTTTCCACTGATTTTTATACATCCAGAATAACACATATAACCAACAGTTCTTTTTTGTTTTTTGCACATTAATTTCCCCTAGAACAAAAAGTGAACTTAAAAAAATTGGAACCATGCTATTAGCTGTTTACAAAAGTGGGTATCTCATTTTTAAGTCTAAAATAAAGTAGAAAGAAGCATTTTTTTCTACAGTATTTAGCCAACATAAGAAAAAGTCCTTTGAAACACATAAAAATTGAAAAAAGTTATTACAGGCATTAACAATATTTTATAATGAAGCTTAAAATCTATTTACATACATAAATACAATTAATTTTGTTGATACAACCCTTCTGGAAGGGAAAAAATAAAAAAGCCATAGGATCAGCTTTATCAATAGTGACCAGGCTGAAGGGAAGGGAAAAGTTTCCCAACAAATAAACAAATCAACAAAAAGCCCCAAGCAAATGTATAGTCTAGAGTAAACAAAACCGTATTTTCCTCAGATGTAAAAAAATGTTTTCTGAGATTACTGTCAATCTATCTTTTCATGTATAAAAGACCCAAAACATGTCATCCCCCCCAAAAGCAAAACCATCAAAATAAAAAAATGCCAGGACGGAATGTCCCAAGGAAACAGGTATTTCAAGACAGAAATCTGCAATCCTTAATTGCAGGACATTTGAGTGAAACCATTCATTTCCTTTCCAATCAGAGCATTTCTGTTTATCTGCACAGAAACTGTAGGCAGCAGAAAGGCTGTTTACTCACTGATTGTAATTTACCCGGGAAGGCTTCTGCTGCTGCTTTTGGAGAGCAAGCAGATCCAAAACGGCTGGAAACATTTCTGTCCTGCTGGAAGAAACCCATAAGCAGGGGAAAGGCTGACTCACCCTGTTCTTGATGCAAAGTGAGGAGAACTGGACCTCCTTGTGTTCTGGACATTTGGTATGGGGTGGGTGTGTGCTCTCTCCTTACAGAGAATGGGAGAACGAGGGAGGGAGGGAGGAGGAGGAGTTTGCAGGAGGAAGCAGGGAGAGGAAAAGGGAGACGGTGAAGATGCGGCAGACAGGGAGAGAATATATATATTCAAATAGTGAGGACAGCAAGAAGTGGAATACATGTCTGTGTTGAAACATATATAGTGGTAGGAATAAGCAGTACAAATGGCTTATTCAATCTTTCTTCTCCTGGACCAAAACTCCTAGATACAGCCAGTTATTACATGATTAAGAATCTTGCTGACATCTTACGTTACCTGGAAGCAATGAATACAAAGATACCTTCATTTACCTGCAGGTTGTGAGTACAATTCCTCAGCAAGAAAAATATGTGAAAACTATTTCCAAAATAACTACAGTTGGAGATTTTTTTTTTTTTTTCCCTGAAATGACTGAAAACTATGTGTGTTGGTAAGGGTTGGTGAAACTCTGAACTGCCAAACTGGTAAGTCTACAACAAAGTGACAAGACCTTTCCATAAAGGCTTTGAGATGTGAGAGATTATCTAATTCCCTGCTTAGGATATTAGGCTGGTCTTGAGTTGAAATATCTTCAGCTATGAGAATTAAGATGAAAAATATAAATTTTTCTTTCATCCTTCCCCAGCATTTTTCTCAGGTCAGATATGGTAACATGTGCTGAAAAGAATAAGTTAATTTGGGGAAAATGGGCTAATAGTCCATTCCAAAAACTATATCTTTAATTTCTCTAACATTTGATAGTAGTTTAGCTGTAAAAATATACTGTGGAATAATTTATGAAACTGAATTTTGGGAGGCATTATATCTAAAATGAAAATGAGTATATTCTGAGTTTCTGTAAGGTCTGTTATAATTCTCTAGATAAGAATAACCTGACGTCACAAGCTGCTTCTCTCTTACCAAAGTGCTACTGCATCTGTGTAAAAAACAAATAATCAATATATATATATAAAACTCAAAACAAGTTGTTTTTAAATAAGTCCAGCTGTTTTGCTGCCTGCAGCCAAAGATCTAATTCAAATGCGTAAATTTCTAAAATAAAAATCAAACACTGTTCTGAAGTCCTGCTTTCAAACACTCTTTAGAGTTGACCTGAAATTGTTTTAACTAATTCAAGAGGTACATTAAATAACCAGATCATTTAGAGCACACATATGTCAAAATCAGCAGTTAGTATTTCCGAGTTGTACAAAACTGCATTCTGACCAAGTCCTCCAATAAAAATAGTGCCATGAAATTTACAGTGACATCGGATACACTTGACTTGTAGCCATGAGCAGCAGTGACATGAATCTTTCCTGTCATGCTGGTGCACACAGATGGAAGTGCACACACCCCCAGGGTAGGGTCTCAGCCTGGTCGAAGCAAAAACAAAGGTGTTGTCAAGCAGTCCAGATGGGTTTCCTACACAGGTAGAATGATGTTCTCCCAAGTGATTCCATCCAGTCAGGCAGAAACTGGCTCATCCAGGTCTGATTTTGGATTGACCCTCTTAAAATTCAGCTGGGCTCCTTTGGCCCTCAAAGTTATTTGGTTTTCTCCCTCCCACTCCTACTTTTGGGGGATAGCTAGAAATTCTGTTCTGCATTAATGACTGAATATTGTATCAAAGAGAAATGTTTTCTTGTGCCCCCAGTAGTGAGAGGTTAAGGGATTCCTAAATTCATCATTTGGTTCCTATGTAAATAGTACTCCACACGGCTCCCACTGGATGTGTTCTGTTACAGAGCATGTCTGAAATTATCAGGCCATGGTGTAAGTACACCCCAGGCAGAAATTCAGTCCTTTTCAGAGGCGTAATCATTGGCACCTGCCTGAACCCTTTGGGACTAGAGCTGACCTTCTGTCTGAAGGGAAGAAGCCAGATCTGAGACCCTTTGTTGACCCTAGCAGAAAATTCTCTATTTTTGATCCTTGGAGTGACCCTCAGTTCCTAAAATCCCATTAAAAACATTGCTGCATGAGCTACCAACTTGTTTAATTAACATGAAAGGGAGTTTAATGTAAACAATATTTCCAGATAACCAAGTGATCACATTACCCATTTGTTTTTTCCAGCCTTCTTCAATGTGACACATTTAACTTTGGCTACTATAAAAAAGCATAGTACTTGATATTTTTCTTAATATAAGTACATTTAAATAATTAGAAAAGTATCAACACATAAGTAACTGTCTGAACATCAAGATATATAAATATCTAGGGATTCCTTGTGGGAATACAGTAGTTAAAAAAATGACCCAATGCTGTAGCTGTCTCAGAAACATAAAAAATAAAACAACTACACGTAAGTCCCAAAGAGAAGTTAAATAAAACTTATAGAAATGGGAATCCTATTTCTCAATTGTTAAAGCAAGAAAGAAGCAAATATATATATATATATATATATATATATATATACCATCCAGATGCAAATACGCATTTTGCAATTTATAAGGTGCAGAAAAGAAAATCAAAAATAAGAATTGGATGCCAAACAAGATGAACTGTGTCCTCCCGCTCCCCTCCCCCAACCCCTAAAATTCCACTCTCTGGAATAAACAACTTGGTTAAAAAGTTAAGTCAAGGGTATAAAATCTTTCTTTTATTCACAGCATTGCTAAATCAGAAGCATTCACAGTTTCCCTCTGGGAATCATCCTGTTTGCCTTACAACGTGCCCACGTCACGGTGGTCCTGTGGACACCAAGTCGTGCCCTGCTGGGAAGACGGATGGGCCCAGGGCCGACAGCGGCGCGAACTGCGAGGCTTCGGAAGCACAGGAGGCAGAGGCCCGGCGTGAGCCGGGGCAGGCGCGGGCGGCCGGCGGCCGGGGGCGCGGGCGGAAGATGGCGAACGTGGGGCTGCAGTTCCAGGCGAGCGCCGGGGACGCGGACCCACAGAGCCGCCCCGTGCTGCTGCTCGGGCAGCTGCACCACCTGCACCGCGTGCCCTGGAGCCACGTCCGCGGGAAGCTGCAGCCCCGGGTCACCGAGGAGGTGAGCGGGCCGCGGCCGCCATGCGCCCCGCGGAAGCGCAGGCCCGGCGGCGTTAGGCCCCGCCCGGGACCCGGCCTGGAGCCCGCGTCAGTCCGCTCCAGGGCCCAGCCATTGTCCCGGGCCGGCGCCGCCTGCCAGGCCGCGACACCTGCGCGCAGGCCTGCACCCGCGGCCGAGTGGCAGCCGCCACCTGCCTTTCCGCGTGGCGCCCGGCCCCTGATCCCGCGCCAGTGGAAACAGGCCAAGCCCCAGCCGACGCGGGGGCCAAGTATTCGAAG
>NW_004524637.1:652725-655338 GCF_000260255.1 Octodon degus
CCGGCGGCCGGGGCCGAGGTCCGGCGCCGCGCGTGCTCAGTAGGGCCGCCACACGGCCTCCTCCAGGCGCGCCGCGGGGGCCATGTTGGTGGGCGAGTTGCTGTGGCTGCCCTCAGCCTCCACCACGTCGCTCTGGTTAGGGAGGCTGGGGTTGAGCAGCGCCGAGCCGGTGGAGGCGTTGGTGCAGGGCGGCAGGATGCGCGGGGGCGAGCGCTCGCCGCCCACCATGGAGAACTGGTAGGAGCCGGCCGAGGCCCCGTAGTACAGGTGGTAGGACGGAGAGCTGGCCTGGAAGGGGCCACCCTGCGCCTGCGACGAGCCGGGGTAGGGCGGCGGCAGGTACGTGTGGTAGCGTGTGGCCGAGCTCATGGCAGACATGCCGATGCCGATGCCCGACGTGACTGGCGTTGGGGAGTAGGTGAAGGCACCCGGGTAGTGCATGCGGGGATCAGAGATGGAGGGCAGCGCAGGGAACTGGCGTGGGTCGCCAAAGGCCGCCAGGTCAGGAGCCGCTGTGGAGCAAAGTAGATGTCGTGTGAGTCGGCAGCTGGGAGGCCGTAACCCTGCCCTCTGCCCAGAAAGGAGGGCTACCCAAAATGCCAGTCCCCAAAATAAGGAAAAGACTTCCCAGAATGCTCTTACCCAGGAAGTGAGGGAACTACCCAGAATGTTACTACCCAAGAAGAGGAGAAACTACCCAGAATGCCCTTGCCCAAGAAGTACAAGGACTGAATACTGATAGACGGGAAGATAGTGTGAAAAATATATAGAAATGGCGGACGGTAATACTTACAGGTAAGATATTATGTAATGTGGCATATAGGAAGTGATATAGTATAATAAATATAATGTGGCTATATTCATAGTATAAATAATGCAAATTATAGATTAAAAAATTGGTATAAACCCATGGTGGCAGTTGCAGTCTATTGGCTTATCTGGCTGGTGTCAATTTTTATATGTTCCACTACTTAAAAATGAGTTTTACTTTTTTAAATGGTTGGAGGGGGGAACTAAAAAAAGGTTAGTATATTTTCATGTCAAAATTACAGGAAATTCAAAGTTCATTTTTCAAACATAAGTTGAAACATAATTCCACCTTTATATATTGTGTAGGGCTGCTTATGAGCTACCACTGCAGAACTGCATGATGATGACAGAATTGCAGGGATGGCTAAAGTATTTCTTGGTGCTTTACTGAAAAAATTCTGCCTACCCTCTAAATTAATCAATGTTAATATCAACTAGTATACTGATGATACACCCAGTATATTAATATATCACCATTACTATGTAGTAACTTATATAACACTATATAGCAGTTAATATAATGGATGCATTGATATATTACCAAGAGTATGTTATACATAATATATGTATAATATATGTATAATATATTAATATTGTATAATTACACATAAATGTTGTAAAATAGGATTAATGTGGTAATATATTACATAAATTTAGGTTGAATCTTAGCAAATGCCATTTTTTGTAGTATTTTAATTGTTAAAAGTGGAATTTTCAATTATTCAACATAATATGTGTCTGCTAGTGACAGAGAGTGACTGGTGTGAAGCAGACATGATAAACACCACACCATGGAGCCGAGTGTGAATGGTGATGAATAGCAATATCATCTCTTTCCCAGACCCACCCTCAGCCTGGCTTCTAAATATTTAGAAAAATAGAGCTTTAATTTCATCCAGATTCTTTAATATGTGTTTCTCTGGTTGTTTAACACAAGTGGATATAGGACTTGGATTTTTTTCCATTTTTTAAAATGTTTTGAAGTTTTCCCAGGAATGGCAAAGCTTTGTCTATAAAATTCCCTTTTTTAGCATGTCAAATCTACAGTGTTGCAAACTGGCTTTGGCTGTACTGTAGCTTACTGTCTCCCTCTACATTTTTCTTTCCTTCAGTCTGCCCTAGAGGATTACTATAGAGTGCCAGGACATGTTCCCCATGTCCTGAAGATCACAGTTTATCAAAAGTGGCACTGTTGACATCGCTGGCCAGATTATTTTGTAGGGTGCTTTGGGGCTGTCTTGTGCATTGTATCTGACAATGACTGGCAGAATCTCTGGTCTTTACACACTACATGCCAATAGCAACCCAAAATGCTTCCAGATATTGCCAAATAACGAGTGTGGGGACAAGGGAGGCACAGTTACCCATGGCAGAGAGCCACCACTGTAGATACAGGATGGTTTCCTGAGACGGGCGGGACTATAATTGTTACATTAGCAAGCCAGAAGCAACAAAACAAAGCAGAAGCATGAATTCAGTGTCTAAATTTTTAAGTTCTCAAATCAGCATACAAAGGAACTTTAAGTTTAAAGAGTATGTGCCCTGCATCCTTCTGAGTTCAGGATGATGGAGACACTTGAGGACATCAGAAGGTTGCTTTGAAAGGAGAGCTACCAGAGTGGGTTAATCTGATTTTTCAGAAGGCTTGGGCTGTTGATCAGCTTCCTCATATTTCAAGCCTATTATTCCAGCAGGGAGAGCTAGTGTGTTCTCATTCTCATTCTCATTCTCATTCTCATTCTCATTCTCATTCTCATTCTCATTCTCATTCTCATTCTCATTCTCATTCTCATTCTCATTCTC
>NW_004524637.1:655438-661656 GCF_000260255.1 Octodon degus
CTCTCTCTCTCTCTCTCTCTCTCTCTCTCTCTCTCTCTCTCTCTCTGCTTCCTCTCCTGCCCCATATTTCTCCCCCCCCCAAATCCCTCCTCTAATGATCTTTTATTGCTCTAACACATTTTTAAAAAATGAACTCTTGTGTACATTTGGGATGAATGTGATGAGGGGATATACTCTTCATCAGAGAGGTAATTAAAGTTTATAGAAACAGCCCAAGTCTGCAGCAGGTCCCTCCACTAATGAGGAAACCAGAAGTCTGACTTTCAAACAAACACTCCTGTTAATCTTTTCAAAGCAAGTCAGACATGTGGGCAGGGAGAAAGTTGTAAACTGACAGTGGTTCTGGGGCTGCCCTTCCTTCGCCCCTCTCTAGCTTATTCTCAAGCCAGGCCACGCCTCATTCCACAGGGCTCATCCCTGCCTGCTTGCTAGTGCCATCCATGAGCAAGCTCTGTGTCATTTGTTTTTGCTTTTACAGAGAGCTGTGACATGTCAGAGAGTTAACAGGAGACTTTACTCCATAATTTTTTTCTACTCTGATTTACGTAGACCAAGGAGCAGCTGAGGGAGGAAGAAAAGCTTTAGGCAAATACAGTTCATTTGTTGTCATCTGATGCAATGCTCTGGACACACATGACTCTGCCCATTATTCCTCTTGCTTCATTTGACCTAAAATAAAAAGGTGAATCTACTGGAAAAATGAATGAAAGGTCACCCTGTTTCACAGTGGTGTCTGGACGTGCTCTGCCAGTCTGTTGCAACTACCACATGGCAATGTGGTGATGGTACCGAGTTACTGGAATCCTGAGTGAGTCTGTGATTTGTCATGGGCATAAGCACTGGAATGATGTTACAGTCTCAGCTGTTGGGGAAAAATAGTTCTTTCACTTGTGGGCAAATGTCTGAAAGGTCTGAAATATTGCCCGTATTTCTTCTATTTTCACAGTAGCATCATTTTACCAAAAACAAAACAAAACAAAAAAATAGCTTTGTCAGATTATTGTCTTTTTTTTTAATATACATGTTTGAGAATAACAACTTCACGCCTCCAGATACGCTCAGATTCTAGGGCTCTATTGAAATACTGTATTTGTTTTCATATGTCTTGTCCAGTGTCAGTTATTAAGAGCAGTCCTGTGCAAATCACCCTCCCAGCCGTGGCTCATCCATCCTTTTGGCTGGCCTGGTACCTCCTCGCTCAGTAGCACTGTAAACTGGGACCCCTGATCTTTAGGAGGAACTTTTTAAGAGTAGGAAATCTGGGGATTAGGAGGTTGAGATATTTTGGTTGGAAATGTTTCCCCATCGAGGGGACTGAATTTTTGCCATGACAGCTCAACTCTTTGCTCTACAGCTCAACAGGGATGAAAGCAGCCCCACTCTGGGGCCCCTCCCACTGCCCCCAAAGGATTAAACAACCTGAGCAGATAATGGCTGCCTTGAAAGGATCTTTTGCATGACTCAGATTAATGCATGCTGTCTGTTGCCCAGGTTGGCAGCTACACATTAATTTAAAAAAAAAAAAAGAAAGAAAGAAAAATAAACCTCCAGATGACAACTCTTTTCAGACAAGGTGTGGAGTCTGTCTGCAAAGGATAGAGAGAGACAGACAAGAGTCCACATCCCCACGTTCAAGGAAGCCCAGGTGGGGCTGGGGCTGGGGGCGGGGCCGCACACAAAGCTGCTGGGAGGGATGAAAAGGTAAAGCAGCCACAGAGCAGTGTCAAGTTCTCAAAGCTGTCCGCCTGAGCAGTCACTTTCTTTTATGCAGTCTGCCCCCACCCCCACCCTCACCCCCAGTTTTAGGACAACACTTTTCAGGCCTGTGCTCCAGGCTTGATTTCTCAGAGGGAGTTCTGCCAAATTGAAGAGCAGTCTCCCGTGCTGTTCTCTGCCACTGATGAAAGCTGCTTTGGAATTCTCTGGTCCTCCCTCAAAGACAGCACAGGATCATTCTTGGGTGCTGAAACAGGGCTAGGTTTTATCTGTGTCACATTCCTAGCCATAATGCATCCTTCCTTACTCCTTGGGTAACTGAAGTCCAGCTTATTTAGAAGCATCACTGTGATTTGGGAGTTTGAAATACACATGTTACATATTCTTTTTTTTTTTTTTTTAAAGCCTCCCTTATATCTGAATACTAGTGCACTGGAAGAGCTTGACCCCTAGGGCTTTTGGACTATAAAGTACCAATTTGGGGTGACAACCAAATGCAAAGACTTACAACATACATTCCCAAGGATAGACCCATACCAGCGACATTTCCAAAGAAAGCAGTAATTGTTGGAGATGCGGCCCATGCATAGCCAGTGCGTAGAATAGCACCGCAGAGAAGAATCAGTGCAACCTGATGAGCCAGCTCCTCTGGAATCAAACTCTGTTCCTAAGAGATGAGTTTTAAGCAGCCACAAGTTGAATGGATATTATACTTCCTACAATACTCCCTTAACTCCTTAGATCAGCATTTGCCACGAAAGTGCTGGCATTGAGGGTCATGACTAATGTAAAAACTGAACACTTAAGTTGGATTTCCTGTTTTACTGTAGCACTACGGAATATTTGAAGACAGTGGTTTTCAAGTGGGGAAAGTTTTTGTGGCAATGTCTGAAGATGTTTTTGATTGTTACATCCAGAAGATGTTCCTGGCACCTAGAGGCCAGGGATGCTGCTGAATATCCCACAGTGCACACAGAAGCCCCTCCCCCCAAGAAAGAATTGTTCAATAGTGCTGCTGCTGAGAGGGCCTGAGAAAGCATTCAGTGAAACTCTAAGAAGCAGCTAAAACAGCTTGTGAACTGTCAAGCAATCACAATTGTCTGGAAAATACAACATTTCACAACAGCTAAAATGGCAGACATGACTCCTTTGCCCCTTTGCTTGCCCCTTAATCTGCTATAATCTGATCCCAAGAGTTGAAAAGGAAAAACGGCCACCCTCCCCCAACACACATGCAAGGGTGTTTGCAGGCCTCATAATGCTGAAGTTCTCTGAAGTATTTTCACAGTTTGGTTCAGCTCCAATTTCAAAGCCCCAAACAGTAAGTTTCTTCTTTTGCCTTCAACAAAGGAATTTTTCTCTGTAACTCTGATTTCCCTGCCCACGAGCAAAGGTGAATGCCAAGCCCAAAGGGCTCATAGGTTACATGACTAATATTTAATGAGCTCACATTAACAACAATTATGCCAACCATGACACCTGAGCTTTCCATGCTGTTCTCCTAACCTCGATCTGGACAGCCTGTAGTTGGGAACATCTTACTTGGTGAGTATTTGCCTCCCACTCGATGTTTTCCCTTATTGTACTGGTCATGACATTTGGACCAATCCCCTTAGTCCCAGAATTCAGTGGGAATGATGAGTTCTAGAAACTGAACACATGCTCTTCTCAGATTATTAACCCCTAAGCCCCCACCTTTTCCTGCTAAACATGAGCAGCCCCTGAATGCCCAAAGTAGCAACTTTTCCAAGTCATTTGGTATCCAAAATCTTTGCTTTTGAGTGTTAAGTCAGTACATGGCGTGGCACTTGGAACAGAGATAGGCAACTCTGTCTTTTAACCATGTTTTATTTAATTAACAATGGTAATGGCCTGCCAGTTCCCTTTGTACATCTCCTCTCTCAAACCTTTTTTTCTTTTTTTGGTGGAACCGGGGATTGAACTCAGACCCTTGCCCTTGCCAGGGAATCACTTATTCTACTGAGCCATCTCCCCAGCCCCTGTCCCAAACCTTGAATTTCGGCTTGGGTGCAGATGTTTTCAGGAGCCTTACTTGAGAGCCGGCTGGAAAGTTCTGCAGAGAGGCTTGTCATGCCACTGGCACGTCCAGGCGAGATGGGTGTTGCAGGGTGCACGGAGGGAGTGGTGATGGATCCCAAGTATTGGTAGGATTGATCGTAGGACCATGGTGGGGATGGCTGGATCTGCCTTGTATCTGCATAGAAACAAAGGATCAGTTACACATTGGGTGGGGGTGAAGTTTCAAGACTAAAATATTTTAATAAGAAACTGTCAACCTTTGTTTAAATATATATGCATGTAATCTGTTTATCAGTGTTTACTAAGGCTATCTGGGCCTAAGAATCTGCCTCGTTGAGTGATTTGTCTCCTAAAAGGCACCAAAGTACAGTTTATGTTTGATTCTTGCAGATTTTCATGTGATAAGTATTCCTTCTAGAGGTTTTATTCAATCACACTAATAATGATGAAGGGAGTGGACTGTGCTTTACCTTCATGTTCAGAGTACTGGACTGCTACACTCATGTCTTCACATGCTGACTGCCCACGCAATTTCAGCTTTACCAATGATTACAGTGGTCACTATCAAAAGCATTTTGTGAACTTGGGCTGTTACCTGTCTATCTGTGGACAGTAAGCAAAAGGCATGCAAGAATTTTGGTATTTTTGTGTACCTTTGGCAGAATTATTCCCTGGGCTTTTACAACCTTTCTGGTAAGGTGAATGGTCTCCCAAGAAGGACAGCACAGAAGGTTTGGCTGGGGAGCTGGCAATGAGCTTAACTGCCAGAGAGTTGACCCCTTTGTAAGAGTTGATGTTTGCAACTTTTATAGGGCAGAAGTTTTTAGCAAGTATTTTCTTTATTGTCATTATGAGGCTTAGGTTAGATGAGGCAAAAATGTGACATTAAAAGATTTAGGCAAAATGGATTTTGTAAATTTGACTCCAACATTCAAAAGTATCTTAGTTTTCAAATGCATTATGCTGTTCACAGATGAAAAGGAGGTAGGGGACTCTCATATTCGTAGACAAAATGTCCAATAATATTTAAGTTGTACACTGTCCTAACTATAGGACAGCTTTACATTTCCTTAGGATTAACCATTAATTTTCTCCTTGCATCCCATGTCATTTGTGGCCAATAACAACAGCAGACTTCAGTGATTTCCAAAGGTCTCATCAGAGCTTCATGACCCTGGGAATAGTCATTTGGGAAGAGCAGACTTCTCTAGAAAAACAGGAGCTATAAATTTTGTAGCTGCATGACATTAGGGAAATAAGTTATTTCTGCTCATTCTAAAGCATTCAGATCTGCTCCCTCTAGGGCTTTGCATTTTCATTAAAATTTATCTCTTTTGAGGTTTGTGTTTTTTTGTTTACCTGTTTGGGGTTGCCGCAGTGGACAACAGAATTAGACAACTGGGGATCCTATCTCCTTCCCACTCCTAATAGCTTCCCTTCCTCTCTCATATTGATCCATTTCTTTATTTTTTTTTCTCCTGAAAAAAAAAAAAACCCTGAATTTTTAAGTTTCTAAAACCTCGTAGCTTGTGGGCACATATTTTAACTTGGGATCTGAAATCTTATTTTAGCTTAACTGGAAATATTTTAGCTTAACTGAAATCTGATGGTAAAGCGAGGTCTTTATTTCATTCTGTATTTTAGGGGATTTAAAGAGATGGTGACAAATAAAGAGCCAGTCCATGCTAAACCCAGGGAAAAATAAATGCTCAAATGCAGTCACAGCTCCATGCAATCTTACAGCTAATAGAGTCCCCAAAAGATGGAGGAACAAGCAGCAAAGAACTGAGTATTCCCATGGTACTTGAAGTGTTTTGCTCCAAGTGAAAAAAATAAATCCTGCACTCACATATTGCCTGTAAAACATGTATATGTCTTAGACACACATTTACTAAGTGTCTGTATAGTACTCAAATATTTTAATCACTTAAAAAGCAAACAAAAGGGTTTTATAATTGTCATAAAGCCCTCCAGGGTGTGAATTGTGGTGTAGTAATTCATGCTTGTTGTGTAGACAGCCTAGCACCCCTAACCCCATGTCTAAAACCACACTAAGCATAAAGTGTTATGCTATGATTCATGCTCTGTCATGTTTTACTGTAGTGAAAAAGTTGTGCTAGGGTTTTCTAAACTCATAATTAAACCATGCAAACGTTGCATAATATTTCACAGCCTTTTAAAAATATGCTTTGGTAAAATGATCTTTATGATTAAAGTCCAAGTTCTATGACTTTTTTTTTTTAAACATAGGGTTATAGATTCAGTGTTATCTTACCTCACACCATAACTTAGCTTTCCAGGTGTTGGTGTGGGGACAGTGTTACAAGGCCTGAAGCCACCCTCCAGTTAGTGTTCATTCCTGTGACCACAGTGGACTTGCTTGGGTTCATTGTCAGTGGTGCCAGAAGGTGGTAGTGGTGAGCCTTTCCTCACAATTTTGGGTGTTTTCTTCTACATATATT
>NW_004524637.1:661756-696389 GCF_000260255.1 Octodon degus
CTTGCCAGGCAAGCGCTTATTCTACAGAGCTATCTCCCTAGCCCCTTACATATATTATTAATAAAGCATAAGACCAAAGTAGGGAAAAGGCACAACAGCATGATGTGTTCTGTGTTTAATATTCTACTGGTCTTGCTCTGATAGGGCCAGCATGAACTTATGGACACAAGTACTGGACTGACAGCAAGAGAAGTGGGCTCTGGGCCTGCCTGTTTGGTGGGATGCTCTTTTAGGCTTTTTTAATGCTTTTCTCTGGAAGATGTTTCCTAAATCTATTCCAGTGGTAACAGGGCAGAATCCTCATTCACATAAATTTCAGTATTTCTTTGCTTAACGTGTATGTTATTTTTCCTTGTAGTCATAACTATATATATTCTAGCGGGAGGATGTTGATAAGTTAGGAATGATCCAGGAAAGGTCTTAGGCTGGGAAGAGAAGCTCTGTCATTCTGCAAACCATAGGGCTACTTGTTCTTGAAGGAACTGTCTCTGATAAATCAATGTATTACAAAGAACAAAATTTTATTAAACATATAATACATGCCAGGCATGTGCTAATTAAGACCAATATGGTCCTTACCTGACTGGAACTTTCCTTAGTGAAGGTCTGAGGCCTCTATGGTGTTTGGAAAGGCTTCTCACTGTTATTAGTCATCTTACTGAGAGTTCATTCATTCATTCATTCATTCATTCATTCATTCATTCATTCATAGGCTTGTGGAGTTATTCATCTTGCCATTCATTCATATTTCCACAAACACTTTTGCTTTATTAGGAGACTCACTAGTGAATGGATTATAGTCTCTGCCTTCTGGGAGTTAGAGCCACTAAGTGAAGCTAAGGGCTGTATCCAGGCTCACTACTAAATTAGCTGTGTAATATGGATTTGAAACAGCAGTTCCCAAGGTAGAAGCAAGGTCTCTAATGATATTTGTTACATCCTTACGTTCTGCCTCTAAGAGGTGCACACTAGGGAAGGCGGAGAACATACAGACAATCACAGCTCAGTGTGGTCTGCTCACTGAAAGCAAAAGCTATAGTAATAGGGACACTTACTGTGATTTTGACAAAGTGCTAGAGCCTGAGTGTCCTGTCTGGGAAAGACACTATTACGATTTCTTCATTTAAGAACTCCATTAGGTTCTCATAGGGTCCAATACAATAACTGTGGGGCTATAGCTGAAAGAGCTTCCAGTCGGAGATTATTGATGGAGAAGTTTAGAGGGAAGCCCAAAGATGCCAGAGGGGCCAAAAATAAGGACAGTGAAGGAATCTGAAGCCTCTTGACCAACAGCAGGGGTAAACATTCAACATGGTCCAACTTCTGCCTAGATTAGCACAGGAAGTCATGCTAAAGGCCTGCTTACTTTGATTCCTATCATGTGATACATCATGCCTAATTTTCAACAAAATGTTACAATACAAGCAGAAAAGACAACCTGAAGAGACAAAGCAAGTGCCAGAATGAGAAAGATATGGTTCAGATTTTAGAATTACCAGACAGAGAAAGTGACTACAATTAATTAACATGGTAAAAATACTGTAGAAAAATAAGACAACATACAAAAATAGTTGGGCATTGTAACAAGGAAATGGGGACTGTATGAAAAACTCAAAAGGAAGTGTTGTAAATGTAAAATAGTGTGACCAAAATGAGGAATGCTTTTTATGGTTCACCAACAAACAAGGCATAGGAAGAGGAAAGAATCAAGGAACTTAAAAGTATGTGAACAGAGACTTCTCAAACTAAAAGACAGAGAGATTGAGAGGAAACCAATATAATTCAGTAACTATGGGATAATTTCAAAGGGTAAAAAATATACATAACTGGAATGCTAGAAAGGGAAAAAAGAGAAAACATGGATGAAATATTTGAAGTATCGGTGGCTGAAATTTTCCAAAATTAATGTGTCATGGTTTACATCTAAAATGTTTCCTGTTGCTCATATGTTCAGAGATCATTCTTTTGGAAGGTCATGGGATTATAAGGCTATGTTCTTCAGTGCATTAATCCATTAGTGAGTTCATGTACTATTCTGTGCTGGGGCCTGGTTGGATGTGGGCCGATGGGGGTGTGGCATGGAAGGGTGTGTTCTTCTCCCCAGCTCCTCCCTTCTGTCCCTGCTTCCTAGCTGTCATGGATGGAGTAGATTTTCCCTGCCATGTCCTTCCCGTACTCAGAGCAGGCAACTTTGGATTGAACCTTCAGAAACTGTGAGCCAAAATAACCTCTTTTCCTTTTAAGTTGTCGGTGTCAAGTATTTTGTCCCAGAAATGGGAAAGTGACCAACACACAATGACAGGTACCACACCACATATCCAGGAAACTTAGAAAACACCAAGTAAAATTAGTACCAAATCTACATCTAGCATATAAAACTCAAACTGCAGAAAACTAAAGAGAAGAGGAAATCTTTAAAGAAATTGGGAGTAAGGTGAACAACTTACCTGTATAAGAATAAAGAGAAAAATTACATCAGGTTTCTCTTTAGAAACCATGCAAGCAGAAAGAGAGTATAAGATAAAAAGTCTCAAGATAAAAGCTACCAACCTAAAATGCTAAATCCAGCAAAGTTATTCTTCAAATGTGAAAGAGAGATAAAGACATTCTCTGAAAAATAAAAATCAAGATTATTTACTGCCAGTTGATATGCTTGGCAAAAAATATTAAAATATCTCAGAGAGAAGGAAATGATACAGGCTAAACTCTCAGATCTGTATAAAGAAAGGAAGAGCATAAGAGAAAGAATAATGTAAAATAAAGTCTTATTTCTAACTGACCTGAAAGATAACTTTTTTTTTTTTTTTTTTTTTGCCGAACTAGGGGATTGGACTAAGGCCCTTGTGCTTGCCAGGGAAGCGCTTATTCCACTGTGCCATCTCCCTGGCCCCCAAGATAACTATTTAAAATGATAACAGCTACAATTATATGGGACAATAACAGCATGTCTGAATGTCCCAACTTAACTTTTAAAGAAAATCAATCAATCTATCTATCTATCTATCTATCTATCTATCTATCTATCTATCTATCTATTTGATACAGGGTCTCACTACACAGCTCAGACTCATAGTGATCCTTCCATCTTAGCCTCCCCAGTCCTGGGATTCTGGCTTGTGCCACCACATCCAGTTTTGGTGGCTTGCAGGCTACCACTACATACAGTACCAGGGATTGAGCCCAGGTCAATCCCCACTTGCCAGGCAGATGCTTAGACTGCTGAGCTATCGCCCCAGCCCAAATGTGCCAATTTAAAGGCAGACTGCCAGAGCAGGTAGAAAATGAGAACTAGCTCTATGTCTCTTTAAAGGGTTTCACTTTAAATATCAACTCAGATAAGTTAAAAGTAAAAGGATGGGACTGAACCATGTAGCAAGACTGTAAGAAATAATTAAAAAGTAAAAGGATGGCAAAAGAGACACTATATTATTACTAACCAGAAGAAATCCAGGATAGTTAATTTTATGCAAAGCTTACTGAAAAGCAAGAAAGATTCTAGGTCTAAAGAGAAATACATAATTGCAGTAAAAACAAGACTTATAGGAAAATTTACAGTACTGAACCCATACATTAGAAAAGAATGATCCAGAATTGGTAACCAAACCTTCCACATTAAATAAACCTAAAGGAATCAGAGGAAAAGAAATAATAAAGGTTAAAATAAAAATCAGTGAAACTGCACACAGAAAAGTAATAGAGAACAATCAATAAAACCAATGCTTGTTCTTTAAGAAGCTCCAGACATCTTATTTTGTCCCCATTTTCTCTCAGGCCACAAGAGAAGACAGAGAGATGCATCTGTTCTACTCTTACCTCGCACTTCTTTGGTTTTAACATCCATAAGCTAGGTTTCCAATAATACCAGATAACCTGGGCCACTGTTGCCTAATACAGGCCAGAGATTGTCGGGGGCCCACTGCACAGTCATGAGAGTTGCAGGGCTCTGTCCTTGTCTACTTGGATGGCATCTCTAAGAGACCAGGCCTCTTGGTCACTTCTTGGGGTCACTCACCAATACAAAGTGGACAGTTAGCTATACCATGGTGCTTCATCATCTATTTTTGAGAAAGACAAAACTCCCTACTGAGCTTCTAAACCCCTTGGGGTGCTGTTTTCTTCCCGACAGAATTTCTCCCAGCTCTTCTAGCTTGGAAGAAGGCAGGGAGGTGCCCAGAGTGCCCTCTCAGTGCACCTCAGTCCTGGGAAGCTGGTGTAATGCCCTCCTGGATGCCTCAGCACACACAACAGGATGTGACTCAGGACTCAGAGATGTGAGTCAGTTTCCAGGGTGATGTGTCAGGGCGAGCCCCAGTGGAGGTTCACATCTTCTCATCTGGGACCCTGAGGAAGAAAGATCTGGGCTCCCCTGAAAGCAGAAAAAGTCCCTGAATGCTTCACAGCTATCTTCAGAGTTAAGTGATTTTAGCCTCCACAGCTCAGGAGCTGGGGCAGTTCTCAGCTGTGCAAGGAGCACTTCCCACAAAGTTCCACTTCTTTGAGAAGTGGAGACTCGCTGACATTTGTGGCGGTGGGTAAGACTGCGACATAGTACAGTAAGAACAGTGATCACCTAGAGATCCCCTCAGGTAGCAGACACCAGATTAACACCTTGCCTCTGTATCAGTGTAAAGTCCACGATAACGTGACTCAGTTCCCATCCGCTCTGGATCCTGGACGAAAGGAGGTTGTGAAAGAGCTCTGGGATTTGCCAACCATTTATCTCCGGCTGGCTGTAGACACCTTGGTTAGGCATGTGCAGCTCAGGTGTGTTCATTGTCCCAGCAATTACTTTGAAGGGAAGCATCCAGACCAAGCCAGGACAGAAGCCTGCCTGGGTATGCTGGGTTGCAAAGGCCTTCAGGGTTTGCAGCATCCAGCTTTACTGTCAACCAGTGGGCCCGGAAGGTGGCAGGCTGCCTGCAAGAGGGCAGAGGGGAGCTGTGTGGCCACATCTGTGCCTCTCACTGTTTCCAGGACACAGATTCTTCTCTCAGCCTCTGGAGGCTTCATGGCTTTGTGGTCAGGGCCCTGCAAATGAATCTGCTCCCAACCCTGACAGCTCACCCTAGAGTCCCTTTTCTCTCAAACCCCTGTTTCCTCATCTTTAAAAATGGGGGTAACCAGACTCACCTGCCTCACAGGTGTGAGAGTTAATTAATGTTTGTGGCGCAGCTTTGAGATCTGCAGATGAAAGGCTCTCTATAAATGCAAAGTGCTCTTCCTCATTAGGGTTGCCAGACAGTTCCCAGGGGAAACAGCTCAACCCTTACCAGGAGGCCGCTCCCCTCAGCCAGATCAGTCTGAGACAGACATGTCTGGAGAAGGACTTGGCGCTCAGGCAGAGTCCTCTCTGAGAAGGTTCAGGGACAAGTCACCAGCTTTGAGGAAGAGGAGTGCCTTTGTAACAAGCCTCATTCTTGTTGGCATTGTCTGCTTGAAGTGAAGAGAAAGTGGCCTTCAGGGAGCATGGGGTAGAGGGACTGTGCTACTGAGGACTCAGAAAGGACCTTCTGGTCTCTGCCACAGCCTCCCTGCATAAAAATTATTTCCCTACATTCTGTCCAATTAAGCAGCCTTTAAAGACACCTCTTCCAGAAGGATTTTCTGTACCCCCACTTTCTGTACTTCTGCCCTTCATGTATACTCTGGAGGTCCAAAGGAACCCTACATGGTCTGGAAAAGTTCCTGTGATACCAAGCCTTGGGGTGGCATGTTCTAATTCTTCCATGAGTACCCTATTTCTTTCCTTCTATTGTATCACTTTCTTCTTCAGTGCAAATCTCAAAATATGGGAGGTAACAGTGCTTTCTGCCCCCTCCATGGGTCCTTCTTCAGCACCTGTAACCTCTGTTCATTCCTTGAAAGGGTTACACAGAAATCCTGTGTGAAGGGCTGGCAAGTCCCTGGCAGTCTCTAGCTTAGGGATACAGTGAGACCTCTTGGTCAAATGATATGTCACTGATACTTCTGATGGAAGGTACAAGCAGGACACCTGTGGCACCACCCAGGATGACCCAATGCTTATGAAACAGAATGTTCTGAAAGAATATACCATGGAGGATGGTGCAGCCTTTGCTTGAATGGCCTAGGATGGAGACATCAGAGCCAGCCTGCAGTCTGTTGTGGCCATGGAAGGCCATGGGGATTAGATGGTCTCTACGGTATGCTGATGAGGAGCCCTTATGCTTTCCAACTACACAATTGAAGAGCCATTCCTTGGGCAGACTCTATTAAGTAATGTGACCAAGACTGGTCAGCATTCTTATAATGCACCAAGGTGGCAGCAGGGCCCAAAAGAAGTGATGTTCTTTTAGGGACTGCAGATGCTGTAAGGTGACCCACCCCTACGCATGAGTCCTGAGTGTGGGAGAATGTGGTGTTCTGGAACCCAGATCAAAACAAAACCTGGTCCCCATGACTGTCACCCACTGTAGCCTGACTTCTTCTGGGGCCCCCTCCATCCTCGCTGCCTCCAGCCCTCTGTGTCCTTGAGCCAACACTCGGGATCATGGTGGGGTGGGCAGAGGAATTTCCCCACTAGCCCCACCACAGTGTTGCCTGGTGCCATCCTCTAGTCCAGTGCTGGTGAGCCATGGAACACATGCAGCAGTGGGGTGTTTGTTATCATTGAAAGCTCTAAAAGGTTTCAGTGCGCCTTGCCACAACCTAGTTATTACCTCAGCACTTTGTGTTTTTTGTCAAACGTCAGAACTGCTTGGCAATGTATAGCATGTCTTGAAGACCACAGTGCCATCTGTGCCATGCCTTGCATGGTTAGAGAACATAAGACAGTACAAACTAGACAGTGCTGAAGAGAACACTGAAGATTCTCAGGGGCTGTCGGTTTGTGTGGGTCTCAGGCACTTCCAGGATTTGGGAGCCTCTTTCCTAAGCTGTCCTTCCAGGATTCAAAGGGCTGGAATTAGGACATGACAAGGGCATAGACTTCTCAGCTTGGCATCTCCCTTTCAAGTGGTTTACACCTTGGAGACTCAGTTTCCCTATGTGTGAGGTGAAGTGACTGTGACAGCCATTAGGTTACTGGGTGAGATTGGTCATCAGTGTAGCCCCTGTCACCCATAAGTCAGGACAGTTTTCTCTCCCTGCCTGTTCAGAAAAGGGTTAACAGCATCTAGAGAATATTGGCTGTGTGCTCAGCAGAGACTCCCTGCCCACACCAATATACCCCGGGAAACAGAGGCGGCTGGGCCCCTTGGGTCACCAGGAATGAGACTACTTAGCCAGCCAGTGTTTCAAGGTACAGGCTGGTTTCTGAATTGATTCCCACACCTCAGCATAAGCAGTTCTTCCCAACAAGCACTGGCCATGTAGAGCGAACACCTTCAGGACTCTTCAGGACCCGGCTACATCTGAGGCACATGGCAGGATCTCACAGCCCCTGCCAGGACACAGAATCCACAACCAAGTTCCCAGGCACAAATCCATTGTTCTTTGTATTCTGAGATGAGACTCAAGTCCATGGCAACTCTTTTGTAGGAGCTTCCATTCCATGCTTCCAACTCAAAGAATATTCTGAAGGAGGCAGACAGAGTACTGCCTCCATGTTGCAGTGCCTACCCCTTTGGTAAGTGCTTCAGAGCAAAATCAAGTGCTACCTTCACACTCTCTTCCTCCGTTGTACGCATGTAGCACTCCAGCCCACAGAATCTCATCACTACCTCATTATTTTCTTATTTTCCTTCACTATGCATCATGCTCAGGCTTCTAGAACTAACTCCCTGTAGCAAGAGCCTGGAGGCCATACCTCACGGGGGATGACCATGGGAAGTGATTGGCATTGTCTTCTTCATGCTCTCTACCTGGCTTGCGCACTCAAGTCCTTAACCCTTGCAGAGGAGCTCAATGCATGACCAGTCCAGAGCCTACCTGAAGAGCAGAACGAGCTATGTATGATTCCTCTGCTTCCAGAACCTCCAATCTTCATGAAGCCTGTGGGAAAGGCTGCCTGTATAGAAAGGTGAGCTTCTCTCTTTGAAAAACACTGCCATTCCAACAGGCATCCAAGGTCCCGATGTTAGAAATGATGACGAATCCAGGAAGCATATTCCCTTTACAGAGGCAAGGCCTTGTTCCCCAAGTAGGGACAGCTGCCACTCACATATCTACTACCTGTTCTGTGGGTGACCTCAGAGAAACAGCAGGGTGTACAGCTATGGCTTCAGCTCCTGTTCATAACATCTCATGGAGCCACCAACTCCAGCTTATGTGCCACAGACATAGCTTTTGAGGAGGAATGTTTATTATACCTCTTAAACTCAAAGCTTCTCTGTACTCCAAAGTCCTCAAAATATAGGTCCTTTTTTTTTTTTTTTTTTGCGGAACCAGGGATTGAACTTAGGCCCTTGCGCTTGCCAGGGAAGCGCTTATTCCACTGAGCCATCTCCCCGGCCCCTAAAATATAGGTCCTTTACACTTCTGTATTTCTCAAAGATTGCTAAATGATTCATATAGTTGCTATTAAGAACAGTGAGAAGAAGAGGTGAACCATTCCCACATCTGGATGCATATTCCTAGGCAAGTTCTGAAATTCTTAGAGTACCGCAATTTCTTAGGCTTCCAAGCCAAGGGGAATCACTCTTGATTCCTTCTATGGTATCAGACAACTCTCTGTTCTAAGTTTCTCTGCTGTGATCCCCTTTCCTACCTTCCTGTGAGATCCTGGTCAGGGGCTTTGTTCAGTAAAGTTTGCAGGCATTTTGCACACCCCAAAGAACTGACCTTGGTGTGAACTAATCAGGATTGCAATAGATTAACAAGGCAGGTTGCCGAGGTGGAGTTTGCAGTGTAAAAGGAGACCTTTGAAGATAAGAGCCATGGGCGCTTTCATAAGCTCATCCCTGGTGCTCTGAACAAAGGACATAAACTAATAAAGTCAGATTCATCTGGGGGCAATCTACACTCGCAGAGGAATATCACCCCACACTCTGATTCAGAAAGGCAAACGGAAATCTGCCAGAATTCTTTTAAACTCCAACACAGATCTCCATTTAAAAAATGACACACATACACACACAGAAAAACTCCTGGCAATAAGCAGACCTCTGATGATCTAAAGATCCACAGCTTCATTTATTGACTCAGAGAAAGTAAATGGCATTTCAAATACAACCTTCATACTTTAATAGATGAGGTCACCCTGAGAAAGATGATACAGAGCCCAGCAGAGGGAAACCTCTCTCCGGAGAGCTGCTTTGATTTACAAGGTCAAGGAAGCCTTTCTCATAGAAGCAGGAGGTTTTTAGTGACTTGGACTAAAGCAGAAGAATTTAAAAAGAACTTAGACCTAGAGGTTGAGATGGCAGACAATAACAAAGCTGTTACTCAAAGAAAGGCCTGTACAGATCAGAGTTACTCAGCTCCTAAAGAAGCCAAAATTCATTCATAGACCCTGAGCTGCTCATGTTTGTGTTAGGCACTGAGATCCTGTGTGTGTCTGACTAAGTCCTTGTTGGTTTCCCAGACTGATTTAAATCAGCAGTTGTTACAAGGATGATTTCTCCTCTGGAGGATTTTAAAATTTTAAACATTATTTATTTATTTGGTACAGAATCTCACTACACAGTTTGGGCTTGTAGTGACCCTGCTGTCTCAGCCTTCCAGTGGGATTACAGGCGTGCATCACCATACCCGGTTTTGGTGGCCAGCTCAGTGCATCCCATGCCCTTCCAAGGATTTTGAGTTCATTTCTGCCAGTACCAGCAATGGTGAAATTCACCCTCACTAAAATCTAATTCCAGCGCTAACTTGTAGGCCAGCACTAGTGAACATAATGTTCCAGTTTACTCCATGACCTCAGGCCGACATGCTAATAGGAGCCCTCAACACTCACTTCTGGCTTGGGATTCTTGATGATTTATTTAGTTTGCGTGGCCGCTGGAGGTTGCCACTGAGAATATGATTGCTAGGGAAGAGCTGCCCTGGTGCTGTTTGGCTTTTAAAGGGGTCAGGATGTGGTACCAAGGATCGAACCTGGATCCTTATACTTAATAGCCAGGTACTTAGACTGCCTAGCTATCTCCTCAGCCCACTCTGGATGATTTTTAACAATATCTGAAGACATTTTTGATTGGCTTACTTAAGACCAGGGGAGTGCTAGTGGCATTTACTGGGTGGCAACCAGATATGCTGTGTGACATCCTATAGTGCACAGGATGATCCAACAACAGAAAGTGATCCGTCCTTGAAGGGCAAGGGTGCCCAAAAGTATCAGAGGAAGCCAGGGAGGCCACACTGCCACAGTGGTTTGTCACCATGTCTGATCCTAATGACAAATCGGAGGCTGTGTCTTGGAGAGGTGCCCCACAAACTGGGAGAGATAACCACACAGAGCCCTGGGTGGGAGGTACATGGAAGAGAGGGGTGAGGACAGGAGTGCTGAGGTGGGCACCTGCCAGAGCCTTTATGGGAGTCCAGGGGTGGCTGCTGTCTCCCTGCACCCAGGGAGAGCTCAACCCCACACCAGGGTTTGAGACAACTCTATTCTGTCTCAGGCCTGGCACCCAAACTTGGAGCTGGCGCACCAAGCCCTGGGTGAATTGCAGGTGTAAAGGACCAACAAGATTGCTCTTGAGCTGACCATTAGCTTTGCCACCTGGGAAGGGGCAGGCCAGCACTTGCTGCTCCAAGCTTCCCTGGCATGAGTCACCTGTAAGCAGATAATGATGCAAATCACCCGCAACATTTCTGGAGTCTCATTCCAACGTATCATGGCATGATGGTGCAGAAGGCAACCTCAGACACTTGCTGTGCCAGTCCCATCCTCCATCTCAAAGAAAGCTGAAGGGTAGAGAAGGAAAGGGACTTTGCTTCTAGTGACACATCCGGGTGGTGACAGAGTGCCCGGCTCTTTGTAGACAACTGTGGCTTCCACATGATGACTAGAAAGCACTGCCTCTTCCCATCCAGTTACCACACACTGACAAAATGGAACGACTGATCTAAACCTCAACAAGAGATAGATGCATTCTCCAGGCACGACCTGGGGATAAGCCCCGGGGAGAGGTACTCTCTCAAGCTCATAGATCTGTGGGAATGTTTTTGGTACCAGGAATCAAACCCAGCACTTGTTAGGCAAGTACTGTGCTGCTGAGCTATCTCCCCAGCATCCCCTTCCATTTATATCTTCTTTCTACCCAGAAACCAAGCCCAGAGAACCCCAGATATATATATAAAAAAAAAAACCATCAGAGAAGTATTGCTACAGATTAGACAGTATCTCATAGTCAAAATCAAGGAAAGAAGACACCATTTCCCTACCCTGTGTTTAGGGGTTGTCCCACAGGAGGCAGACTTCCAGAGGCCAGGAGGCAGTTTCAGGGAGCATGCTGTCACCCTGTTTGTGCCTTTTCTTTTAGTGGCCTTAAACTGCCAAGTGGCTGGAACGTGCTGATGCTAACCTCTTTTATGGAAAGTGCCATACCCTTTTCTGCTCACATCACTTAAAATAATGAGTGAGCTGCACTTGTATTAGTCTGTCTTTCAAGTGGATTAAATTCACGGGCTCACTCCCCTCCAGTCTCGCAGGCTTTGGCCTGGCTGTCTGAACCTCCAGATTAGACAGATGAGCACAAGCCAGACAGCAATGAAACGCAATTACCTAGGCAAACTTTTGAAGGATTTGAGCCCTGGGGCATAGGCTGTTTACGAAAGACTAAAAGCACCGTTTGTACTGAGCAGGGCCAGTTGCTGTGGTCCTTTGGAGTTTCTGGATCCTGCCTGCTGCTGGACTCTGGGCAGGATTTCTAGGGGCTGATAACATCAGATTTCTGTCTTCACCTCAGCACCTAAGGGTCTCACTCTGTTTTTCAACAAGAAAATACAAGTAACAACAAAAAAATACGTCTCCCTTTGTATTCACTGACTATCTCTCTCATTGGTTTATTAATTTTTTTTGGTATCATATACCACACCAAAAAAATGCAATGAGAGAAATCATCGTGTAGCTGATTGGCTCTGTAACTAATCTCTTTGGGAATGAGCAACCTTTCTGAAAACAGGAACTTCCTGTCTTCTAAAAAAAAAAAAGTAAGTCGGTCTCAACAGCACTGTTCCAAAGCACTTTCCCTTTGATTTGAACAAAAGAGGCTTCCAAGGAAGAGGGAAGAAGAGACAAAGAAATCAGAAAGGAAATACAAGAAGGCAATACGAGGTGTTCCCTTAGCAAAGCCATGTGTGTTTTACGCACAGAGAACACAGGAACCACAAACATGGACTGACATGGCTCTTTATCCACTAGGCAGAAAACGATCCTGAGCACAGGAAGGCGAATGGTAGGGGGAGAGGCAGGGAAGGCATGGGACAGAGTGACGCCTTCAGTGTGGGGTTCTGAAGCTCCCAGGCTGGGTAACAGGTGGAGGACAGCAAGGTAAATGGGGAGAGTGAGAGAAACAGACGAGAACAGCAACAGCGCTGGAAGAATCGGGTGGCACAGGCAGGGAAGGAGTTTGCTCAGATGCACAGCTGAGCCCCAGGAAGCAGGAAGGCCAGTGCCCAGGAGGCAGCACTGGGAGAGGGCTGGGATTCATAGGAAATAGTGGGTCCTGAGACTTGCTTTGGGGTCCAAGTCTCTAAGTGTGTAAACCAGGTCCTGGTATTTGCAAGGCAGCCTCAGGTGAGGCTGAGACCTCTGTGAGGGAAGAATGACATGAGGAAAGAGAGCTGGCCAGGGCTGGAGTGTGTCCTTCTCCCGGGGCTTTAGTTAAAGAAATGTGTAGGAAGTCATGGGGCTAGAAAGAGAAGCCCTCTAGACTTCACTTTCCCTTTCTTCCTTGTTGCAAAAGTGAAATGGAAGGCCAGGAGGGGTGGGCGGGACCAGCCAGGCCCCCTCCCCAAGCTCCCAGCTCAGGCCTGGGACTAGGAAAAGGACAATGAGGCAGGGAGCGGCAAGGCCCTCCCTGTCCCTCTGGGAAGTAGGAAACTCTTTATGGCACTGTTCTTGGGCTTACAACCTACAAATAAGGGGCGTCAAAATAAAAATAATTTATTAGAATACAGGATACACTGCCATTAACTTCCCTCAAAATATTTGCACACCCTTATTCCATCATTCTTGCCACGTACTAATGCAGCTCTGGAAGTTCTCTGCTGTGGCTTTCTGAGGTGTGATCATAAAATACGGTGAATGCTGCTGCTGCACGACATTCCATGGCAAGGCAACCTTCTAAAAATGCTGTAATGCGTCCTCATCCACCTTAGCCACTGGATCTGACAGCCTGTGACTTCCATCTCTTCCTCAGAGTCAAAATGATGAAAAGTAAAATTTGGAATGCCTTCGGGACACAGAGGCAGCCACAGCAATGCAACTAAAACCTCGGCAAAGAGGATTTCCAGAGCTGCTTTAGCAAATGTCACAGATAGGGCTGGCCAGATAACTCAGCAGACTAAGCACCTGCTTAGGCAAGTGCAGGGACCAGGGTTCCATCCCCGGCTCCACATGCCTTGCTGGCCCTGCACCCCAGGCATGCTGCGCAACCACCCAGACCAGACATGGTGGCAGACGCGGGGAGGCTGAAAACAGGAGGATCACCGGGAGTCTGAGCAGCTAGTGAGACCCTGTACCAAATACATTAAAAAAAAAAGAAAAAAGGGAAAAAGAGAAAATAACACCAATGATGGGATAAGTGTGTTCAGGAGAGGGAAAGTGTTTTGAAGAAGATTAACGGAAGCACATCTTTTATAGTAATAAATTTAAAAACAAAATTCAAACACTCAATGTCTTGTTCAACCACCCTTTATACACAGTTTTGATCTTCTGTCCTAAGGGCAGGGAAAATCCTGGAGAATTCCTGCTGTTCTCTTTCTGAAGAGCTGGTCTCAGGCCTAAAGCTCCAGATTAGCTGGTCTCAGGCCTAAAGCTCCAGAGTAGCTCCAGCTGCTGGAAACAACCCTGACTTGCTGGTCTCGGCACCAGGGTTTTTTCGGGGAAGAGGAGGATGCAGGGCTAGGGGAGCGTGCAGTACTACTCCAGCCTCTTGGGGCTATTTGATTATCTTGTGGCACAGAGAGAAATCTTACGCAAAACATTTGGGGAAGCAGCACTCAAATGTGTGACCTCTCTGGTAAAAACAGAAGGTCACACATAGAAGAGATCAAAGTGAGAGGGACCACTGGAGGGGTCCAGGAGCCAGAAAGAGAAATCATCTGGTTCTTGGTTAGGACAGAGAAACCCTGAAGGACATGGAGCAGACAAGGTGCACTGAGGAATGGCAAGATGAGGGTTGATGGTGGGAGAGCTGCCCAGTGCTCCCACTATGGGGTCTCCTACCAAAGCGTGGCTGCATAATTCTGGAAAACTTTTCTGACCCTTATTCTGTGGGGCTACACATGGTGCAGTTTTATGCAAGAGAGTCATTTCAGGGTAGAAGGGTCCTTCAGGGACTCTGGCCCTATGAGTGCCAACCTGGAGTCTGAAGAGTTCCTGCCTCAGGGCTGCCACTGCTCAAGTCCAAGGAGGGCAGGATCTGCAAACATCAGTGCTCTTCTCTCTGCTTATCACATGAAAAGAAGGCTGAGCTGGACGGGAGAGTCTGCTACTTCATCCATGAAAACTACAGAGCTGCTTTCTGCTTCAGTCACTGTAGTGTTAGCACAGCAGGGGAAAATAAAAAGAGAAAGCCTCCCAGGACACACCCATCATGGGAAAGGACTGCAGTTTGAGTGCTGGGGTGGGCTGGGGTCCACGTGCTCCTCCTCACCTTGCCTCTCCATTGGGCAGTCAACCCCAGGATGACTGAGGAGTTATTCTGTCATAGGCCCCAAGTTCCTTGTTCTACAAGTAGGAAATTCTCCTTCATAAGAGGGCCACTGTTTGTGTTGTTTGTTTTTAATTTCCAAAATGAGGAAAAGTTTATAAAGTTAAGACAGACTGAGAGGAAGAGGCAAGAGAGGGAAAGGACGCTGGAGGTGGTGACCCTAGCATTTCCCAAGTCTTGCCTAGGCCTCCCCTTGTCCCCCTTCTCCCAGATCCCCCTCCTCCCAGTTCTGAATGTGAAAAATAAGCAGCCTGAGCCGCCTCAACTGGAGATGTGTCTAACAAGGCCCTCATTGTCTCAGACAGGTGTGAGATTGGACTTGATTCGGGGCCAACACCTCCAGTCCCAGCGCCAGCTCTGTGAGCTGAAAACATGCACCAGCCCTCCAGTAATACCACTGCAGCCAGCCAGAGACTCAACAATTTAAGGCTTAACACACACAACATAAATCAGAGGAGGATGGACCAGCCGGCCGGCAGCTTCTTGGGCAGGTGCCTGCAGACTGTCTGCAGGTCAGACCCTGCCTGTTTGGGTTATTTGAGACTTTTTTTTTTTTTTTTTGTAATATAAAGATGAGAAACTGGGTGGAGCAGTATGCAGAGGCACTCTGGGGTTTGCCCTATCTTGTTCCAACAGCCCCTCTTTCGCCTAAGTGCTGTTTTAAGGGACTGTTCCGGACGGTTCACATTGCTAATTCCAAATACAAGGAATGTACTCAGGCTGCAGAGGATGGGAGAACAAAACTGAGCCCTGGAATGTGAGCAGTGCCTGTATGATCCTGGGAAAGTGACTTAACCTCCCTGGGCTTCCAGTTGCTCACCTATTGGAGGAGAGGCCTGGCTGCTCCATGCTGCTCTGGCTTTCTGTTTCACTCCTGTCCAGTGGTCACAAGGTCAAAGTCACTGTAAAAGCTGCCCAAATCAGGAGGAATCTGCACTCCCAGTAGAAAATGTGAATGCAATGGAAGGCTGTTTCTGAGGGGATTTATTTCTCTGAGTAAGAAAGGCCATTTCCCAGCACATTCTTTCATGACTCTCCCCTTATCTTTTTGGGAAACCTGTGTTTCTCAGGTTGCTGTAGCAAGCCCAGGGCAGGAGTCCCTAGGGAGTGTGGTTGGGACAAGCGGAGAGGTAAAGGCAGGGGTGACAGGGACTGCCCAGACTTAGCGAGCCCAGAAGCCATCCCAAATGATGCAGTAGCCTCTCCTCCATCCCCTCAGATGCTCTGCAAATTCCTATGACATTCCAGGGTTGCTTTGGCTCTGCTATTTATGACCCTGACCCTGAATTCAAGAACAAGGGTGTGGCCATCACAGAGATGCCCTTTTCTGGTCCCAGATGATTGGCTGCCATTGTTATACTCTTTTAAAGAGAGTAAATGGCATGCAGTTGGCAGTGGTCTGGGTGAAGGAACTGTCACTGGGCACCAGCCTCCCGCCCCTCCTGGCCTTGGCCTGTCAGGGCTGCCTGGCGTTCCCACAGCTGTGGCTCTGGACTCTGCTAGTCACCCTCAGCACCTGTTTGTCGTCCTTCTCCTGGCCCGACAGCCACAGCCAAGCCACAGCCTCAGCCAGGCTTAAAAGGCTGGGCTGGTGGGCGGGGTTGGTGTGGGGGTATGTACTCAAAATCACATGGAAAGGTGAAACTTGCTTCAAATAAATCCTCTCGTAGACGGTACATTGAAAATACCAAAGAGACAAACCATTCACATCCTCTGAATATGTCCAATTCATTCACGGAGAGAGCAGAGTTCATCCTGGACTACAGCCCATGTGGGCCCTGTGGTCAGGAAGTGACCTGTCAACCCTACTGCAGCTGCTTGTCCTCCCCCGCCCTAAACCCAGTGCTACCGTGCTTGTGCTGGATGGATGAAGAGAAAGGAGCAGAGTGGCTTGGAGAAGGAGTCTATTGTGGCTTGTTTTAAACATTCCTACTCCTTTCAACACGAAATCTACAAGCACCTGGAGTTGCAAAAGGAACAAATAGAAGTAAATCCCACAGGGGGCCCTGTCACCTCTTGGGGAGGAGGCAAGTTTCTAGAAAAAGGCTGAGCATGGTTAAAGGTCTGTGTGAAATATCTGGACCAACAACAGAGACTTAAATACCAGCAGAAGAAGAGCGCTGGGCCAGGAGTCCAGGACTTAGATTTCAGGGCCTTTTCACCTGGAAAAATCACTGAATGTCTGTGGGTCCCCAGTGTCCCCCTGGAGAGACATAAGTCTTTCATCAAAGAAGGCTAAGGCCCCTTTCAACAGTTTACATTCCCATGTGGTCTTGTGGAACAGTGGTTATGGTTTCCTCGTTTGTGCTTACACAGGGAAACCAAGTTTTGATGAAAACACCACTAAAACTGCCACTACCCTCATCTCCCAGGGCTGCCATCACTTCTGAGGAATAAGGAGACCTGGAGTAGCTGTGAGGCTCCCAGGTCAGGACCCATGAGCAACAGCTGGGTGACAGGCCAGGGCGACCAAGGACTAGAAGACAGCAATAACAGCAGTGGTAGTCAGGCTGACCATTTGTAAGTATTTACCATGTAGCAGGCTCTATGCTAATTGTCACACAAATGTATCTCATCTTTTGGTGATGATTTTGTAGAGCAATGAGAGTAAATATATGCAGTGCTTACCCCCATGCATGCTTTCGTAGACCTGAACTTACTTCATCCTCACTACTATCCAATGAGTTGGCTGCTATGTCATGTTCACTTTACAGGAGGAGATAATGGCACAGAGGGCTGAAAGCCTGCTGGCAAGGTCACCGAGCATGAAAGTGGACAATGTGGGATTTGAATTCCAAACTCACATTTGTGACCCTCCAAACAGTTCTCAGGGCAAATATGATGGATCCACATTTGCCTATCCTTAGAAAATAGATTCTGGGAGTTCCAGTGCTTATTCTGAGTCCTTTGTGATGACAAGTTGGGAGGATCAGCTCTACCCTGGCTGGTGGAATATATGGGCAGAACTGGCACCCGGCCCTCATGTGTCCATGCTGCTGTGTCTTCCTCAGAGGGAGCTGTGAATAGTCAGGGAGGAAGTCTGAAAATAAGAGAAACTCTTTATAGACCCACTAATGCAGCCTCCCTCCCCCTAAGGCGTGAAAGAATCAAATGAGGAAATCGGGAAGAGATTCTGGAATAGGAATAACAAGATTTCCTTTCCCTTCCACCTGAATTGGCCATCCGTAATTTTACACAAATTCAATTTTAAAGCCATGCCTTGTAATTTGTGGAAAATCATATTAAATTAAACAGATTCACGTCTGGGCAATGACTTCTCTCATTTAGCAGTGTATGGTGGCTTGGAGACTCACACAGCTAAAATATTAACCCTCAGGCCAATACCTTAATCACTTAGAGTGTGAGGGGCTCTGGGGGCACCTCTGCTGGTATTCCTGAGAAGGGTAGGGCTGACTCTTAATTCCTAGTAGCTTCAGTATACAGAATGCCTTAGTTTAAGGCAACCCAGTGAATCACTTACATGATAGGTGAGGGAACGGGGATTTGGTGGTAGAGAAAACAGGGCAGGTCACATGCAAATGGCAGGCAGCACAACCAGAACCTTCCAGGCCGTGCTTCCTGAAAGCACATCATGCACCCAGAGGTGGGGGGAGGGTGGAGATTCAGTGGACCAGAGACTTCAGTCCATGCTATCCAAAGAGCTATTGTTTTATTATTATGCCTTTGGTGAATAAATGTGTAAACCGGGAGATGCCCCTATTAGAATCTTATTGTCTCAAGTACTCCAATAATCACAAACAAATGCTGCAATTTTAAAACTGGGAATCTGGGAATGAGATGATAGTCCATGCTTCCAGAGCATCTGGGTTCATCCTTAAGACACCACAATGGGTGAGCAGCCATCACAAGCACCTCTCAAAAGCAGGTAAATATGACCGTAGCACACAGTGGGCCATTTACAGTGAAGCACAGATGAAGATTAACAGACCTTGAGACAAGAGATCTGACTAAACCACTTGCCAGGCAGAAGGGCTGAGTCAAGCCCTCGAGCCTGTGCTGACTTTTACGATATTTTAATAACTTTATCATTATATAATTTGCCATCTGATATGTGCAGGGAGATGTGCTAATGGAGTGAGAGTGGCGAGGACAGCTCGATCGTCCCATGAGACTCATAGAACAACCATGTTCCCTCTCTTCCTATAATCAGCAACTCCAAGAAGTACAATCCCTAGTTACATTATCTCTTTTTTCCTTTTTACCTCAAGATGTTCTTTTAAAACTGAAGCAGGGAGGAACTGGCACACAGCAAACTCTCTGATTCTTGGATCTGGTTAGGGGTGACTCAGGTTAAATACATAAAGCGATGGGGTAAAGAGGACCCCTCTGATAAGGGAAGCCAGCAAGGAGACTATTATTGTCTTGGTGGCGTGGAGTGCTACTACCTCAGGTAGCAGTGACCAACAGATTTTCCCCAGGGTGGCTCTGCTCCTACAACACCAGCAGGGCCACTCCCAAGTCCCAGAGCTGAAGGATCCTTGTGCGTCTGTCTTCTTGCACATTCCCAGAAGGGCCAGGCTGATTGATTACACTGACTTATGGAGCCTCAGATGCAGTGAGCCAGTTCAGACTGTGTGGAAGAGCTGAGATGGAGAAGACACTGTCAGCTCATTCTGCGTGCTTTCAGGCTCAGGTCTCAGGCTACCCTGTCACTGTTAGGTGACACACAGATTCCTTTCCTCCGTCTTCATTCCCCCTGGGAGGAAAGCAGGAGGTTCATTTTTAAAGAAGAGGAATCACCTTTGAAGGGGTTAGTTAACTGGTATGATGTGACGTATAGAGATCACAATTGGAAGATGATTTTTGAGATCTTGCAACTATACCTGGGAAGGCCCAAGCCCTACACATACCCTTGACATGACATTAGAGAATAATAATGATGATGCCCAGGACTGAGGCCATCTGGGAAGAAGCCTTTCCTGCCTGTGGCTCACACAGCCACATGGTATCATAGTACCATAGCACCATGGTTTTCTCTTCAAAATGCTTACAAAAATTTTTTTTTAAAAAAACAGTAAATGTTGTTTCTTGCTACTTCAGAGAGCCTGGACAGGCTGGACAGGCAAAAGCTCCACCTGAATATTTTCCACAGCTTGCTAATCTGAAACCAACAGAATACGAGTTGGTCTCCTCCTCACCCCATTTTCAGAAGTGCACAAAAACAAACAGGATTGACCAATATTTATTTTTAGGGTGAGTAAGTTCTATACTACTTTTTAAAGTTATTATTCTGTTTTATTTATTCTGGTAGGTAACTGAATCTCTAACATTGCAGCATGAAATGTCCTGCCAGCAAAAGATTATGGAGAAAAAGTCTATGGAAAGAAACTGGGTTTGTCCGTGAAGATTTTATTTGCAAGCATTTTGCAATCAGGTTCGTTAATCTCCATAACAATGGGCTGCCGCTTTGGAGGCAATTGTTTCATAATCAAAGCCCATGTGGGGCTGAGCCATGAAAGAAACATGACACAAACAGGCAGTGAAGTGACTTCTGGTGGTGCAGCCACGTGACATCTTTTGCTTCCCTCCCTGTCACCTGAAAGTTAGGCTGGGGTGAACTGAGACCAGAGGAGAGAAAAGAAAGGCAGAGACAACTGTAGTCCTTTGTGTTATTTAAATTACACTATGTCAGATCTTAAAGGGTCCTAATATAACTGTGTTACCGTGGACCTGCATAATGTGAGGAAAAATAATGCAAGAGTTAAACCAACTCAGTTCGGAGAATTAGATTTGCAACTAGAACTGTCTTTTGTCAGCATAAAGTATTGGTTCTTTTCTTGGTACAAATTTTGGGAAAACTCTACTGTGACTATACTCCACACTGCTCTTTTAAATATTCAAAATTGAAAGGGCATTTTCAGGGGATTTGAAAATTTAGAATAATAATGATATGCAAAGTAAATGGTCATCCCTTTAAATGGGTGCCCAGAGCATAAGGCCTTGCAATAAAGCCACGGCTCGCTTCAAAACAACAGTGACGTGTCCAGCTCTGTCCAGGAGGTCAAATTCTTGAGTCCTTCCCAACTAGACTGCTTTGGTGTTCATGCCATTTTCTGTTCCTCTGTTTTACTGCCATCTATGTGGCCATGGGCTTTTGGGCATTCAGGCTAGAGGCACCAGGCTGCCTGTCTTCTGGCCTAGCCTCACTGCATGGACACTTGGAAAGCTCCCTTTGTCTACCACTGGGGCTTCTTGTTGTATATGGGTGCTCTAGAAAATACGAGACATGTCCAATTTCATTCACATTCTCTCTCTCTCTCTCTCTCTCTCTCTCACACACACACACACACACAAACACACGTATGCATGCTCCTCATGGAGAAATGAAAGTACCAAGGGACTGGACTGAGTTCCAGCTGAGATATAAATAGGCAGAAGTCATGAATGACTGGGCCTACAGGCAGAAGGTGTTGACTTCACATTTACCTGTCCACCATGCTGCTCTAGGGGACGGAGACAGAAGACTGTCTTCAGCGGCACTGAAGTCACCCACATGCTTTAGCCTTGGTATAGAGGGTTGAATTGTGGCCCCAGGAGAGATGCTACCTGTTCTTACTCAGAACTATGAATGTGGTATTAGTTGAAAGTGGGTCACTAGTAACATACTTAAGTGAAGGACTTGAGATCATCATGGATTACCTGAGTGGAGCCTGCATCCAATGCTGTGCATCCTTACGAGAGGCAGAGGTAAAGGAGAGACAAGGAAAGCCATGGAAAGAAGGAAGAAAAGGCTGAAATGTGCCAGCCACAAGCCAAGCAATACCTGGAGCCACCGAAGCTCTGAAGAAGCAAGGAAGGGTCTTCCCTGTAGCCTTCAGTGGGATGGTGACCCTGCTAACACCTTGACTTCTGGCCTCCCACTCTCTCCAATGAGAGATTTGCTTTAAGCCACCAGACTTGTGGTAATATGTCATAGCAGCCAGAGGAAAACAATATATTTGCTATTACTGATGCT
This sequence comes from Octodon degus, assembly GCF_000260255.1. Lineage (NCBI taxonomy): Eukaryota > Metazoa > Chordata > Mammalia > Rodentia > Octodontidae > Octodon > Octodon degus. The sequence continues at coordinate 683,504 of NW_004524637.1, forward strand.
AATCATAAGAGGAGTAGGTTCTGTTAGCTCAGGACTGGCTCCCTTGTCTACCACTTAGTGTTTCTCAGTAGTTCTAGGATCTACAAGTGCAGTCAATACTCCCTTTAAGAGGTTAAGGCTCTTGCTAAAAGTCCTGTAGCATCTTCAATAAAGATCAACTTTGGATGAATGTGGCCTGCCTCTGGGATTGTCTTCCTAACTACAATGCTCTGCTTTCTGACCTCCTGCTGATTAATACCAATATTATGTAAGTATACCAACCACAGGTTTGTTAAAACCTATTATTCTTCCCAGCAAAACCTTTTAATATACACATATCCTGGCCTCTAGATTGATAAGTATCAGGGAAAAGTTTGGAATCTGCAGTTAATGGGAGGAATATTTTATTATTAATATATTTTATCATTAATATCAAGCTCTAATAAGAAAACTTTCTTCTGATTAGAAAAGCTGTCCATAACGTGCTAACATATTCCTGAAAGTATAGACAAGCAATGTGGAACATTTTAGAGACTGAGTGCCCAAATTACAACCCAAAACTCACTGTTTTATCCCAAAGTTCCAATACTGCAATCAAACATGAATAATGAGGTTTTAGTTTAGAAGAGACAACTCATACGCTTGACTTGTTGCCCCCAGAGAGGGCTCTGTGTGCCCATGGAGGCATTGTGCCAGCGCTTCGCCACACCATTGCCAAAGAATGACCACTCTGGCCAACACAATTGAACAATGTTTCATCTCAACACAAAGTCTTGATAAAATATGATTTCTATGGGGCTGAGGTAAAGGAGAGACAAGGAAAGCCATGGAAAATTGATGTTGCCAAATTGATGTTCCCTTTGAAGGGGAACTCAAGAGTTTATGTAGCAGCAGCTATGAATATAGAAACAGCTTCTGCGTCTTCAGTCTCTGCCTTCTGAGCTATTATGCTTCTCACTCTGCAGGCCTGTGATACAGAAAGAGGGAGGGAGGCAGCTTATGTGGCACATCCCAACAGGCAGCTTTCATTCTGCATGGTCCCTCTTTTCTTTCACTTCCTTTCTTTCCATTTCTTTCTTTTCTGCCTTCCTCTTTCCTTACCTCCCCCTTCTTTCCCCCCTCAACTTTTTCATGAGAATTCCTGATGGAGGCTGGTTTTCCATGTAAGATTCTGATGTAAGATTCTGGTTTTCAGGTTCACAACTCTACACCTAGACAGAATTATTTTGAAATAAAATTATTCACTTGCGTGTTTTAAGTAAGTCTTAAAGTTGACTTCCAGACTTTGAATACTTTGTGTGACTGTTAAATGATCATTTATGGATTTGCACATGACAGTTTCTAGTGTTTGATTGTAGCATTTGATTACAAAGTAATCAGCTCCTGTTCCACACTCCTTATAAAGGGTAAGGATAGAGAGAGAGAGAGAGAGAGAGAGAGAGAGAGAGAGAGAGAGAGCGGTGCTATGCATTTGATGACTCACACCAAGGTTGGAAAGGACCTTCATGTCATTTCCTGTCCTGCTGTTTACTGCCATCTGTGCTGTCATTTCAGGCAAGAGATCCCCAGGTCTCTTATCTCCTAGCCTGGCATGGACCCTGGTCACAGGGGCTTTAACTCCCCCTCCTACAGGAAGGTGGAAAGGTGTCCTTCCTTTTACTCACACAGTGGATAAGGAGAGAATTAGAGTAGCATGAGTAACTCCACAGAACTGAGAAACAGATAATTAAGTACCTCAAAGAATTGTGTACATCGGTGGGTGAGAACACAGCCTTTCCAAAGTAAGTTTAACTTACAGAGATTCTAAAATCTTGTGGAATCCTAAGAATTGGTGATGATCTGAGAGGTCAAGGCCTCTCTTGGGGGACTCTTAAGGCGAGGCATCTACCCTCCTACAGCTGGTCAGACGTAGCCTAGGTTTGCAGAAGGAGCAAAGCTTGCTCACATAGCCCCCAAGGAGAGCTTCTTACACAGAGGAAAAGGAAGCTGCCTCAGTACAGGAGACAGAATGGCTAAGAAGCCCTCTTCCTGCCCATACTTTCCACTTTGACAAAGGCTCATTATTCTCAGCACAGGCTTTGTCACAAGACTCTGGATTTAAGTCCCACATTTACCACTTAGGATCTTGGAAATGGTGGGCAGATGCTAGCCCCTGAGTTCAGTTTGTCTGTAGACTATGCCGCCGGATCATGGGAACAGAGCACTGTAGATCAGTCTGTCCTGTGCCGAAATACATCACAGTTGGTCCGGTGAAAGAGTTAAGTTTTATCGTTAGGTGTTTATAGCAACCAATGTGTGCAATGATAGCACTGGCCTCTCAGCTTATCTGGGTTTGATGGTTTTCTGCACCAGCATACATCACCCCATCTTTATCTCTCCATAGGAGGAAGTTACACCGCCTTATGTGGTTCCTCAGATTTGGTAAATCAGAGTGAAATTCTTAAAATTACTCACTTGGGTTACTCAAAGGCGCTCTAAGTGGGAGGTGTGACCCAACAGCCATTGGTTCCCCCCAGCTCTCTACCATCTGCCCCATCCCAAAGGAATAGAAAAAATGCTAACATTTGACAGTAGTGGTTAATGATGGCATCCTCACTTGCATGAGAGGGCAGCCATGACAAAATGGCTTTCTATTCAATTTTAAGACCTGGTAAAATGGGAAGTTGAAATTAACCTCAGACCTTTTATAGTTAAAAACCTCAACAAATACACAGTGGTTTGCTGACTTGGCGACTCATCCCTCTCCATCCACACCCTGCCCCAGATCACTGAGACGGCTCTTTTGAGTGATTCTCAAGCATACCTGATTCTAGATAAACAGAGGTGGCATTCTGTGTGAAAGCTTTCCTGACCACAGAGCTGGAGGGGCCCCTCCACCCTTCCCAGCAAGGAGGTCCCAGCAAGGCACAGTCCCCAGCCTTTCCATAAGCTTTTCCATTCTTCCAGCTTCCAGCTACTGATATTTCTGTAAAGCTGAAAAACATTTGCCCAGAACCTCTGAGGTACTGCCTGGAGTACTTCTGGAATGAGTAAGTTTTGTAAACCATTTCAAAGACAATCATACTGTATGTCTTAACGTGGGATCTTAAATATAGTAGGAACACATAGGACAAGGCTAGAAATTAACTGTTTTCCTCATGTCAAGAAAAAGTGAAAAGGGCTGACCAAACAGTTCAGTGGATTAAAGTGCCTGCTTAGGCAGATACAGGGGTCAGAGGTTCGATCCCTGGCATGCCATGCTGGGGGAGCCCCAGGGGCTCATTGAGACAATTGAGACTGGGCATGGTGGCATGCACCTGTAATCCCAGCGCTTGGGAGGCTAAAACAGGAGGATCACTACGAGTCTGATCTTTGTAGCAAGACCCTGTAGACGCTGTACTAAATACATTTAAAAAAAAAGTGAAGGTATCAACTGGCCTAGACTTCCATATTACTTGTTAACATTCTTTTTTTTTTCTTTTAAAGATTTATTTATTTGGTACAGGGTCTCACCATGCAGCTCAGATTAATAATGATCCTCCTGTCTCAAACTCCTGAAAGCTGGGATAACAGGTGTGCACCATCATGCCAGGTTTCTGGGCCAGCCCAGAGCACAAAGCCAGCATGGCATGTGGTACTGGGGATCAAACCCAGGTCCTTGTACTTGCCAGGCAGGCTCTTAGACTACCAAGCTATCTCCCTGGCCACCTGTTAACATTCTAATTTCCATTTTTGTTTTATTTTTTTTTAAAGCTCAAGGATCTACTCAAAACTTGACACGTGTAGTTTTTTCTTGTATGAAATGAAAGAGGGAGATGGATATATAGACAGAACAAAAGGGAAGAGACAGAGAGGGAAGGGGTGAGGGGGCAGGAGAGAAAGAGGAGTGTGAGAGCAAGATGGAGGGAGAGCGAGAGAAAGAGAGCGATCTACATGAACATTTTAGACACTCACTTCTCAAACATCATTCCTGCCATTTTACAAGTGAAGTACTGCATGTCATACTTTAGAGAGAAAGAACATCAGCAATCTGGGTAGCACATCCTGCACAGTAGCAACAAGTTTTTAAAAGGAGTAGGAAAGGGGTGATGGTTTGTATTAAACCTGATACACTGCTAAGCACAGTCCTTCAAATTTCTATGGGCTGCCCAGTAACATCTCTGCCGGCGCACAGAGGACAAGGATTCCAATGGGCCATCTTCTCAGCCTCCACTTTTTTTGTTTTCTTTTTGAGGTGTCAAGGAATCATATTTGATAAAAGAAAATTTGTATTTCCTTTGGTGAAATTCTCTCACCAAAACTATTGGACAAAGGCAGATTTGATGCTGACAATTTTAATTTGCCCTCCTCAATATGGTGGAATTTTCCAGTTTAAAATAGTTTCTTAGGGGGGCCTGGGAGATGGCTCAGTGCAATAAGTGCTTCCCTGGCAAGTGCAGGGGCCTGAGTTCAATCCCCGGTTCTGCCAAAAAAAAAAAAAGTTTCTTAATATTTTTTCTATTATCAGTAAATTAAAAAGTGAATGTAAGAAAACTAATAATTTAACATGAGTATCTCAACTGAAGAACATGTTTGACCTTTTATTTAAGATTATGTTTATATGTACAAGTACTGTAATGGGAATATTTTAAAATTATTCTTTTTGATTAGTTATTACTGAAATAAAAGAAAACTTTTCATGCAAAAAAAAAGTGGATGTATTTATCACCTTAATAGTATCAACAGTCAATGAAGCAAGGAGTGAATAAGAAAACAGAAGTCTTGCTTTTGACTTTCACACATGGAGCCCAGGAGATGACACAGGATAATTTGCATGACCCAAAGAGAAAAGCACACTCTTAGGGGGTTTAATGTCCTTAGAAGAAAGGCATCATTTCATCCTAACCCCATTGCTTTCATCATTTGCCCTAGTTTACCATACGTGCTTGCATTGTGGAATCTCTTAAAGTCAATGTACATATTCCGAATCCTTATTTATGATTATTAAGAACCCAAAAGCCGCTGACTTTCCACGACTTCATCCTAAATATACCTAAGCAAAGATGAAAGGCAGTTTCCCAAATATCTAGTTTGAGGTCTCCGTGTATATACAAAAGGGCCACACTACAGCCAGCCCACTTCACAGCTGTGTGTGTACTTATTTTATGGGAAGATTTCTTTGGGACTTTTCCACTCTAACAAAAGAACCTCCCACATACAACTGAGCTCGCTAACGGCCTGGCTTGCTGTTTTGCTCTGCAGAAGATGTCGGCAAACCTTGCAAGAGCCTCACGTGTTAACCACAACAGAGAGCTACGGGCCCAGAAACTGTACCAAGCAGATGCTGGCGCATCCCACCACAGGACTCACATCTAGAAAATGCCTGGGGAAGCTCACTCCTGCTGTCCAAGTGGGGCAAGGAGCTACCACATCCGCTGCTGGCTGTCTGCCCTTCTCTGCAGATGTGTTGTTTATCTTCTGCTTTGAGTTGAACAAGCCTGCTTCTTTGACAAAGGCCGCTTGCTGTGACCATGTCATATAGGGCTGTGTCCCGCCCCGCACAGAGACGATGACCACATTTCAGGTCCTCAGAAGGGTATCCGAGAGCAGCCACTGAGGTCAGCGCTTCCACCATGTAAATGAACCAGGCCTGTTAACTAATTTGGCACGGTGGAGTCCATGCAGTTACTGCATTTCAGTGTTTTGGCACTTGCTGGCTAGCCCCATGGGGCAGGGAGACCTGCATCCTTTATTGATTTGCAGGTATGCCTGATGTGATGGCATCCATCCGTGCCTACCATTGCTTTGTACTTTTTAAAATAACCTATATTCATCACAAATAATCTGAAAGCAATAAGAACTTGAAACATCTGACCATTTACCTAGAATTGTGCGTCTGTGTGTGCATTTGTGTGTGTCTTGAAGCCTAATGGATGGGTAGGAAAAAAACCAGCAGAGCCAAAGCCTACCCTTAAAAATAAAGTGCAACATCTAAGGATGCAAATAAATGTGGGTTGAAAGTATTTTTAAAAATTGCATCTGTACTAAATATTTACAAACTTTCTTGGCATGAATCACTGTAGCATGTATTTGTACAATATTTATATTACATTAGATATTAAAAGCAACCCAGAGGTAATTTAAAATATTGGGAAAGGATGTGAGAAGCTTATATGCAAATAGTCTGCCCTATTATACAAGGGACCTGAGCACCTAAGGATTTTGGCATCATTGTGAGTCCTGCACCCATCTTCCATGGATACCTAGGAAACGCTGCACATAAAGCTATGGATATCTATATCCATAGCTACATCTCCTCTACCTCCTATGCACCAATGAACTTGCATCCAGATCTCTGCATGCAGCTGTGACTCAGCAGGTGGATGCAGCAAGAGAGGCCTTGCTTACGAGCTCCCCCTGAGCATTCAGGAAAAGCCAGGGCTGCTCTGAGCGGGCTCTGCATGGCGGCCCCTCGAAGTGAGAGCAAGGTGGCAAGTGGGCTCCACCTTGGTACTTACCCTGCATCTGGCTCTGAGGCTGAGGGTTAAAGGCAGTGGAGTGGTTCACTCGAGGGTTGGGCGTGGGGGCTGGGTGGTGCGGGCTGACCCTCATGGCCGTGCGCCGCAGCTGCTCCAGTTCACTGAGCCGCTCGGAAAAGGACAAGCTCCCAGGCTTGGTTTGATCATCTATTTTCTGACGATGTCCTATTGTGGGGAGTGGGTGGGGAGGGGTTGGGGAAGGGGAAAGGGAAGGAGGGAGGGAAGAGATCAGAAAATGCATTGTGGAATTTCTAAAACTGGGGGGGTGTCTTACCTTTTCCCTCCCTCTGCCCTCACCCACAATTGTGGACTCACTAGAGATTTACCCTTGGGGACATGTGCTGCCTGTGGGAATTCAGGGCTTTCATCCCCTAGCACTCCAGGCCCTTCCCATCACCCTGGCCACAGGGCGCTCCTTGCACCCACTTTAACCATCTCCACCACCTCTGTTTGGGCAGGGTGCAGCAGGGGCTGGTGGCAGCAGCAATAGCAGTAGAAAAGGCAGTGTTGGGCACAAGGCCACATGCGGTGGGCTGAGCTGTGCCGGCCAGGAAGAGGGCTATCCCTATAGCACTAGAATGCTGCTCCTTACTGCAAAGTCTACTGTGACAGGTCTGAGAGGCTTCTTGGGCCCGGGAGCTTAGCAGCATGCCCTCCCAGCAGGAAATGGCATAGAGTGGTGAACCCACAGCCCAGGGACTCAGACTTCCTAGTGTGTGCAGGGAAGCTCCTCTTCCTCTCAACAAAGGCTTATGAGGAACTGCTTTCTTTTCCAAGCCCACTCCCTGGGTGCACTGCTAAGAGTGTGCACGAAGGAGAAGCCTGAGCTTTGGTCAGTGTTCCCAGCAGGCTGGGCTTAAGGGAGTCCCAGTGGGGCCATCAGTTAATTGGGTGAGCCTTCCCCGGGGACTCAGGTTGGAGGGTGGGAAGGTGGAGTCTCAGTGTCTGTATGGACAGTAGGTGTCCTTGCCTCAGTCCTCATGATCCTCATCGAAGTCACTGTCACCAGGAAATGGCAAGCAGAGGTGCTTACATGGGATGGGTCAGGAAGGCTGGATGGCCCTCCCCTTTTCTCTCTGAATCCACCATCAAAATCCTATTAAACTGGCTGGGGATTTAGCTCAGTGGCACAGCGCCTGCCTAGCAAGCCCAAGGTCATCAGTTCAATTCCCAGTACCAAAAAGAAAAAAAAAAAAAATCCTATTAAACTAGAGATGGCAGCATTGAGTGGTGGGTACTCTAAAAAGGACACAGTATGCAAGGCTTAGGTGATTCCTTCCTCTTTCAAGAGGGTGGCCTCTCATTCCTTCTGTACCCTTGAGGTTTGTTTGCATAGAGCCCTTGATCCATTTCACTAAAACCCCTGATTGTCATACAGCCTCAGAACAAGGCTGGAAAAGCAGCCATTTTACTGCCCCTGAAGGTTCCCCTTCTTGACCCCTCCCACCATCCTAAATCAGAATGGGGACCCTCTACTTCCTCTCCCCACAGCCTGAGGTAGAAGTGGGGCTGGGAGCAGCCCATTTTCCTCTAACTCACCATTGCTACAATTATAAAATTGAATTGTAGGACTTGTGTTATGATTCTAAATCTCCGTGGCTTGCCATTCCTTCCTGCTACAGGGCCCCTTGGCAGTCCTGATGCTGTCTCAAATTCCAGACCAGAAAAAGGGCCCACTATATTGCAGTGATTTTATCATTAACAAGACCTATTTGGCTCCAAAAGGAGGAAAAATACTTAAGCATAATATTTGTGTAGTTCAAATGCAATGCTCCCTCTTTTCATGTGTCACCAAGGCAAATCTGAACTCTGATTCAGTGTTCCAGCCCACAACACTCGACTTGAACGCAAACACCCTGAGTCACGCAGGCTCAGCCGGCACACATGTGAGAGGCCTCTTATGGGCAGAGTATTTTAAGCATCAGCTCTGTGGACAAAAGGCACCAGGTTCCTGAGCAACCATGTCATCCCTTTTCATCAGAAGTACAAAACTATCTTTTTCTAGAACATTCTATTTCAGTCAGTCATGGCCTAACTCAAGGTGTCCAGATGGAGACTTTCTTAGTCGCCCTTTCTCTCATCTCTTTGACAAACCCTCACTTTCAGATCATCACACTCAAAAGATCTGACGTTTCCTATGCAGAAAAAACACAATTCTAACTCAAAAAACATTTAAAACATAATTCTGCCCTTTAAATGCCTGCCACAGCTTAATGCCTAGTATTAGGAGTCAAGGCAAGAAAATGGCAGGAAATATGTTTCTGGGGAGTTCTACGGTCTTGGAAAGAATGCCGGCCAGCCAGGGATTCCAGTATGTTTTCTCTGTCTTTCAACTTCACATTCCTTGGGTGCCCAGTGGCATTTTTGAAGAACACTGTGTGAAGGGCACAGGGCGGCCCAGAGGAATGGTGTGCACAGGATCATTCTGAATACACGGTATTCGGTGTGGCAGCATGTTTGGCCAGCCTTTGAAGAAAGGCTATCTATTAGTACATCTGTTTCAGCACACTTGGGGACATGTGCCTCTGAGAAACCAAACAGGAATTAAGTTGTTTCAGGCAAGCCCCTATGTGGCCAGACACATGTGAGATTATTATTTTTATTAGTTCCCCTCATTACCCTATGCTTAAAAAAAGACTTTTAATGTGAGCCATTTCAATACCAGCTGACACCTGCCAAAATCGTAGTCATTTACAGAGATTAAGTGATGACTGTCTGCTTTAGCAGGAATGTTCAGGCTCAACTCTCAGAGAAAAACAATTCTTCACTCTAAGCTGTTTCCTAAGCCCTGGGAGTCTCAGGGCTGAGCTTAATGCCGGAAGATTGGGGAAGGGCTCATTCCATGCCCTTCCCACGTGCGCGGTGGGAGTAAGCCGGGCCTCTGGAACCAACTTGACCCCCACGCGCACAGCAGAGCTGAGAACTGCAACGCCAGGCATCCAGGAAATGAAAAGCACCCTCGTGCTGAAGGTGTGCTCCGGACGCTTTCATAGGCTCGAGCGCGGAACGCCTAATTCTTCTTTTCTGAAACCACCAGGTTTCAGGTGCCAGATAGCAATATTTTGTAAGAAATACAGGCGCTTCCGCTACAAACTCGGGCTGGAGAAAACTAATGCTTTGCGTCGTCAGTTCCCTGCATCTGTGCGCTATTAAAATGTCAGTGTGACCCCTGAATTTTAAATAGAGGAGTACGGAAAATGGCCACTTTGGAATTCACTTTTCTTCTTTCTGAGTGCTGGGCCCTGGAGGACAATAGGGAATTCAACCCTGGATCAAACCACCAGTAAAATTATGACATTGCCTTCAACATACACAGTACGTGTCGTGGCCTGGTGTTTTGAGCAAGTTGGAAATCAATTGTGGATATTCACAGGGCAGCTACCTCCAGCCTTCCTACTGTGGCTGCTTCCTGAAGCTTCAACAGAGCTTAAAAGGATCTTAAATTCTTCTGTTACTGTTTTTGCATTTTTGAGAAACAGTACTGGATTAGAATTTTATTATATTTGCAGTCATTAGAACGCAAGGCAAAAAGCAAGGGAGAAAATGTAATAAAAATAAATGAATGCCATTTGCTAAATTTTACTTCATTTCAAAGACATTTCTGTAGTTTCTTGGGATGGCTGCCCATTAGGACATCCCTACATATCACAATCTTTTATGGCAGACCTTGAGAACAGCTTTTGTTTTGCTCCTGTAAAAACTACACTGAACACACATATATCTCATTGATAACTCAATGGCCTTTTTCAAGTCACTGCTGGGATCGGTGGCTAAGAGTAACTGAAATATACTTATTATAATCTCCTGTCAGAAAAAAATACTAGGCTAACTTGTCACCTTTTCTTGGAAAAGTTTGGGTAGAAAGAACGCACAATTTTCTGGCAACCAACAACACATCAGTTCATGTTCTGATATCGGTGTTGTTTGTAGTTTTCTTGGTAGAGTCTCCGCACAAAAATGAAAAAGGTTAAAGCACTGCCAGGATGAGCAGCTGAAAAAAATCACATGAAATGGTAACATCAAAAAGCTACACATCTCGGGGGGTGTGTGTGTGTGTGTGTGTGTGTGCATAAAATCACGCTTCTCTTTAAAAAGACACATGAATCTCATACACCGGCTTTGTACAAGGATATCTACATTTCAGAAGAAATTTACCAGTCACTCTGACACTAAGTACACGGATCTGGACATAAAAACACAGAAGGGTCCTTCCTTTGATATGCTGCAGTTTTATGGCTATGGGGGAAAAAAAGCGTGTGGATAGAGAATAGTTCACTCTTCCTGTGAATTCCACGTCCCAGGGTCATTAGGATTTTAAAGTGACGGCACTGCATGTGAATGGTTTCCCTCCTTGAAGTCTTTTGAGGTGATGAAATAACCCTTCCTCACAGCAAACCTGGCCAGCTGGTAGCTCACACAGTGCTGAGAAATGCTGCCTAATACTACAGAGCATGTGTGATGTAGCAAAATATAGGACGCATACATGGCCATGTATGATCCTAGTACTTATCACCAGTGCACATCTACATTTTGCCCAGTAGCCTCTGCATGCAGACAGCCTCACTTCTCTACTTCTGCCCGTATCATTAAGCTAAGAGAACAGCACTAGGTTGCAGCGCTGCAGAGCTGCAAGAGGCCACAGAAATCAGCTGTGATTTTAAAACTCATTTGTGGGAAGTGCGCATCAGAGAGGTTGTTTATTATTTAACCAGTCTCATACAGCAAGTGCGGAAAGGGCACAGGTCTGAAAACACACTAATCCCTCAGTAGCTCCCAATGCACCCCCCCACGTGCATGCACACATGCACACACACACACATACACACACACACACACACACACACACACACACACACACACTCTTCTGCAAATGCAAAATGCAGAGCCTAGAGACCGTGCCCCCTAGTTTTAGATCACAAGAGCACGAGAGCTTCAACTTTGGCACCATCCAGTTTTGTAGTCCTGCTTCCCTTCCTAATTTCTGTGTAGAATCAGCCAGGGCTATACAGTGAGACATGGTAAACAGTGGCGATTCCACACCCGAGTGAGCATTACAGGGAGGCTTCAGCTTAGTGGGTCCTTGAAAAGATGGGTTCCCAGTAAGGTTCTGGAAGCCCACTGGGAATGCTTGGTGGGTGGAGGGAAAGGTACGCAGGTGGGGAGGTAAGGAGGAAAGGAAGGTGAGATGAAGGGGCTCCAGACACATCCAGTTCCTCCGCTGCATCCCTCCTCCTGCCTGTTTTTACTCTGCAGGACCCTGGGAAATAACACTACAGTATTCATGGGAGACTAGTTTTAGGACTGCTGCAGACACCAAGGTGCTAGGATGCCCCAGCCCCTTTTAGAAGTGGTCTAATATTTGCACACAACTTATGTACATCATCCCAGGTATTTGAAATCATCTCTAATGACTTATAATGGCTAGTAAAGTGTCTATGTTCTGTAAATAGTTGCTTCCATATAGTTTATTTATTTATTTTTTTTAATTGAATTCATGTGCTTCCATATAGTTTAGGGAATACCAACCAAGATAGAAAGTCTGTTATGTATTCAGTGCAGATGCAACATTTGTTCATATTTTCCATCTGTTCTTGCTGCCTGCATGTCCCCGCTGTGTTCAGATGAAGTGTCCATGGGCTCTAAGTGATGCCCTTGATTTGTTGATAAATGTTTAGTGTTTCTAGCCTTCATTTTTGAAACGCTTGAATACAGACAGCAGCTACAAAACCCCCAAAGCACAGCCCGGCCAGTGGTTGTATGTCTCCCACTCAAACTGGGCAGAGTCCATCAAAGTTGAGCTCACAACAGTGAGGGGGTCTCTAAAGAGAACCCCAGGTTGTCCAGCAGGAAGTAATTCCTACCCAGCCATCTGAGAGGGAACTTCAAGGAATGGCAGGGAAGGGTCATCAGGCACCTATTGTCCCGCACCAGACAGCAGTTAAGACTTGGGTGTGCCCTTGAGGATCAGGGTGTTAATGTAGGATCCGTGATCCTCTCTCCTGTGGAGCAGTACCATGGCACCAGGGAGACGCCACTGCTGGCCCGGTGTGCAAGTGTCCTTCCTCTCGAACCTGAGATTCCTCCAAACCTTACTGCGGACAAGAGCAAGTCTCTTCATCACCCCACCTCCTTATATAGAAGCCTGGAATTAAAGGACTAAGGTGGATTTCTCCAAGGTGCTCCCACCATCTACAGCAATTACCTCTGCTGCAATTTTGTACTGGCCCCATTTTTGTTGAACTACCTAAGTGTGGCCCTTTCCTTTCTCTCTTCTCCTCTCCTCTCCTCTCCTCTCCTCTCCTCTCCTCTCCTCTCCTCTCTCTCTCTCTCTCTCTCTCTCTCTCTCTCTCTCTCTCTCTTTTTTGAGCCAGGGTCTCACTATGCAGTTCAGGCTGGCCTTGTGCTTACTT